>NC_089493.1:248270489-248621525 GCF_036850765.1 Saccopteryx bilineata
AAGAAAAAATGGCATATGATCGCATATCCTAATATTCCTTCAGCAATACAACCTATCCCACACTCTGAGACACTCCCGGTTACAGTTTTCAATAGTTTTATTTCTTCTGAGGATGAAGAAAGTGAACATGGTGATCAAGTGTATTTTGATAAGATGCATGAGGAAATGGTTGTAGAATCTGAAGGGTCCTCTTCTGATACCAAGCAATCATTAACCCCTCAGCAGTTTAGCCATCTCGAATGGAATGACTTAGTAAGAATAACATAAAAATTGTCCTCAACTTTCTGAATTATTAGGAGCATAACTGGATCATTTGTGTGGATCTTAAAATGGTAAATTTCCTTCTAGGACAACAGAGATGTTTCACAAAGTATCCTTGCTTTCTGTGTATGTAGGACAGCCGAGCTTGGGAGAAACACTGAACACAGAAGGAGTGGCCAAAATGTGAAGCTGTGAAAGTAGGGATGCAAAATATGTGAAGAACCTGTAGTTAATCGAGACAGGATCATTTTTTCCCCACTTCACATCAAACTTGGCTTAATGAAGCAGTTTGTTCAAGCTTTGAAATAGAGAAAGTAAATGCTTTTAACATATTATTTCTGCTTTTCCTGCCTTGTCCTTTGAGAAGATAAAAGCAGGTGTATTCGATGGCCCTCAAATTCGAACCCTCATACCTGAAGAATTTTCCAGGAAGATGAATAAGGAGGAGAAAGCAGCATGGCAGTCTTTTGTGGCAGTTACAAAGAACTTCCTTGGCAACAAAAAAGCAGAAAACTATGAACTTCTGGTTCAAAGGATGCTGTTGGCTTTCTGCGACATTGGATATGACATGAGCATTAAGATTCACTTCCTGAACAGTCACCTTGATAAATTTCCTGAAAATGTTTAAGCTGTTAGTGATGATCAGACTACTGCTGGAGCATCAAACGAGATTGTCCTCAACAAGTACACAAACACAAGGGCTACAAAAGCAAATTTTTGCCTGAATAGAATTTAAATAAATTTTGCGCAAATTTTATCATTAAAATAAGTGTTTTAATATGTTCTATTTCAAAATTGTAGACAAATTCTGATGCAATCATATCTTATAGTGTATTAGTGTATTTACTGCATTATATAAATTATTATATTTTCACAAAGATGATGCCCAAGAAGACATTCTACTTCATTATGTTAAACTAAATGTTAAAAATTTTATAAGATGAAAACCTTAAATCTTGAATTGCAAAAAAACCCTGTAGCTTACAGAGAAAAACTAATGTCAGATTTGAGATCAGCACACTCAAATTAGGTAAGAACAAATGTTTTTGTGGATGCAACAAAAATTTTGTTCCCCAGTGTAATGGTTGTACAAATTTGCATTCCCACCAGCAGTGAATGAGGGTTCCTTTTTCCACAGCCTCTCCAGCACTTGTTATTACCTGTCATGTTGATAATAGCCAATCTAACAAGTGTGAGGTGATATCTCATTATAGTTTTGATTTGCATTTCTCTAATAGTTAGTGAAGATGAGCATCTTTTCATAAACCTGTTGGTTATTTGTATGTCCTCTTGGGAGAAATGTCTGTTCAGGTTCTCTTCCCATTTTTTAATTAGATTGTTTGTTTGTTGTTGAACTTTGTGAGTTCTTTATATATTTTAGATATGAACCCCTAATTGGAGCTATTGTTTGCATAAGTTATCTCCCATTAGGTTGGCTTGCTATTTGCTTTGTTGTCAGGTTTTTTTGCTGTGCAGAAATATTTTAGTTTGATGTTGTCTTTACTTCCCAGCCTTTGGGGTCAAATTCATACATTGTTCTCTATGCCCGAGGTCCATGAGTTTGGTACCTGTGTTTTCTTCTATATAATTTATTGTTTCAGATCTTATATTTAGGTTTTTGATTCATTTTGAATTAATTTTTGGGTAAAGGAGCAAATTCTAGTCGTTTTATTCTTTTGCAGGTGGCTTTCCCATTATCCCAGTGCTATTTATTAAAAAGGTTTTCTTTTCTCCATTATGTGTGTGTGTGTGTGTGTGTGTGTGTGTGTGTGTGTGTGTGTTTGGCTCTTTTGTCAAAGGTGATTTGTTCATATATATGTGGATTTATTTCTGGACTTGATTCTGTTCCAATGTTCTGTATGTCAGTTTTTCTGCCAATATCATGCTGGTTTTTTGGTGTGTGTGTGTGTGTGTGTGTGTGTGTGTGTGTATTAATTTTGTATCCTGTGACTTTACTGTATTGGTTTATTGTTTCTAATAGTCTTTCTGTGCAGTTTTTGGGCTTTTCTATGTACAGGATCATATCGTCTGCGAAATGTGAAACCTTTACTTCTTCTTTTCCAGTATAAACACCATTTATTTCTTTCTCTTGTCTGATTGCTCTGGCTAGAACTTCCAGCACTATGTTGAATAGGAGTGGAGAGAGTGGGCAGCCTTATCTTGTTCTTGATTTTACAGGAAAAGTTTTCAGTTTTTTTGCCATTTAATAGGATGTTAGCTGATGGTTTGTCATAAAAGGCCTTTATTATGTTGAGATATTTTCCTTTTATACCCATTTTGTTGAGTGTTTTAAAAATAAAATGATGTTGTATTTCACTGAATGCCTTTTTTAAATCTATTGATAGGAAAATGCAGTTTTTCTTTCTTTTGTTGATATGGTGTATTACGTTAACTGTTTTATGTATGTTGAACCATCTTTGTAATTCAGGGATGAATCCCACTTGATCATGGTGTATTATTTTTTTAATGTGTTGTTGTATTCGATTTGCTAGTACTTTGTTTAGAATTTTTCATCTGTATTCATTAGAGATATTGGTCTGTAGTTTTCTTTTTTTGTGCTTCTTCTTGCTAGGTTTTGGTATGAGGCTTATGTTGGCTTCATAAAATGTGTTTGGAAGTGTTGCTTCTTCTTCAATTTTTTAGAAGGCTTTGAGTAGAATAGGAACCAAATATTCTTTGAATATTTGATACAATTCACTAATATAGCTGTCTGGCCCTGGACTTTTATTTTTTGAGAGGTTTTTGATAGTTATTTCTATTTCTTCTCTACTTATGGGCCTGTTTAGGCTATCTTCTTCTTCCTAACTTAGTCAAGGAAGATTGTATTGTTCTAGAAATTCACTCATTTCTTCTAGATTGTTCAATTTGGTGGCATCTAGGTTTTCATAGTATTCTATAATATTTTTTTTGTATATCTATGATATCTGTGGTAATTTCTCCTCTTTCATTTCAAATTTTGGTTATGTGAGTCCTTTCTCCTTTTTCCTTAGTGAGTCTTGCCAAGAGTTTGTCAATTTTGTTGATCTTTTTAAAGAACCAATTCCTTGTTTTATTGATTTTTTTCTATAGTTATTCTGTTCTCTCATTTATTTCTGCTCTGATTTTTATTATATCCTTTGTTCTGCTGGTTTTGGGATGTCTTTGTTCTTTTTCTAGTTCCTTAAGATGTGATGTTAAATTGTTTACTTGGACTCTCTCTTGTTTGTTCGTATAAGCCTGTAGTGATATGAACTTCCCTCTTATTTCTGCTTTTGCTGCATCCCAGAGAGTCTAATATGTCATGCTGTCATTTTCCTATGTCTGTATATATCTTTTGATCTCTGCTTTTATTTCTTCTTTGACCCACTCATTTTTTAGAAGTATGTTGTTTAATTTCCACATTTTTGTGGGTTTGTTTACTTCTTTTTTGCAGTTGAATTCTAGTTTCAAAGCTTTATGGTCATAGAATATGCTTCAATATAATTTCAATCTTTCTGAATTTGTTGACATTAGTTTTGTGTCCCAACATATGGACAATTCTTGAGAGTGTTCCATGTACACACAAAAAAAATGTATACTCTAACATTTTGGGATGAAATATCTTGTAGATGTCTATCATATCCAATTATTCTAGTGTTTTGTTTAGGGCTAATATTTTTTTTTTTGATTTTCTGTTTGGATGAATGATCTACAGTTGTCAGCAGTGTATTGAGGTCTCCAAGTATGATTGTATTTTTGTCAGTTTTTATTTTTAGATCTGTTAATAGATGTCTTAAATACTTGGTGCTCCTTGGTTTGGTGCATATATATTAAGAAGTATTATGTCTTCTTGATTTAATGTCCCCCTTATTATGAAATGACCATTTTTGTCTTTGATTACCTTTGCTGTCTTGCAGTCAGCATTGTTAGATATGAGCATGGCTATACCTGCTTTTCTTTGGATATTATTTGCTTGGAGAATGGTTTTTCAACCTTTCACTTTTAATCTGTTTATATCCATGTAGCTTAGATGTGTTTCTTGAAGGCAGCATATAGTTGGATTTTTTTTATCCACTCTGTTAGTCTGTGTCTTTTTATTGGTGAGTTCAGCCCATTTACATATAATGTAATTATTTACACTTCAGGGTTTTCTATTGACATTTTATATATTGCTTTCTGATATCTCTATTTCTTGTTTGGATCTTCTCTTTTGTTTTTCTGTCATTTGTTTTTGTTCGGTTGTATTCCATATTTTTTTCCTCAATTTCTTCTTTTTTTAAGCCATGTGTTTCTGTAGTGGTTTTTTCAGGGGTGGTTACCATTAGGCAATTTAAAGAATATATATCATATTCATTGTAGTCCATTATTTCATGAGTTTTTCTGCACTCCATCCTTCTTTGCTACTGCTAATCATTGTCTTCACCCCTTTTTTGTTTTTATTGTCACAGATTATTCTTGTTTTTGTTGTGACCTTGTTGAAGCTTTTACTTGTGATTTTGTTTTGTTTTGTTCTTTGTATCTGGTCTAATAACCCCCTTTAGTGTTTCCTGAAGTGAGGATTTTCTGGTGATAAATTCCCTCTTCTCTATATCTGTGAATGTTTTTATTTCCCCTTTATATTTGAAGGATAACTTTGATGGATATAGTATTCTTGGCTGGAAGTTTCTCTCTTTCAGTACTTTAAATAATGGGGTCCACTCTCTTCTGGCTGTAGTTTTTTCTGAGAAATCTGACAATATCCTAATCAGCCTTCACTTATATGTTGTATTCTTTTCCCTAACTGCTTTGAGGATTTTTTCTTTGTCATTGATTTATGATAATTTCATTATGATGTGCCTTGGAGTAGATCTGTTTGGGTTAAGGTAACTTGGTGTTTTGTTTGCTTCTTGGATTTGAGGCTTTAATTCTTTCCACATGCTTGAGAAGTTCTCATTGATTATTTGTTTAAATATGTTCTCCATTCCTTTTTCTCTCTCTTCTCTTTCTGATATATCCATTATTCTTATCTTGCTCCTTCTGATGGAGTCAGACAATTTTTGTAGGGCTTTCTCATTTTTTTTAATTTGTGAGTCTCTCTCCTCTTCTCTTTTTAGCATCTCTAGTTGCCTGTCCTCTATGTCACTAATTCTCTCCTATATCTGGCCCATTCTATTAGCTAGGCTTGTTACCTTGTTTTTCAGTTCATGTATTGAGTTTTTCATCTGTTTGGTTCCTTTTCATAGTTTCAATTTCTTTGGTGAAGTGTTCTTTTTGTTCATTAAATTTTTTTTGAGCTCTCTAAATTGCCTTTCTGAGCTTTCTTGTATTTTACTAAATATTTTTAGGATGTCAATTTTGAGTTCTCTTTAATTTAACACCAAGGTTTCAAATCATTGAAATTTTTTTCTAGAGATTTTTTGTCATCTATCAGAGCTACACCTCTGTCTTTTGTATCCATGATATTTGATTTCTTTTTCCTTAATGACATTTGAGAGTGGTATTGTTAATAACACTAATTTGAGACAATTAAAAAAATAAAATAAAAATTGAAAAAATACAGTGAAAAAATGATAATTGCATAATAATAAGTGGAACAAAAACTACAGAGAACAAGGAGCAGGAACTGAGGGAAAATGATAAAAGAGAGAAAAAATGAAGTAAAAAACAAGCAAAATACCAGAAAGAAAAATATGAGTCCAAAATATAATAATTTGATAATAAATGATTGAATAAGAGAAAAAGAAAAAGAAAGACAAAAAAAGAGAAAAGAAAAGAAACAGGAAGAGAGAAGAAAGAAAAAAAGAAACAACAAAAAAAGGGATTTCTGAAAAGAGATCCTCACAAAAGGAAAAGAATAAAATATGTAACAACCATGGATAATGAAGTTCAAAAGGAAAAGAAAAGAAAATGACCAAACAAAAAATAAAAGGTATAAAGTGTAATTTTCCCCTGGTTTTAAGAGGTAACGTCTTCCTTTTTTTTTTTTTTTTTTTTTTTTTTTTCATCAGGTAGCACTGTACTACAAGTTTTGCCCCTGTGGGGGTTTTGGGCAGAGGTCTGTTGCTGGGAAAATGACATAGGCTGGGCCTCAGTCCCATTGGTAGGAAGGACTTGTTAGGGCTTTAAGGCTTTAACAATGGCAACCTCAGCTTTCCGGGCACCTTCCCCCATGTCTCTCCCACCTAAGCCCACAGACTGAAGACTTAGCCATGAGGTTTGCCCCAGTCACTGTCTGCAGTGCAAGAGGTTCTAAGAGCAGCCAAGTCCTTATTCCAGTACCGCTCAAAGCACAGTTCTGGGTAAGGTAGTGGCAACCAGAGCCACCAGTCAGAGCAGACAGAGCTGGGAGCCAATTGCAGTTCAAGTGCCTTTCTATGGGCCCACGTGGCAGGTCCAGCAGGCCTCAGCATGCTGTGGGTCAAATCTCCACAGGCTTCTCCCTCATGCACTGTTTGGTAGCCCACAGTAAGCCATGTGTGTGCCCAGCTCCCATGACTCCAGCAATACACATAGAGACCTGCACCAGCCCACTCAGGCACCCAGCACCTGCGATTTCAGTCAGAGCCAGGAATGCATTCAGAAGCCTGCATGGGCCCATGGAGGCACCCAGCCCAGGCAGTCTCAGGCCAAGGGTTTTGGCCCATGGGTGCGCCCTGCGCTGTTGATCTGGAGCCGGGAATGCACAAAGATGCTGGCATCAGCCCACATAGGTTCCTATCACTGTGGATCTTGGGCTAAGCCCTCTGGCCTGCACATGCGTGCATGCCCACGTCGGTGATACTAGGTGGAGCCACTCGCACACCTCCGGTGATGGTGGAGCTGAGAATGCACAAAGATGCTGGCACCAGTTCACGTGATCACCCTGCTCTGGCAATTCTAGGTGGAGCCCACCACCCAAGCACGTGCCCTGTGTCCATGATCTCAGGCTGAGCTGGCGTGTTCTTTCGTCTGTTTAAGCACTTACCCTAACTCAGCTTCTTCCCCTCTAACTCATACTCTCCACATCGCTTGGCTCCAAACAAAAGCACCCCTTCCTCATATCAGTGAGGCAAGCGAAATACCCGGTTCTCTGTCTTATTTCCTTCAGAGTGGATTATATATAAGCCACCATTTCATCCAGTCATATCTTTGTCTGGTATGTGTATATTTCAGGTGCTCCTGAGATTTTTTTCTCTGTGTTTAGTTGTTGAATTTATTGAAATTTCTAGGGGAGAGGTTGAGAGTATCCCTTACGGTGCCATTTCTCTGACATCACTGTATTGCGGATTTTTAAATTATATATATCTAATTTTGTATTGCAAATTTTTTGCTTTATTGTGGGATTTTGTGGTATATAGGTATGCTCATATATTTATTATTTTAATTATTTTTACAGTAAAATAAGCATTTTTAGACTAAAAATTGAAAACAATATAAAAGATATAAAAATATTAATTAAAACATATTAAAAGAATATTACTGTATATTCATTGGTGAGTACCCATATAGAATTTTATATGTTGTTAAAATTATGTAGGTATAAGGGTATAGAAAGTATTTAATAGCATAGGAAGTGTTTATAAGAGTGTGGGAAAGGTTAATGATAGTGTGGGAAAGGTTTATAAGAGTGTAGGGAGGGTTTATAAAGCTTTAAAATATATATAAATAAAATAAATATAAGGTCGTTACTTTGTGGATTTTCACCTATTGTATTGGGGGGTTCTGGAACTTAACCCTTTCGATAGATGAGGGACCACTGTATTTCTCGTGTTGCCATTAATCTGATGTCATCTCTCATGTCTTACTTTTTACCTAAAAGTCACTCTTCATACCAAGAATGAAGATCACAAAATTAATACTAAAATACAATCAATGGATGCCAGCACTATTTGACAAGGTATTGGAATTACCTGACAAAAATTTTAAAACAGATATGATTTTTAAAAATAAATTTCAAATGCAATTACCAATATATTTGAAATAAATGAAACAAACAAACAGAAAGCCTTAGCAAAGAAGAACTAAATAGAAATTTTAGAAATGGAAAATACAACAAATGACACAAAAACTTAATAGGTATGCTCAACAAAAGAATGGAAGGAAAAGAAACATCAGTGAACTAGAAGATAAGATGATAGAAATTACCTAATCTGAACAACATAGGAAAAACAGGCCAAAAAAAATTAAAAAATGAACAAACCATGGGGCTTAACAAAAGAACTAATATTCATCTGAAAGAAGAGGAAAAAGTGGGTGGGGCTAAAAATGTACCTGAATAATATATGGCTGAAAATTTCTCAAATTTGGCAAAAGATATAAAGCTACAGATTTAACAAACTGAATAAACACCAAAAGAATAATGTAAAGAAACCCATGCCATAACATACCATAACTGAACTTGGAAAAATAGAGAAAAGTCTTGAAAGCAACAGGAGAAAAATGACACCTTACCTCTAGGAGAAAATCAATTTGAATGACAATGCATTTCTCATTAGAAACCACATGGGTCAGAAGAATATGGCACAACATTTCCTAAATGCTGAAAAAAAACAACACCAAAACAATCAACCCAGATCTTTATCAAGCAAAAATACTCTTTAGGAATGTAGGGGAAATCTCTGCTTCTCACATTCTCAGCTATTATATCTATGATTCCCTACTTGTATATGCAAGTTCTCATTGATCTCAGCTCCTTAAAATTCCCATAGCACCAAAGCAATGTATCAGGTAATTTAGGATGTAATGATGTATCACTACATATGGTTCACTTTTATATTATATCTATTAGTGTTGGCTCAGAGTCCAGGACGAATACTTTTAAATGCTACTGTGTAGTTGACACTTCACTACACATACATTAAGCACAATAGGTGTTCAATAAATTCTTGTTCATTTATTGAATGATCATGGACACATTTCTAATTTTCTTTCCAAAATGGGATCTAAGAAGCTACATATTTTGAAAGTAATACAAAAATCTGGATATTTATTTAAATAAAGAATATTCAAGAAAGGAATTGGTCATTTTCAAACTGAGGTGTAAAAGTGAAAATGCTAGAGACTTAAGAGTTACTTGCCAATGTTATCAATTATTCCATGCATGGATGAAAAAAAGTATCTTACTTTTTTTCTGACAATAAAACTGAGGCACAGTGGTGCTGAATGGAAAGTCAGCTATGAAGTTGAGCCTTCATTTTATGCATGTATTTACATTAATTTATTCATTCTTTATTGACTGTGTCCTATTTTTTATGAAAAAATATCATGAAATAAAAGGTCTCACCTTCATGGCCCTGGTTAGTTGCCTCAGTGGTAGAGCATCAGCCCCACATGTGAATGTCCTGGGTTCAATGCCTAGCCAGAGCACATAAGAGAAGCACTCATTTGCTTCTCCAACCTTCCCCCTCTCCTTCCTCTCTTTTTCTCTCTTCCCCTCCTGCAGCCAAGGCTCCTCTAGAGCAAAGCTGTCCTGGCTTCTGAGGATGGCTCCGTGGCTTCTGCCTCAGGCACTAGAATGGCTCTGGTTGCAATGGAGCAACGTCCCAGATGGGCAGAGCATTGCCCTCTGATGTGCATGCTGGATGGATCCCGGTTGGGCGCATGCTGGAGTCTGTCTCTCTGCCTCCCTACTTCTCACTTCAGAAAAATATAAAAAATACAAAAAAAAAGTTCCCACTTTTGAAGAACTTATAAGTTAGTGGAAGAGACAAAAATGTAAAAATGAGAAGAAAAATAATAGAATATTGGCCCTGGCCGGTTGGCTAAGTGGTAGAGCGTCAGCCTGGTGTGCAGAAGTCCTGGGTTCGATTCCTGGCCAGGGCACACAGGAGAAGCGCCCATCTGCTTCTCCACCCCTCCCCCTCTCCTTCCTCTCTGTTTCTCTCTTCCCCTCCCACAGCCGAGGCTCCACTGGAGCAAAAGATGGCCCGGGTGCTGGGGATGGCTCCTTGGCCTCTGCCCCAGGTGCTAGAGTGGCTCTGATGGCAACAGAGCGACACCCCGGATGGGCAGAGCATCGCCCCCTGGCCGGCGTGCCGGGTGGATCCCGGTCGGGCGCATGCAGGAGTCTGTCTGACTGCCTCCCCATTTCCAGCTTCAGAAAAATACAAAAAATAATAATAATAATAATAATAGAATATTATCTTTAAATGCTTTAGTCTACTCTTAGACCTATGCTTCTAGATTCTTTCCTTTCTTATTTTTAGTATATTTAATATTTTTTATTATTGAAAATTTTGACCTCTACTGTACATTTCTCTCAGTCTATTAGCCATATCTTCTAATTTCTTGTTTGTCTGTACCCCATACTAAAACACTTTGGTCATTCAATATTACCCCCAATCCTTTTGCTCTTTTTTTGTCCTATTCATTTATTTATTCATTAAATCAGTCAACAAATATATATTAAACACTTATTTTTATAGACACCATCCTAGGCACTGGGGGAAGAGCAGTGAATCAAATCAATGGCCCTGTAGCTTCTGTGGCTGAGAATCAAGCCATCCCCTTAATTTCCTCCTTACACTCTGATTTAGCAGCACTAAGGGGAAAAAAATCATGCAATACAATAGATTGATGCAATTAAAATGCATAATCTTCTACACATCTGGTCTTTAAATATAAATAATGAGCTAGTTGTGACTGCCCCTCTGTCTCTTATTCCAAATGTTTCCCTTTCTTCTCAAATCAACTACTCTCTAATTTCTCACCATTGGCCAATGGCCTCGCCTCTTTCTTCACTAAGAAAAACCACTTCATCTTGTGAGCAGTTTCTCAGCTGTGTCTTCTTCCCCCACATGCACCCTCTGCACCGCTGTTGGGTCGTTCCCTTGCAAGGTGAAACCCTCCACTGTGTTTCATATCTAGCGCACTCAAGATGCTACCCTATTAATCAATCATGTCTTGTGCATTCAACCTCCCTGATGAGTTTTTCTTCTTTGCCTATAAACATACTTAAGTCTCTCCTATCTAGAAAAATAAAAATAAAACCTATTTTCTCTGGTTTCTTCCTGCAGTCGTTATTCTAGGTCCTTCCTTTCCTTAAAAATAGTAAGTTGAGTAAACCCTCAATGAAGAGAAACTCTGAAATGCCCAGTATTCTAGGACATTGTATGAGTGATGGTGAGGTCAGAACCACTCTCCATATTGATATATTTACAGATCTTGGTGTGCTGACAAGTTGTCTGCACTCATGAAAGACAAGAGCAACATTTCATAACCATTTGCCAAAGGTTGGAAGCCCACCAAGACATATGTAGTGAGCCTGACAAAGTCGCAGGCAAGCACAAAGGCTGGGAAATAAAAGACTGTTGACATCAGAATGGAGTTCAGGAGACACTTCTGAACCAAGATGAAGCGTGTCTCTAGCACACAGGACAGAGCTGGCTGGCCCTTCTTCACCCACCCCTTTCTCCTCCTGCCCTCTTTTCAGAGAAACAAGTTTCTCCCTGAGGATCGCCTTGCTTTGGGTTCCCAGAAAACTCTGCTTCTACTCTGAACATCTACACATCATAACCCTCCAGCATCTCAGTGCAGGTATAGCCAAGGTAGAATTATTTGCCAGAGAAACAATAGAATCCACTCCACAAAATAAAATAAGACAAAATAAAAAAGATAACAAATCAGCATTTGATCTTGACAATAACTACAAGATCCAGGGAAGCAACGGATATAAAAAGTTCTAACCTTTTCCCCACCAACTGCAATATCATTTCCATTATTTCTCCAGGTTCCCATTCTGAATTCAAAGTAATTTATCTGAAGTTCAGACGCTGTCAGTGTGATTTAGTTTCAGTTTTATGGCAACTGCAAGTCTCTAATAAGCATGCTCCTTTCATTGATTTTGTTCTCCTTCAGCTGCTGCTGTAAATGTAATTGAAATTTTTTGTTTTTTTCCTCTTGACCTAACTTTGTTTTTAACTGACAAGAGAGCAATCAGTGCAGTGTCCTATGAGTTTCATATACTCCATAACAGGAAATAGTTTCTTCTGGAAATAGACTTTCCTATCATTCCCCTTTAATAAGTTATTTTTAAAAAGCCCTAACAATACCCCCACCCCATTAGATTTATATTAGAGTATCAGTTGATTTCAGGAGTTAGGGTGGAGGGATCCTTTACATTTGGGGTATTGTAACATGAAATAGATGTAGTAAGCTGATGTTTAAGCAATAGTTATCACTTTTTTGATGTCACTCTCCAGTGTTGAAATTTTTCTCTGTTAATGAACTAACGCTTTCGTATAAGGCTGGCCTGCTTCCCATCCAGGAGTTCATTTGAGACGTTGGAACTGAAAGGAGCCAAATACAGTGCCATGCTCAGGCAAACACAAGTGCTTCCTAAGGAGAAAAGTGGTTAATCTTGACACAGGGAGACTGACAGACTTCCCTGTCATAAGTCAAAGTCCCGATATCTTCTATCTCACATGCATTATCCTTGGCAACACAAAACTAAATGTGATAGATTGAAGGGCTGGCCACATTTCACTCCTTTCCTTTTTTCTTTTATCCTTGAACTTTCAAAACTGACTTTAAATGCCTTTTTCATTAAGCACTATTTTCTCATATGTATTTGGTTATATTTTGGATGACACTACTCTCTTTTACTTACCTATTCATGTTTATTCTTTTATTTTTAAAATATATTTTAGAATGATAAATTAGATGTTTTTTTAAATTGTCTTATTTAAAAATATTTTAGATTTGCTATACATTATTCTTCCAAACAAATTTTGTAAAAATGTAATAAAATGATATAAAATGTTCCCTTAGTATTTTCAGATGGTAACAAATAATTATTTCTACAAATATCAACCTTCCAATTATTTAGGCATTTATTTATATAATGTGATACAATTGTTAATACTATATTACATCAAATCTAGGACACCATCAATAGTAAGACATTACTATTTTCTATGAAATTAAGAAAGAGAGACCACTGCTAATTATGACACTATATTTTAATTTCAAAGATGACATATTTGAAAATATGTGCATGATTAAAATAATAAAATACGGCAATCCTTACCTTCACAGTGTTCTAATTTTAAAAGATTATTGTTGCTGCCTAAGCAATCCATCAGTAAGTTTCTCAGATGTTTGGTGGCTTGTTTTTTTCTAGACTGGACTGTTAGTGGCTATTTGATTAAATAATCACAGACACAGGAACATGCACAAATTCTAATCACACAGCTCAATGGAATTTCACAAAGAGAACATGCCCATTTAACAAACACCCAGAATAAGAATCAGAATGTTATCAGCACCCCAGAAATTCTTTTTGTGCTGTTCCCTCCTACCCGCCCACCCAGGAAAAATTTCTATTCTGACTTCGAATAGCATAGATTAGTTTTGCTAGATTTTTTTTTTTACCTTTATACTAATGGAACTGTAGAGCATGTACAATTTTACACTGTACACTCTTTGGTGTCTGGCTCTATTTTGCTAACATTCCATTAGTGAGATTCACTCATTTTGTAGATTTAGAGTTTCATTCTTATTGCTATGTGGTATTCCACTGTACAAAAATAACATTTATTCATTCCATTATTACTGGGCATTTGGGCAATTTTTAGTTTCACATATTTCATTTTTATACTAAGCATTAGCTTTCCTTGAAAATGATAATTCTAGAAATAACAAATGATCACCTGAAGATGCATTTAGGAAATACAACATGTAGAAACATCTTCACACAGATGAACTAATTTCATTCTGAAGTTCTGTCTTGATATATATCAATGATGATATTTTTGAAATATATTTATTTTCCAAGATTAAGACGAGCATACAAGCAGAGCCATGAATTAGCTGGGGTATAGAGTCCTGCACTGAATGAGGCGTTGGTTCTAAAATGTTGCATGACTGCTCACTTTGTTTGCCATCTTTGACTGTTTTTCTGTTGTTTCATTTATTTTTCCCCATCATCTCCTTCAATTTCCCAAAAATACTGTCATCTGGAATGTGTCCTGAAATTCTTTAATCCAGTGGTAAAATGAATTCTAAGATTTAAAAATCTAAATCTTAAAAGATATGACTTACTAAAGTAAGATATAGCAATGATCATATTTTAACAATAACATTGAAGTTTATTTAAAGTTTCATATAACTTTGTGTGTGTGTGTGTGTGACAGAGAGACAGAGAGAGGGACAGATAGGGACAGCCAGGCAGGAATGGAGAGCCAGGTATCAATTCTTCATTGCAGTTCCTTTAGTTGTTCATTGATTGCTTTCTCATATGTGCCTTGACCCGGGGGGGGGGGTGGCTACAGCAGAGCAAGTGACCCCTTGCTCAAGCCAGAGACCTTGGGTTCAAGCCAGAAACCTTGGGCTTCAAGCCAGTGACCTTTGGGCTCAAGGCAGCCACCATGGGGTCATGTCTATGATTCCACGCTCAGGCCAGCAATCCCGCACTCAAGCTGGTGAGCCCCCTCTCAAGCCGGTGACCTTGGGGTTTCAAGCCTGAGTCCTCCACATCCCAGTTTGACACTCTATCCACTGCACCACCACCTGGTTCAAGTTTAATATAACTTGATAAAACTGAAATAGGGAATCAGTGTAAAATACTACCTTATTAAATTTTCCATACTTCAGAAAAATCTGAGGGTCTATGTTAATTTCTAAAAGATTAGTGTTCTGATTAGAGAGTCACAAGACAGTATTTCTAAGTAAATAGGAAAATGCAAAGGAATGTGAATTCTTCAAAAGCCATCCTCCAAACATGGTCTCTGTCCTCAGGGAGATGAGAGCACCTGACTTTGTGCCTTCAGTCCCAGATACTCACAAAGAGCAGGAAGAAGCAGGGAACTGTGGAGACAGCACAGGCTTTCAAGTCAGCGGGCATCAGCATGGACAGTGGTCTAGCTTCTCCGAGTTTATTTTCTCATTCAGAAAATGCGAACAGGTATGCCTACCTCATAACCCTGGTGAAGAGTAAATAAAACGAGACATGGAAGCACCTAGAGCAAGGCACAGTTTCCAGGTCTTTTCGCCAATGACAGGTAAACTTCCCTCTCCAATCACATCCGCAGGTTTTAAATACAGTCGTCCCTCATCATATCGCAGTTCACTTTTTACAGTCTCACTCTATCATGGATTTTTAAATTGTATATATCTAATTTTGTATTGCGGGCTTTTGCTATATCATGGGATTTAGTGGTATATAGGTATTTTTATATATTTATTATTTTAATTATTTTTGCAGTAAAACAAGCATAGGAAGTGTGGGAAAGGGTAATAACAGTGTGGGAAAGAGTGTGGGGAGGGTTTATAAAGCATTAAAATATATAAATAATAAAATAAATATAAGGTCACTACTTTGCAGATTTTTGCCTATCACGGTGGTGGGGGCGGGTTCTGGAACCTAACCTCCACAATAGATGAAAGATCACTGTACTTCCTATCAGGATAACCCTTTTGTTTGATGAAATCTTACACAATTAAACCAGTTAAAAGCAAAGAACAGTTTGTAATTTATATCGAACTGCTTCTTCCATAGGTCATAGGTGAAAAAGGACCAAGTTTGTTGGTCCCTGAGCAAGATGCTCTTCATCCATATCAGGAAGAACGTGAGTCTTCTTTTCAACAAAATTCTTTTGAGGAGAAATCTCACAGGCCCATCTGTTAGCTGAATTCTGATATCTGCTAAACATTACAAGCAGGAGTTGCATCTCAAAGTCACGTCCAAATGACTCTTAGTATTAAAAAGAAGCCCCTTTTTTCTTCCCTTGAAGGGAAATAGAAAACAGTTATTTGCTGGCACACGTATGTTACATTATGCAGGTTGGTTATATCTCCCTATCACCTGTAACATCTCCTCCTGAGAGTCAATAATCAGAGTTTCTTTAGACTGTCTTTAAAGACCTATTTATTCAAGCTTTCGTCATTTTCATCACTGTTCTTTCAGATACTTCTTTAAACTTGGAAGAAACACTCCTCTCCAAAGAGAGAAACTCTGAGCTAGAAAACCAAGGCAGCCAAGCATCTGTAACCCAAACTGAATTTGGTGTGGGGGCTGGAGGAGGGGATGACACCTAGCGAGACAGAGAGAGATGTGATTTAAAATCTGTCTCTAGACACAAACCACAAACACTTAATTTGTTATCCAAGGCAGCTCATTTGTACTATGTCTCACCAATAAAGTTATAAACATTGAAGCTGAAATTAATCTATTTCCTCTCAGCTCTGAGTCTATTCCTTTCTAATCTTGTATAAATGGTACTTTGATTCAGAGTGCCTGTTATTCACATTGTCGGTATCCTAGAAAACACAATGCTTAGGGTGAATATGTTAAGTTTTTCAGAATCAAACAAGCCAGTCACTAAAGATGAGATTAATGAATGGTGGAGAGTGACTGCATATACTGAGAACCTCCTCTGGATGAGGCCCTATATAGATTTGTTATTACACACGTGAGCACGCACACACACACACACACACAGTCCAAGAGCTCCATTTAAAAAATAAACTGACTCAGTGAAGTTTTAAGCAATATCTTATAGGTCACACAGCTACTAAAAGGTTTGTCTAAAAAACAAGTTACAAATTGTGTATCTCTGGGACTCCCCTACACCCACCCCAACAGCCAGTACTGGAAGCCACAGATTCTCAAGGCATGGAAAGAAGGAAGGCATGCTTTCAGAACAGAAGTCCCCGCATCAAGCTGAGAATTTTCATCAGCAGGCAAATAAGAGCTTTAAGCAGCACTCCGTACTCATACCCTAGCAGCTGCATGCCACCTGCAGACAGTCTAGGAAAAAAACAGTCCCCATTAATACTTTAAAAAGAGCCGAGGCTCCATAAATGGCTCTCCTTTGCCCCTCATTCTAAGCCTAATAAGTGTGTCTCTGAGATCCAGACAGTAGCAACCATTCACTTAATGTGGCTTCCATCTTGATAATCTTGTATAATCAGATTTTATATCTATAATATTAATAAAATTCCAAGTAGCACAAAGGGGATGAAGTGAAATAATGCTCTTTTTAATTCAAAAGCCCTGCTACACATCTGTGCTTCACAATTATGTGTCTAAAACGAATTGACTCATCAGTTAATTTCCTGCACTAAAGTAGTACATAAATTAAATTAGACTCTCAATCACTAAGGAATAATGACATCATAGTTATGGATTTAACCATTGTATTTACTCAGAACTAGTCTTTTCCTTGGGGAAATGTCAGCAGGTAAAACTATGATTAAGTTGCAGCTAATAGCAATTAATGTATAAGGTCAGAGACCAAATCACCTTTAGCCCCATTATGAACATTTCCTGGTATCTAGTTTGATTTTGACCTTGTTAATACAGAAGTCAGAGGGCATGGCACAACACCAACTCTACTTAAGACAGCTCTTCATGCCCAAATAGCCCTTCACTGTGGAACAGATGAAAAGCAATGAATTGTATATTCGGACAACTCCTGCTGGTGCTTTTCCCAGGGGGAACATATAGTTTCCCTTTGCATTGGTTGTGTTTTAATCAAAGTACCTATGGTATGTATATTTGTGTCTTCTCAAGATTCATATGTTAAAATTCTAACTCCCAGTTAGATGGTATTAGGAACTGTTGTTTTTGGGAGATACTTAGGCCATGAGGGTGGAGCCCTCATGAATCGGATTCATGCCCTTAGAAAAGAGACTCCACATAGCTCCCTATCCCCTTCCACCATGGAATAACACAAGCAGAAGTTTGCCACCCTACAGAGGGCCCTCCTCCAACCCTGCCAGCACCCTGATCCAGCCTCAAGAACCATGTCAAATAAATTTGCTTTTTATAAACTATGCAGCCTATGGTATTTTGGTCTAGTAGCCTGAATGCACTAAAACAAAAGTCATTGATTTAAACTATCAGAGGTTGAGCTAAAGAGCAGGGACAGTGTAAGGTCAAGTTTTTAGTGGTAGCAAATGCTCATGAATGGATAAAATAACCTTTAACTTAAGGGGACAACGTAGACACATCGCAGGAAACAATAATGGCAGTGTTACAAAGAGGTCAAATAAGGCATTACTTTACTCAGGGACAGAGTACAATGTCAACAAGGGTTTAGAACAGGGAGAGAGTTCAGGCAGTCTCAAGTTCTCAAATATCTCCTCAGGACTAAGCAGGAGAGCTACAGGAGAACATTGGAAATTTGAGGACAAAATCACATAAAAAATGAGAACAAAATTTTCTTCCAAAACTTAAAAAACTGACTCTCAATAATTTCAAATAAAGTCATGAATAGCTATCATTCATGAGGTTCTTTGTAATTGTGCGCGCGCGCGCGCGCACACACACACACACACACACACACACACAAATTTCATTTCTCTTTACCAGACTATTATTTTAGCTCTACACTAAGATTGGACCACACAGGTTATGGGGTTTATGTAGGTTTTTATCTGTGTTACATTTGTTGCTATAGCCTAGTAGTGGTGGTAAAAGCCAAAAACAGGATAATTTTACATAAACACTGAGTTAACATAGAAACTCTGCAAATATATAGTGAGCCAAACTCTCCAGTCTTTTCTTCACTACCTCTCTACTGTCAGACAAAATGAATGACTTCTGTTCCTTGAAAGCATTCCAGAATTTTCTGGCTTTATATCATACCCCTTCAGGAAGGACTTCCTGTGTTTATCCAGATGGGCATCATGCATCTTAATTTATAAATATCCTCTCTGAACAAGAACTTTCATCCATGTATGTGTTCATTTTATAGGAATTCATTGCATTCTAAGGGTTACATAAAGCAAGAGATAAGACTCAAAGAGAGTTTACTACCTATTTAAAGAGATACTATATGAAATTGTAGCAGATAGTGCATATAGAGGGAGGAATCAAACCCATTTGCAAAGTAAGCTACATAAACTAGAAATACTGAGACCTTTTGCATATGTGAATCTTCCTTAGGTGTTTTAATCACTTCCACTGAACTTAAGGCAGCTGGAGAGATGATGCAAGGGCTCATTAGTGGAGTGTCAAAGCAGAATTACTTCTAGTCCCAGCCATTTGGAAATCAAGCTGGGGAATTGGGAAGATTGCCCAGCACACAGCAAGGAGACATTTCTACCTCAAAACCATGAAATAAATTTGACTATTACAAACTTACTTGTAGCCTTTAGTTCTGAGTAACTTCCTCTCTCATGGACATTGAAAGAACTAACTTTACCCATGACTTTAGTAAGACAAGGTCTTAATAATAGGCAATTAAATAACTTTTCCTAAGTGTGTGTCCTAACTTTACACCAGGCCAAGAATTGAGTTACTCAAGGTAGCAGATGAAATAGGTGATTCTCTCTAACAGAAAAGCATGAACAGTGTAGTCACTTACCAGAGACAACAGCAAGATGCCACTTTTTATTCCCCCAGTGAGTTCAGTGGCCCCTTGTCTACTGTCATGCCATCCTCTTGGCTTCATTTTCTTTTAATCTAGTATGTTAGACTCTATAAATTTCTACGGTACAAACTAAGGTGACTGTCTCTTTCCTATGATGCTTTGAGTATAAAACCATTTGTGTGATCCCAGAAGGCAGACAAACTTTCTTTTTAGATATGGTTTAGGCTCACATAAAGTGATATGAACTGGAGTACCTTAAAAGTAAACCAATATACAAGGGATATGGGTACGGAATCTAGAATTTTTTGAATAATGAATAAACACTCTAGTGAAGGAAAACCAAACCTCTATAAATACAACTTGTTTCAGGAAGGACATAATATAAATCTTGAATAAAATTGGATTTAAGACTATGTCTTTGAATATATTTCAATAAAATATAGATGTTATTTTATTAGTATATCAGGAGTTTAAAGTGTTGCTTTAATTTAGAAAAGATGCAGATGTATTACAGATGTCACTTATTTGTTACCCTTGTGCTCTGTCATCTGCTTCTATATCACGCTGTTTAATTGTTGTCTAATGTCTGTTCCCCATCCCCTTCAGCTTCTGGGCTCTTAAGAGGAGCAAAACTGACTAATGTGAAGTTCAGTATCTTCTCTTCTCTTTGACTATCCTTTATGTTGACAAAAAGCTGGCCAGACCAAGGCAGAAAGGACAAAGAAATGCATCAACTAAATTTTTATCCCTAAGTATTTAAGCAAGAATTGCAGTTTCCACCAACAAATGTCTTTTGTAACTAGGAATATAGATGTTTGAAAATGAGGAATAAAATGTGACCACATAAAAATGCCCCAATTCAATCTGTTATAAGTAATTTGGAATTATTTGGCATATAATTTTTATGCCGCTGTGTGCGTGAGAAGAGATTTTAAAAAGTAATATTTCAAAATATCAACAGTATTATTTCTTTATGGTAAGGTAATGTGATACATCTACATATTTATAATGAGCATGTATAATTGTAAACTCAGAGGAAAAAGCAGTAAGCCTTTTTTCTCAAAGAGTATATGGTAGCGCCACAAAAGATGTACACAGATTTTGTCTTCTGTACAACAGCTCCAAATAATTAGAACTAAAATATAACTTGATTCCAAAAAGTGTACTTCCCTTTGAATTTAATAACTAGCATTTATGACAGAAACTACTTGGAGGAAAAGCAGCTCAATGTTGCCTTTGAAAACCAAACTAGGTTTTCTCTACAGACAAAATTAGTGTAATAAAAGCCAAATGTTTTAACAGATGAGTAGAGTGTTCATGATAAAAATAAATAAATAAGATCTCAAAGTCATCTTTAAAGTTAGTTTCTGAATCATATGGTACATGTAACAGATAGTTGAAGAGGTTTTATTCAACTATAATTTAACACATGCAATTAATCTTTTCCAGAAAAAATTGTTTACCTAGAATCATAGATATAACATATTCAATTATTTTCTTAATACTCAATTTTGCAATGATCAGCTCTGATTCTTGCAATGATAAAATAGATAAACACGCAATAACATGATGCCACAGTGGCTTAAGTTTCAGAAGGGTCTTCAAAGCTTTAAATCAAGGCTAATGTACTTTGAAGTTGAAATGATTCCAATTAGCCTGAGAACCCACAGATCATCAAATTCATCACAAGAAAAACACAAACTCAATAAATTTCAAGATATATTTACTTTGCTAATGGCCAACCTGTTTCAAATCTTCTAAGTTGGAGACAAAGAGTCGGAAGAACAATTTTCCTGGTCTTAGTTATGCCAATTGGATTTACATCAATGTTATTGAAAGCTCTAAGCAGTTATTTCAGGTTCTTACCAGACTTGTAGCACAATAAAACTCCCTTCAAGTTAGCATAGGTATACTTTTTAAAATGAAATGTTTATGGAAACATTTGTCCAAGACAAGAATCCCCCAAAAGACATCTTTTTCTAGGTTCTGAATTCCAGAGGCACAGAGCTATATTTACATAAGATCTGATTAGAAAAAAATGGGAAGTCGTAAACCCAGAAGTTGCTTCTGCTACACATTGGGCCTAATTTCAGTGAAATCTGTGGCATCACATACTTATGTTCCAGAAGCATTGTGTGGGAGAGAGTGTCTAGGGCAAGAAGTTGGGGCACAGAAGTCACAATAAGAGCTCAAATATTTTAAATATTAGGTATCTTATGTATATTATCTAATTTAACTTTCCTATCAGCTCTATGAACTAAATACCATTACTGTATTTATCATTCCAATTTTATCAATGAGGAAACTGATGCAGAGAAGGATGAGTGATGAGATCAGGCCATAGAGTTAGTAACTAGCAAAACACAATTTAATCCCAAATCTGTCTAATGCCAGAGTTGAAGCTCTTAATTTATTAACTACCCCATTTTTCAAGATACTCTTCAGTGTTACTATTCATCTGTACAAAGGGACTTTAGAGATTTTGTTGTCCTAGGTCAGCTATAACTAAGGTCGTATCTAGAGTAATTTACATATCCACGCAATCTGAGTCTCCTTCTCTCAGACGGCTGATCCTCTGCCCCCGTGCCTAGCAGAATGGAGAAAGGGATTATGCTAAAATTTTCATCAATGTTTTGCTATCAGGTTCCAGGAACGAAGAAATAACTTTGTCTACTACCCCAGGTTGCTCCTAAAACTGCTGGAACCATTCTGAAATAATTAGCTTGGTTATGGATCTTGCACAATCCACTGTGTCATAGATGAGGACAGAGGGGGTCAGTGATTCGTTCAATGTCACACAGGCAGCAGTTTGTCCTATTACTAGGACAAGCACTCAGGTCTCCTACCTGTTAGGTCATGGTCTCCCTACTACGTCATCTTTTGCCTGCCTCCCATTCAAACTTCAAGAGCAGTGTATGAGTGCTCCACTTGGGTCTAGGGCATATTCTTTGAGGCACACATTGTTTATAAACAATGAGCCAATATTTTTTATATAAAGATACTTCATATAACACTATATATTTTCAGCTTCTTCTCTTGAAATGGAAGAGGAAGAAAAGCAGGAGATCTGGCAGACCTGATCAAGCATTTCTGTGCAGCAACAATTCAAAGGACAATGGGCGTAAAGTCCGTAATTTACAGCAGCTGCTGTCCCTCTGCAACTATACTGGAAGCATGTGATCATCCCTTCTTGGTCCCACGGATAGCATTCTTAGTGGGTGTTAGCCTATGAATATTGTGGGGCTTATTCATCCTCTCCATCAAATGTTTCCAGTTTTCTTTCCAGGGATAACCTACTTTCCTACACCCTTGAGATGCTATATGGCCATGAAATCACCTTAGCCTAGGAAATGGGAGTATAAATGACCTATGGCACTCTTGGGAAGAAGATTTAATGCCAAGGTATGACTCACCACTCCTTTTTCCCTTTGTTCCAGGGAAGGACTGCTTGCTCTGTGTGCCTGGATCAAAGAGTAAGGATGGTGTGAAGCAGAGCCCACAGCGGCCTCCATGGATATTTGACATGAGAGGGGAATAGAGCTGTGTGTTGAGCTGTTGAGCTGTGGGTGCTGTTTGCTGCCCATACATTCCAGCCGGTTCTGCCACAGTAATAGCAGCAAATAATCACATCTTTATATAGCCAGCCACCTGCTTCCCAGGACATTTGCTGCTTGCTGGCTCACCTTTATGATTCAGGTCAAATGGCCTTTATTTTGAAAGAGAAAGAAGAAGATAGAGAGGGAGAAGAATAGGAAGGAGAAAGAAAAGAAGGAAGAGAAAAGGAAGAAAGAATGAGGGGAGTGGAGGGGGAAAGAAGACAAAAACCAGTGGCTACTTGTGACAGTGCAGTCTGCTTACCATAGAATTCATCCGATGTTCCTGGAATCTTCATAGAAACTATGGTATAGCTCCCCTGAGCTTACCTAACCCAGGGTAAGTTCTACATATTCTTTCCATTTCTTCACTTGCAAACCTTAATAAAATGAAAAAAAATATAACATACAAAATATAAAAAAATATTCTATAGGAATGCTAATAATTAGAACTACATTCATATCAGTGTATTAAAGAGTAACAGCTGATTTGTTCTTGTGACCTCACACTGATAAAAGGGAAGATAAAATATGATCAGAAGGTTACCCTCAGGGGCAGAATATACTTATTACTAAGCACTTACTATATCCACAAGATCTTTGCATATATTTAGTTGCAATACCCCTAAGAAGTAGATTCTGTTTATATTTCCATTTCATTGACTTCTAAGATCATATATCTGGTAAATGATGAAGCTTCATTCAAAAAGCAGGCAGGGTGTCTATGCTGTAATTTTCTTCGTAAAATAGACAATGTAAAAATTACAAAGGACTAAGAATCCAGAAAATAAATTTCTGTCCTGAAATTCACTTCAAAAAAACTGAGCAAGAAAGCATCTTCAAACAAATTCTTTAATAATAGTTTTTAAACTGTTGTTCTAGATGTCCTCTAAGGAAGCTAGAATATTATAAAAACTATGGATTTCAAATTTAAGTCTAACCTAAGGTCTTTTTTAGACCTTAGGCTATTTCTTCATGTGCATTTCTTGGCCTGTAATGTTATTTGTGAAATGGTGCAAATATTGCCATTTTATAGATTTGTTGTAAGAATAAAATAAGCGACTACAGTACCTGGCACGGTGCCCACAACTATAAGGGCTTAGAAATTATAGTTTTCTTTCTCCCTTTCACAACTAACATCCCAGTATACTAAGTCAAAATGTCCATATAAACCATTCCTTACCTTTCAGCAAACACTAATTAACTAGAAATACTATGTGTGATTAGTTTGTAATCAGTCCAGGCTATGCAGTGACTTGCCATTATTGGTGCTTTTCATGTAACAAAAGTTATACCACATCAGTGCATAAATCTTAAGGTGTATCCATATCCAAGCAGGATGGAAAACTGTGTGCTGAATAGCAATGAGGTCTTAATTCCTAAACTAGGAGGTTTATATCTGTAAACCAGACTAGTGATGAAACAAATATATAATAAGTCTTAAGTATATTTTATTAAAAAGGGCCATTAAAAATTACAAATGATTTTCAAACATTAAAATATTTAGGAACCAGTCTATGCTTAAGAAATAAAAGAAAGTAGAAATAAGAAAAAACTTAGTTGATGATACATTTCAACTCAAAAAGAAAAGAGGATTTTTTTCCTAGATGTGGAAACAACTAGGTAACATTTATGAACTATACAGGGCAGGCAAAATAGGTTTACAGTTGTTCATAAAGAAACTAATACAATACATAATAAAACAAAAATAAACTCTGCGTTTCAGGTACTTACAACTGTAAACCTACCTTTGCCCCACCCTATAGATGTCTATATCTTAAGTCAGATCACATAGAAAAAAATAGAATATAGATACACATATATATCTTTAAAAAATAAAATTAAATGTCTAAAAAAATTAATAAATATATTTAGAGTTTTTGAAAGAGGAGATTTCTAGGGGGGAATACAACTCAAATGCAATAATAAAAAAAAACAAAGATGCCTACATAAAATGTTTTAAAGTGCCAATCTAATCAAAACTTTGGAAGACATTTTATATAAATTAGCAAATTGATTTGAATTTACATGGGAATACAAAAGTCCTGGAATAACCGAAGTAAATTTTAAAAAGAACAAAGTTGGAGACCTGATTTCAGGACTTAGTATAAGCTACAACAATCAAGACAATTTGGGCCTGACCAGGTGGTGGTGTAATGGATAGAGCGTTGGACTGGGATGCAGAGGACCCAGGTTCGAAACTCTGAGGTTTCCAGCTTGTGCTCAGGCTCATTTGGTTTGAGCACAGTTCACCAGCTTGAGCCCAAGGTCGCTGGCTTGAGCAAGGGGTCACCTCCCCCAGTAAAGGTACATATGAAAAAGCAATCATATGAACAACTAAGGTGCCGCAATGAAGAATTGATGCTTCTCATCTCTCTCCCTTTCTGCCTGTCTGTTCTTCTCTCTGTCTCTGTCATACACACATTAAAAAAAAGATAATTTGATATTGGCAAAAGCTAAACATTAAGACCACTGGAACACAATAGGCCCACATGTACATGGCCAAT
Organism: Saccopteryx bilineata; assembly: GCF_036850765.1. Lineage (NCBI taxonomy): Eukaryota > Metazoa > Chordata > Mammalia > Chiroptera > Emballonuridae > Saccopteryx > Saccopteryx bilineata. The sequence continues at coordinate 248,296,083 of NC_089493.1, forward strand.
GGATTATTTTTTAACACCAGTGACAAGGTATATCAATGGGAAAGAGAAAGCCTTTTAACAAAGTGTATGGCCAGTAGCCACGGCCACCATCACAGTCACCTGGCCCATGCAGTTTTGCATTTGATTCGGATAGGTGGTAATGAAACAACAAAGCCAAGAACTGGTGGGCCATTAGCTTTAATCCTAGCTCACACCCAGTGGGCAAGAAATACACACAGTGGGAAAACGCTTTCCCTTTCAGGGCTCCCAAAGCCACTGACTTATCCAAGTTTTCCTAGAATCAAAGGTTTTACCTCACCAGCCTTATTGACCTCTGTTCCCCATCTCCTTCTCTCTGCTTCCTCCTCTTGCCTGCTTACAGCCTGTCCCCAATGCAAACTATAAGGGAACAAACATATACATCATATTTGCAAACTTATTTGACCCACACAAAGGATGCTAAATAAATTCAATATCTAAAGGGGGAGGTGAAAAGAACATTACCCTTGTCTTTTACCATATACTAAATATTAACCTGAAATGGAGGATAAAACTGTCAATAGTATTCTGTTATATCTCATTCCTAGATTATACAGATGGGTACTGTTGGTCAAATAAGTTTGTAAATATGATATACAGTGGTACCTTGAGATACAAATTTAATTTGTTCTGTAACTGAGCTCATAGATCAGTCAACTCATATATCAAACTGTGGACACTGGACCTGTGCGCCAACGAGCCAACTAGTGGCAGCTTCCTGAATCACGACTCAGATCTCGGAATTTTGCTCGGATCTCGAACAAAAATACAGACCAAGTCACAGCTCATATCATAAAAAAAAAGTATGTTGGTCTGTTTGTATATCAAGGTAGCACTGTATATGCTCACTCACTTATAATTTGCATTGGGTGTGGGAGACAGGCTGTAAGCCCATAGTCATTATAGCCTAGCAGGGGTCGTCAAACTTTTTATAAAAACCGCCCACTTTTGCAGTGCTGGTAGACCTGGTCCCTACCGCCCACTAGTGGGCGTTCCAGCTTTCATGATGGGCCAATCACGGCACTGTTTGGTTGCATGGTAGGGACCAGGTTGACCAGCACTGCAAGTTCCAGCTTTCATGATGGGCCAATCACGGCACTGTTTGGTTGCACGGTAGGGACCAGGTTGTCCAGCACTGCAAAAGTGGGCGGTTTTTATAAAAAGTTTGACGACCCCTGATAGTAAACTAAGCCTTTCTACCCTTTTAATACTAAGATCTTTTCAAAACTAAGCTTTTCTCCACACCTTTGACTAATGCATGATGTGAGGTGGTACACTCTCATGAGGAATCCCATTATGCCTCAGATAAGTGACTTTGTATCAGAGATTTCCTTATTTGTATATTGGCTTAAAGGTTTTGATTTCTACACTATAAAATGGGGCAGACCAGGGGCTCTCTCTCGCTCAGTTCCTGAAATTAGCATTGCAAGGAGAGGCAGCCAAAATGGTGGAGTGCTGAGGAGAAGCCAGTTTGTGCAGAGAGAAGGAGATGGGGAACAGAGGTGAATAAGGCTGGTGAGGTAAAACCTTTGATTCTAGGAAAACTAGGATAAGTCAGTGGCTTTGTGAGCCCTGAATGGAAAGGAAAGTGTTTTCCCACTGTGTGTATTTCTTGCCCACCAGGTGCAAGCTAAGATTAAATGTAATGGCCCACGAGTTCATGGCTTCATTGTTTCATTACCATCTGTCCGAATCAAATGTGAACCTGCATGGGCCAGGCATCTGTGATAGTGACCATAGCTACTGGCTTTACAGATATCCAGCAAGTTCTATCAGTCCTCCATGTCTGAGGCATCAGAGAACCCCCAAATAAGGAAGTAAAAGTTACCATCACAAAACCTGCCCAGCAGCTGGAATAAGAAACAGATTAAAGCCCTGGCCATTTGCTCAGTGGTAGAGCATCAGCCTGGTATATAGAAGTCCTGGGTTCAATTTCTGATCAGGGCACACAGGAGAAGCAACCATCTGCTTCTTCATCTCTCTCCCCTCCTCTTTCTCTTTCTCTCTCTCTCTCTCTCTCTCTCTCTCTCTCTTTCCTTCTTGCAGCCATAGCTCAAGTGGCTCCAGCAAATTGGCCCTGAGCACTGAGGATGGCTCCATGGCCTCACCCCAGGTGCTAAAATAGCTCAGTTACTGAGCAGCAGAGCAAGCCCCAGATGGGCAGAACATTGCCCCAGAGAGGGTTTGAGGGTGGATCCCAGTTGGGGCACTAGCAAGAGTTTGTCTCTCTGCCTTCCCACCTACCACATATGGCGCAGTGGATAAAGCATCAACCTGGAAACACTGAGGTTGCCGGTTCAAAACCCTGGGCTTGCCTGGTCAAGGCACATATGGGAGTTGATGCTTCCTGCTCCTCCCCCCTTCTCTCTCTCTCTCTCTCTCTCTCCTCTCTATAATGAATAAATAAAATCTAAAAAAAATAGATTAAGAAGATTCAGACTGGTATTTAAGAACCATCTTCTATTTCATTTGATACTCATAGATATTCTTATTATTTCCATCTTACAAGTGCATCAAGGACATATACTTAACTCAGACTACATGACTGTTAACAAGTAGAGCCAAATTTTGAAAGGTGCTCAATTTGACTGCAAGGCCTCTTAATGACCATACTATAAGGTCTTTCCAGCATGACCAGGTTCCAAATAGACAAAAGCAGCGAACTTAACTTGTCAGTTTATGAAGGAGCTTTCCTTGACAGCAGAAACATTTGCTATCTTTTCCTAAAATCAAGAAATGACTAATCCCACTGTATGCTTAGCAGGTTGTCTGACTGCTCACAAGCAGAGTATCTGAACTGCCACGCACTGCTGTCATTCTCTTACCACCATTCCAACTGTGGTCACTGGCAGAGCCTCTGCATAAGCTGCTCTAATTCTGAAAAAACTCATACATTTCCCCTACTTTTTGTTCTGCCTATGTTTTATTTTAGAAACGTTAAAAGGGTATTTGAACTAGAACCTGCAGCATTAATTGCTGCTATTGGGCCTGATAGATTCAATAGAAAGAGCAAAATAAACAAGGACTTGTTCGATTACAATTCTATTTCCCAAAAAGTATTGGCTGCAAGCCCCTTTGTTACTTTTGTTCAGAGTTCTATAAAGTACTTGATTACTATTGATGAATAGATGCAACCCAGCCGGTGTCTCCACTCATTTCTTTCACAGATCCAGCAGGAGACAATGCAGTCTTACACTTTTTCTCACCACTGAGTAATAAGGCAGTACAATCAGATGCTCAGGATATTCTAACTCAGTCTCATAGTTGCTCAAAATTCTCCTATAAGTAGTTCCCAAAAAGTTTGAAGAAAACCTTCTTTGAATAGAGATTCTCAAAATTAGTTGGCTATCAAAATGATACAAGAAGGCAAAGCCAGAATCATGGAATGGCTTTAACATATGCTTTTCTGTGAACGAGATGATTTGACTTTTGAGAAACTACTGGATGAGTGAAATCATACAGTGTACCAGGCAGCATTGTCCGCAGGGATAATACAATGGAGAGGATGTGACAAAAGTGGCCAGATGAGGTTCAGCAGCCCATGAACCACCCTGTGCATGTGAAGTTTGTCACGACTCTGGCCTGTCACTGTATCCAGTTCTCTGTTTTGCTTGCCTGGTCTCTGATGTGTATTGAGACTCATGCCAGCTATGCTCATTATGGTCTCAAGTCATTGCAACTTTTGGAATGATTGATGCCACACAAAGGAGCATCTACAGCCTAATCTGGTCCAGAAACCTATAAATATAAACAGAGATACATTGTTATAAAGGTTGCCACTGACCTTCTTGTCTCCCTTAAGAAATTATGTGCTTAAATATTAGATCTCAGTATGAAATTAAAGATAATATAGCCCAGCATTACCCATAGGCCCTTTCTTCATTATTTTTGCCATATCTGTATCTCACCAGTACTAGTATTTACTAAACATTTTTTATTTATCAGTTTTTTCACTTAGCATTAACATTAATAAAATTATGTGTTTTACATAGTACGTATTTTTCGCTCCATAAGATGCACTTTTGCCCACCCAAAAAGTGGAGGGAAAATGCCCATGCATCTTATGGAGCGAATGCTCATTTTTCTTAGCTGCTGCGGGGCCCTAGGTCAGTAAACATATGTAGAATGAGCTCCAGCAGGAGCGTAATCATACCCGCCATGGGGACATGCAGAACCCTGGTATCTGCTGAGTGATCTCTTGGTTCTGGTTTCCACAGTTGCATGCAGCTCAGGAGGGAAAGTGAGCGACACTGTGTGGGCGCATTCATCTGACATCATTGAGGGCAGATGTGAGAGGCATGCTGCAGGGATAGAGGGCTACACTGCAGCTGCTGGAGCTCTGTGTGAAGTGCTGACATCACTTGTTGCCCTATTAGTGCTTGACCAGTTTAGAGCACATATTAGCAAATCCATAAAAAAAAATAAAAAAAAACTTTAAAGAAGTGAAGACTCATCTAGCTGTAATTCCTGGGGGGTCTTACCAGCCAGTTGCAATCTTTCCACAATATTTCCATCAACAAACCATATAAAGTCTTTATGTGAGAAGAGTGGAACAAATGGATGGCTGCTGGCAATCATGATCTGACACCAACTGAATGAATGAAGAGACCCATTATCACTCAAGTTTGTGATGGGTGAAAACATCATGGCAGTCAGTGAAGAATGAAACCGTGGAATGTCATTCAAAAAATGTGGCATTAGCAATGTCTTAGATGACACTGAAGATGGTATCATATATGAAAATAGTGAAGAAGGTGATACCAGTGATTGTGAGCAACTGAGCTTCTTAAGTTCTGACACTAGTGATGATGAGTTCCTGGGGTTCCCAGACAAGTAGAGGAGTATTTGAACATTAAAGTCTCTTCTCATTTGTTAATAACAGTGCTAATGGTTGTTAATACTGCTGTTGAGTTTACATTGTTGAAATATTACTGTGATATATTTTATTAAATATTTTAACACACCATTTGGTTCAAAATATTTTTTTTCTTATTTTCCCCCTTAAAACCCTAGGTGCATTTTATGGTCAGGTCCATCTTATGGAGTGAAAAATACGGCAATTATATTTACTGTAATGCACATAGAATAGTAAATAATATGTTTCACAGACCATTTAAATCATTTATTTGCCATCACTATATACATAGGTCACCTTTGTAAAATGCTAATATTCTCAAATAGCCCTCCCTACATGGAGAAAGTGATGAAATCAGTGGATTTTCCAGTGCCACTGATGCAGTTCAGGGCATGCCCGAAACTTACACTCAGTTCTCTTGACTTACAGTGCAGGCGTTTCCTTTGCATCATGCTGGCTCAACAGCATGAAGGAAGGGCATGATGAATGGGGCGACTTTAAAAACAGTGCACTTCTTGGTTCCATATGGTGATTGAGTCTATACAGGTGTCTAAGCAAAAGCAAAGTAAGCCAATTGCCTGCTCACTACTCCCCTCAAAAAAAAAAATCTTCCTCGTCCATGTTTAATTATTTTAACAGATATGCTTCCACTGTCCTGCGGTTTTCATCGTCCATCTTCACCTTCATCAAAGTTATCATTCATTCTCTGTCAGTAGTAGAGACTTTTTCAAAAGTTGGACCAAAGGCCAAGATGTCCTTTGTCTGCAAATAATCATCACTGCACCAAACATTTATGAAGTGCTTTACAATTTTTTCAAAGCACTTTCCAAAGCTTTATTACTGTTGATCCTCACAAAACCGTGTATGGTACATCCTTAACCTAACCAGGATGTTTTTTCAGTACCGCATGCTGTGATCAAAAAAAGGAATCAGCTACAATTTATGAATAAGAGGGGAGACAAGATTAAAATTTTCTAAAGAGGTATTCTAAAAATATCACAATATATCCATTAATATATCCCCCCTTGACCACACATTTGTATCGCTAACATGAGTGATGTAAGTGCATTCATGCCATGCTAAGAAATGAACCCTGCTTCAAGAAAATGTTTCATTTTATCCATTATCTTAAATGATGCACTGTGAAAGCTGTCAGTGATGTCAGTTCAACATTCTAGCCCTCATAGAACAGAATATAAAGTGACATCCTCTTGATTAGAATTAATTTGTTTGCCATGGGAGAACATGCAATATCCATCTCCCTAATGGTTTTAAAGTCCTTGGAATAATGGATAAGACAGTGAAAGTAAATAAACAAGGCTCCCAGGAAGGGACAAGTTTTTTTTTTCAGCTAGAGTCAGAACAGCTCTGGAGAAAAACAACTCCTTAATACATACAAGACAGACAGACAGACAATATAGGTGGTCAAAGGCAGGCACCATCTTTAGTAATCTGATCATTATTGATGCTGTCAGCCCAGGACATGGCATCCAATAAGCTAGTGTTACAACCACACACTCACCCCAATCCCCATTGGGCGGGCTTCTTTGAGTAAATCTCTCTAAAAAATCTTCACTGAAAGTGCACCCACTTTTAAAGGTCACTAGAAAATTACAACTTTAGCCATGTGGAAACATAATGAATTTAAGAGTTAATTGTCATCTTAATCACATGGAATAGCTTATTCACCTTAACCTGACCTATCAGTACTTGCCTATTAGTCTGTCCTACCACAAATTACTGTTGTGGAAGAAAAAAAAAGTTCTTAATGTTTATATAAGAACGTACAGCAAATTCTTGACCTTTGTATCCGAGTTCACAATGTACACACATGAGCTCTGGTCTCCTGCTGCCTCTCCTCTCTCTACTCTTCTTCCATATCCGGCACACTCCTTGACCGCCCTTCCCAAATGCCATGCCACTGTGCCTATCCATTTAAAGATTACCATTAAATAAAATATAGAAAAGAAAACCTGTTGGAAAATGCCTCTTCCTAAACCACAAATTGATAAAAGAAATATTTTAACACATATGACTAAAATATGTGTTGATATTATTTATAAAGAATTCTTAAAATCAATAAGAATAAACACCCTATGGGCAGATGAGAGAAGCAGACAGTATACCAAAAAATATGTGTAAATTGCTGACTAGCATGAGAAAAACATTCAACACTTTAAGTAATCAAATGTACAAATTTAAAAATGAAATAGAATTTCCTTGTCTATTAATTGGCCAATGTCTTTAAAATAGGAATTCTTAATGTTGGCTATAGTAGGAGGAAACAAATTCTAATAATGTTTGTGGAAATAAAAATTGGTATGACCTTTATGGAAGGCAATTTGGCAATATATATAAGAATCATTATAATGAACTACTTAGGTGTTACAATACTTACACTCCTAAATATTATCCAGAGGAAATAACAGAAATTGAACAAAAATTTCTATAAAGGATTATTTCTATGTCAGCATTTTATTATGATATAAATTTGGAAATAATCTAAATGTCTATAATTAATGAACTGATTAACAAACTCATATTATATCAGTATAGAGTGTGATAAAGCAATTAAAAATAGTACAGCAGAAATGTATTATTAACATATAAAAATAGAAGGAAAAATCAATATATTATAATCTATATACTTTTGATATATAGGAAACAATGTATACAGTAAGAGTTTTCAAGGCCCTGGCCGGTTGGCTCAGCGGTAGAGCGTCAGCCTAGCGTGCGGAGGACCCGGGTTCGATTCCCGGCCAGGGCACATAGGAGAAGCGCCCATTTGCTTCTCCACCCCTCCGCCGCGCTTTCCTCTCTGTCTCTCTCTTCCCCTCCCGCAGCCGAGGCTCCATTGGAGCAAAGATGGCCCGGGCGCTGGGGATGGCTCTGTGGCCTCTGCCTCAGGCGCTAGAGTGGCTCTGGTCGCAATATGGCGACGCCCAGGATGGGCAGAGCATCGCCCCCTGGGGGGCAGAGCACCGCCCCTGGTGGGCGTGCGGGTGGATCCCGGTCGGGCGCATGCGGGAGTCTGTCGGACTGTCTCTCCCTGTTTCCAGCTTCAGAAAAATGTAAAAAAAAAAAGAGTTTTCACTTTGTAATTTTTTCACAAATCCAAATTTCTATAATAAACATATATAGTTTTCATAATGAGATTCAGGATATAAATAGTATATCATTATTCAAGCTGTATCAATACCCCAGATATACATGCATTATTCAATCCGTTTTATACTACCTTTTCTATTTTTAAAATGCTATTTCATGGGAAAGCTAAATCATATTAATGCACTCTAGTATTATCAGAATTGTATCCATTCCATTCATATGAAGGGTCCACCTCAAGCTAATGATGAGTGCTAAATTCTTGGAAGGTAAGCTCACAAATGTTAACCAGACACACCAAAGCTGACTGGCCAAAGCTAATTGATCTTTAACGTGTCCTGTGTATATTTTCAACAGTGACAGAGTATGGGAATAATCTCTATTGAGATTTTGACACTAAACAGGATTCTTTCATCTTCATAAACCAATCAACAGGTCAATAGATATATATGTCCTTCAGATACAGAGTGAGTCATTCTACACAAAAAAAATCCATGGCCTGAATTCTAGACCCTATCCCAATTTTAAACTCTTTTATTAGGGCTATACATAATCCTGAGGCAATGATTCAGATGCCATGGCCTTAATGGATGAGTACTGGGAGACCATGTACTCAATTTCCTTGTGCCATTTTTCCATTAAAACTATGCTCTGGGTAGTTTTCTAAAGGACCTTGGAGAATTGGACAATTCATTGAATTTGCTTTGCTGCATTAAAACATCAGTCCATTGGGTACTACTTATATTTCACTCTAGAAATCAATAGGGCACTTTATTTAATGCAGAAGAAATTCACAGTCATCCTCCTTTTGCATGGGAGTTAGAGTCAGTAGTCAGTTTAAATTTTATTCCCGAATATATGCAGATTTCTTCAGGACCACCTAGTCTTTGGGCACTGATCTCAACTGGGCCACAGACAGAAAGGAAAGGAAACTTGCCATAGGTCCTGCCGTCCTTACTGGAAAGGCAAGTATATTTCAGAAGTTTGAAATACAAATAAATACTTAAGCTACTTTTCTTCTTTCTTCAAAGTGATTAGACAAAATTTTCCTTATGTGATGACAATAAAGAGCTGGAGATATAAGTAAAAGCTCAATCAATGTCTTTAATGTTAGTAGGACTTTTTAAATTTTTTAGCAACTTTTTTGTCTGAAGCTAGTGTTGGCATTTTATTTGCCTAGAATATTAAAATGTGAAAGACATTGATCATGGCTGGAAGAAGGAGGGTGCCTTCCTAAGTGTAGTGGTAAGTGGTTGGCAAAATATACATGCTGAAATCTTAGTGTCTTTTTAAATAATATTCTTGATTTTTTTTGTACTTGCTAAACATGTCTCAAAATTCCCCTTCAATACTTACTAGACTGGCTTAGAAAATAAGACCAACGTGAAGCAAAATTGAGACCTGTTACCAATGAAAAATATCTTAAATTCTTGAACAGTGTATTCTTTCATGTCAGCTAGTCCCGATCTTGGCTTTGACATTGAGAGAGAATCTTTTTTAATGATGAAGATTCAAGGCATATATACTTGAGCAAAAACAAATACCAGATATACAGTCAGTATGCTATCAATTTTATAGTTTGCCTTCAGGCAAGTAGCTCTCACCTCCCATCTTTAGTTCAGGGGAAATGGCCAAACCCAATTTCACAGGTAAAACAAAGTCAGCTTCACCACATGTAGCTATTTATAAACAGGCTGCCCAGCCTTGAAACAGAAAGTGCTTTATTCTTACACAAAAGGTCAGAGACATCTGGCCTCAATATTGTTTCATGTTTTGTTGGTAATAAAACATTCTTTCTGGAATCTAAAATGTTGAGCACAAATTAGGAAAATTGCCAATCTTTCCTAGTTAACTGAGTTTAAATTTATTCCTAATATTTGTTCTCTTATAATTTAATAGCATTCTAACAATATCCAACTTCCTTTTAGCATTTTGCATCAAAGTATAATAAAAAGATACGGTAAAGGGGCTTTTTCAGGGGATAAAAACTTTATAAGCATGAAGTCTCCAGTTAAATGCTTGTGGATGCTTATTTAGCTGTTTTTCTTCATTAAATATGAATTATAGCTCTTTAAATGCTGATTTGGAAATCAGGAAGGTTTAGTTTTACTCTATTGCTTTATATCCACAGGCAACATAAATCTATTTAAAAGCTGATTTAGGAAAGCAACTTGGGGAAGCAAATTGCTGATGATTTGATCCCTTGAATTTTGCATGCTACATAAGCAGAATCAGGTTGCACTGAGAACCAAAAATGTTTATTTGAATGTGATTGAAAAAGACAATTATTTCTTTAAGGGCATAGCTTAGGTAGTAGTGGAGTTCATGGACTACTTGCAAAACTATATACACTTGAGGTATTTAGAACTCAAACAATGCCCCATCGAGAACAGAGTAAAAAGAAAGCCTCATTAGACACAATCTACACAAAGGCAGGGTTTTAAAAACATTCAAATGACAGCTTCTTTCTTGGAATATATTGATAGCTAGTAAAAGTATAACGACAAACCCCAAAACTCATTTGAGTTATAATTTTAGTACTGAAAGCAATCTATTCCGTTGTTAATACAGCATTAAACTAATACTTCAGAATAGGACAAAACTGTATTATCACATACTAGATTTAGCAATATGGTGTATTTTGAGATCTAGGTTAACCTAATTCATCAAGCCAGCATTTCCAAATCTTCCATAGGTCAAAAAAAAGATATGAAGTACAGACATCATTTTATTTTGAGACCACCCTACAATGACATATTACGCAATGTGACATCAAGAATTGATGGAATTGAAAAGCCTTGTGTGTGACAATGTTTTTTTCATAGCTTTCTCACTCTAAGTGAAGTGACACAATCTGATTTACTTCCCATATGGCTGAAAAAGAAAAATTGACTTTCCATGCACAATACACTAACAAGCAATATTTCTCTCCACTCTCACTAACGCTTAAATGAACACACCCAAGAAAAAAGAAGGGAAAGAAATAGTTTTAATCTATTTTTTTTTTCATTTTTATTGCAGGATGATTAAAGAGAGACTCTAGTTCCTCAAATTCCTTCTTTTGATTTACTAACCATTCGTCCTCTTCTTGATCTTATGATGCTGTCAATTTCCATTATTTAGAGCAAGTACATTCTATTGAGGAGCCACTGCTCCACTTCACCCACAGGTGTTGTAAAGTACCAAAAGCTACAGAATTAATATTAATATTTTGGGAGACTTGAAGAACATTTTATTAATTCGGGTTAAAGTGTGAAGAGAAATTGTGAGAATAGTCCCTGTACTGTGTGATTGGCATGACCAGGATGGCCCTTGGCATTGTATTGTAAATGCAAAGGGGAGGAAAACATGGATTCCCAGACATTCCACCATGCCTGTGGGGAAAGGGGTGAATGGCTAGCCAGGTACAGGGAGAGAAAAGCCAAAATAAACCTTTTCTTATAGCAATGAGCCATTTGCGGGCATTTGTCCCCACAGAAACTACCTCTCCTATGTAAATGCATGTGGTTAAGACGTGTGACTCTGGACAGAGAGATGGCGGATGAACACTAGAAAATATAGGAATGCCTTTTAATATGTAAAGAGACATCTTTCTACCATTGTGTTGATTTGTAAATTTTGTTTTCTCCAAAATGATGTATGGCTTGCAAATTGAACATGGTCCTATCATGTTAAAGGACATATGACTATAACCAATAGTGGTAAAGGGCTCCTAATTACAATTTTGGCTTCTGTACTTCCCACTTACAAAACTATGAAAACTAGGTAAAACAAAGGGCCGGTGCGCTCTCCCTCAGATTTCTGTCGGAGTTGCTGTCGCTTGGCCAAGCTAGACAATAAAGCTTTGGTGTGTAATCGACGGACCTTGTTCGTGTCTTCAATGTTTTGGGTCCCTCCGGATTGGGTTTAACACTATGACAGCTATTTCTGACAGCTTTTTGTTTGGCTAACACATAAGTCTTCTTTGCCAATCCACAATAGCATAGGTAGATATCAGGTGTATCCTTTGGGAAATAAGCAAAAGCTAAAAGAGGTACATTTCCAGAGCCTTCCATTTTTGACTAGCACATGAGAGTCAATCATTCTCAGCTAAATCAATTTTATATTGCTTTAATTTTTTTAACTTCAAAGGGAAGGAGAAATTAAATTATAAAGCAGTTCATTCATCAAAGAGCTGAACTTTTTAGAAATGGCCCACTGTTTCAGAAGTCAAACTGAAAAAAAATTGTGTTTGCAAAAAAAACATGCAAACTTGTGAACCCAATTTTATAACTGGAAACTATTGTAATTTTATAGTGAAATTAATGTTTGTACATAAATGATTCTGCTGAATAGAAAGCCATTCAATTGGTGAGGTATGATGACTACAGAAGTTATTTCAGGTAAAAAATAAATTTCTCCCTTCTGTTCAATTTAAATAATTCTTACTGTGTTTGAAAAGAAAATCAAACTGATTTTCATATCAAAATTAGAGATGTTGTACCGACTGTATTACTACTAACTTTAAGATAAAGAACAGAGAAACCAAGTTTGAGGTTACACCATAATAGATGTGAAAAGACATAGGCTGTAAGCTACTACATAATAAATAATTTAAAAAGAACTAATTAATAATAATTATGATGATGATCACAAAATTTTGATAAGATGAAAGTTATTCAAGGAATGAAAAAGCCATTCCCTAAATCCTGTTTAAAAGAGTAGTTTTTATGAAGAACGAAAGCTAAAAGAAATATCTAAAGATTTTCTTTGCAGACTAAAGTAATTTAGTTGGCTTTATTAACAGAGTAAGGTATTTTTTACAATAAATTACCCATAGGTAAGGCCAAAGGGTAACTGAGTAAGAGGAAGAGAGATAGAGAGACAGGCCTACCATTTAGTGCACTGCTCTAAATTGTGGGGGGAAATATCAATGGCCAGTAAAAAAGGAAAAAAATAAATAGTGTGGGGGGGGGGGGAGTTGTTGTTTTTTCTTTTCAAATAACTTTCCCACCTTTCTCCTGATCAGCATAAATGTCTTCTGACCCAGTTCCCTTTCTATCTGCTAAATTTTCTTACAACACTCAGTCATACTCCACATTCTTGTTGAGACATCTCTGCTCATCCCACGCTTGATTCTTCTATCCAAATCCTTATTTTTATTTAAAAGAAAAGCATAGGATCTGCATATCCAACTTCCAGTAAGACTCAGCTCAGAGTTCACGCCACTAATGTATTCATTTATAGACCTAAGAGCTTTATTTGACTTAATTTATTCCCACTTTATTCCAGAGAACTTGAGGTGATTATGAAAGTTTACTATAACCTGGTATTTCCTCAATTTTAAAAATAATCAAATTAGTCTAAAATGTGCTTATTACTATAGTGTACATAGATTATATATGTATGGTATGTACCACATACCATATATCCTAGTACTTCTTTGGCAGTTAACTGAGGCCAGGAAAAGAAAAAAGAAAAAAGCAATCAGGTGGAAGTGAGGATAGAATCAGAAAACATCCATGTACAATATGATAAGCACAGTGAATCAAGTGCTGAGTGTCACTTCCTTCTGCTGCCTTCTCAGCTCCTTTCAAGCAAAGAATGTTGACAAGAGAGTGTTAAGATCAAATGTGAAAACAAAACACTGTTGAGGATAGAACCTAAGATAAAAGCAATAAAGGTCTAGATGACTAATATCCACATTGGCCAATTTCACAATATCTTTGAATTATTATTATTATTATTATTATTATTATTATTATTGTATTTTTATGAAGCTGGAAATGGGGAGAGACAGACAGACTCCCGCATGTGCCCGACCGGGATCCACCCGGAACGCCCACCAGGGGGCGATGCTCTGCCCACCAGGGGGTGATGCTCTGCCCCTCCGGGGCGTCGCTCTGTTGCGACCAGAGCCACTCTAGCACCTGGGGCAGAGGCCAAGGAGCCATCCCCAGTGCCCGGGCCATCTTTGCTCCAGTGGGACCTTGGCTGCGGGAGGGGAAGAGAGAGACAGAGAGGAAGGAGAGGGGGAGGGGTGGAGAAGCAGATGGGCGCTTCTCCTGTGTGCCCTGGCCGGGAATTGAACCTGGGACTCCTGCACACCAGGCTGACGCTCTACCACTGAGCCAACCGGCCAGGGCCTCTTTGAATTATTTTGCTAAAGAAAGTTCACTAGACCTATTTTGTTTATTTCTTCTTGCAGCTTCCTGGTTACATTTACATATTATACATTATGAGAGTAAATAAAAAGGAAACATATTTTATAGCAAAGAGTTGTACTTTTTTTTATTTCTGGGTCTATATCCACAATTTTAAAAGTGATTCACAGCACCCTCAATTTAACTCAGCAAGTTTCCTACATATATACTATATACTATGTAATAAGATCCCTTGTGGAGCATAGAGTTTCAACAAACTTAGCCATAAATGGAGATTGGATACTCCCAAAATATAATGCTTCTCTCAATTTTGTGTTATAATTACTAGGACCATTGATTGAATGTTCCCATTGCCTTTCTTAAGCTATAAACAGGACTGCACTCAGAAGTTTGGCTTAACCATGTGACAGACTTTGACCAATGAGATGTTCAAAAAATAATTTGAGTCTTTTGTAGGTAAGAAGTTTTAAGCACCATTTGGTGGTTTACTACATTCTTTTGCCTTTACCTTGGAAATTTTGGATGTATGCTTTGAGGTGAATCTGCCAGCTTGTGTCCATGACTAACCATGAGAAACAGAAGCTCCAGCTAATCCGTGATGGCCATATAGGGTGAGTGAGACATAAACTTTTGTTGCAATGTCAAGAAAGAAAAAAAATTCATGGAAAGGCAAGCATTTGGAAGGCATAAGAAACACAAAGCAGCCATGACTAAAGATATAGGAAAACCAGTATCATGAAAGGAATAAAGGAAGAGTTTCTAAAGGAAGGAAGTTTCAACCATCCTGGAACTGCTGGTACTGAGGGATTAGGAAGAGGAGGTAGAGGAGAATTAAGACTAAAAAGTTGTGTTGAGCCTGTCCAGGTGGTGGCTCAGTGGATAGAGCGTCGGACTGGGATGCAGAGGACCCAGGTTCCAGACTCCGAGGTCACCAGCTTGAGCACGGGCTCATCTGGTTTGAGCAAAGCTCACCAGCTTGGACCCAAGGTCGCTGGCATGAGCAAGGGGTTACTCAGTTTGCTGAAGGCCCATGGTCAAGGCACATATGAGAAAGCAATCAATGAACAACTAAGGTGTCACAACAAAAAACTGATGATTGATTCTTCTCATCTCTCTCCATTCCTGTCTGTCCCTATCTATCCCTCTCTGTGACTCTATCTCTGTAAAAAAATAAAATAAAAGAGAGAGAGAGAGAAAAAGAGAAAAAAAAAGTGTGTCAAAGAGTTTATCTATGATCAATGAGAGAAGAGGCTGTGTATCATGGAACCAGTGTCAGCATGCCGCAAGTCAACAAAGGGGAGATGGAAAGTCAGAAGGACCAGGGCAGAGACTACTCTGCCAAAGAGTATGTTACTAGGGGATGAAATAAAAAGAGTTTGAGGGTAAAGAAAAGCATCTTTTATTTGCCATTTTTATAAAATATGGAAAAATATAAGAGTATTTTAAAGTAGGAGAGAAACTGGAGAGACAGAGAGTAAAAGAGAGAGAAAAAGATGGATTGATTGATTAAAAATATAAAATAAGAAAAAAAGAAAGAAATGTCCCAGAGAGTTGAAAGAAGATAAAGTTAAGGAAGAACTTGTGGTGTTCACCTCAGAGGACAGATGAAGAAGTATAAGTATGATGAAGAGGAAAAACTTTGAGGAAGTCAACTCAGGTGATCTTATCTTTTCATTAAACTAGAGAAAGGCAGGAGAGAAGAAGCTTGAATAAGAAGGTTTAGAGGAGCCATTTCGGGGAATGTGATGGAGTCCATCAGTGGTGGGAAGAAGGTAATATAAATGCATAGTCAATACACTGAGTGCTGGTTCTGTAATTAGACCTCACACTGATGATATAATTCATTACAGCAAGTGATCATTTAATCAATGCCCTACCCATTCAACCCCAGTGACTGATCCAGGATTTGTTCATAACTCCAACTCCAGTGAGGATCCCGGACTCTAGATGCCTAGTTAACAATTAACTCTTACCACATTTGGCAAATTGTAATTCTTAACAAAATGTTGTAAATTATATGGCTCTATACAATTGAATAAAGGGATGTAGCCTTACTTAATCAAGGTTTCATAGGTATCAAGTCATACATACAGATAAAAGATTGGGACTCAGTCTTTATTTTCCAAGTCTGAATTAAGAAGCCTATTTCTCCTAAATAAACACAACAACTGATGGTGACTAGGAGCCATTTATAATATAAAAGGAGCAATAAACCCCATTTGGAAAATTTATATAATAATTTAGAATGAAAACTCCTTTCACAATAAGGATCTGTGTGCGAATGGCATAGGGCCAGGGTCTGCCTTAGACTGAACATATCTCTTGGGCCACTAGAATGCAGACCTAAAATCCTTGATCTAATTGAAAGGAAATTGAAGTGGCTTCTGTGATGAAGCCAAGGTGGGACGGCACTGGGGAAATGTGAACTTTCCTAATGCCTTCTTACTTCTTAGTTGATGAATTCTAATGAAAACCAGTCCATCGAAAAAGGATAAAGAAGAAATATGTAAAACACAATACCCAATATGAAAAAAAAATACCACCCTTCCCACTCTCTTCTAGTCTGTTTCAGTTATTAAGATTATGAAGAAAAATGAAATCTCATGGAGCCTAATGTAAAATTGTGCGCCAGACTTGTTTATCCCTTTGTAGCTATATCAGGCACTGCTCAAAAGAGGCAAGCAAAACAGCATTTTGGAGTTTATGAGGAAAATCATTCTCTAATTTTCTCAGAATTCAAATGAAAGCTGTGGTTTGAAACCACCAAAACAGAATTAAATGTGACGTTTAGAAGGGATTAATTTCATAAATTTCTTAAGTTGTTGATGAAACCATCTGGCAGTTTGAGAGATAACCATTAAAATCTATACAAGAAAATTTCTTTCTGTAAGGTTACAATGACTGAATATTATAGCAGCAGGAGAATTAAAACTAATGCATATTTTGTCATCGAAAACAAATGCTCTGGACTTTAAAGACATGTGGGATTTCTGCTCTCTTCTTAAAGAATGCAACTAAAGTGGAATGCACACCTTCAAGCCTCAGATGAACTATCTCATTTTTTCTTCATGGATGATTAAAAAAAGGAATTTTTACTTTTACTTTTCTGAGGAGAATTTGTGATCCAAAAAAGTTAGGTGAAAATCAGTATACTACAAAATATAAACTGCACACACAAAATTTGAACTAAGATAATTTTTGTTGAAACCCTATAGGCCACCAAACCATGCCATCTCCTATAGCAATCAATATTATTTCTCAGGCAGGTGTAGCTGAGGACCAGGGTATTTATTATAATTACCTACTTAGGAGTTTCTGGTCAACCAGAGAGTCAGTGATTTGACAGGTGCTTTTATGAAAGTTCTCCTATTAGTTTCTCAATTCAGTCCTGACTAAACTTCACTGACACTATTGTTTGGAAGAGAATATATTGCCTTTCAAGGTAATGTGACTCCCAGATAAAAGTAATGCTCCTTAAACTTGGAGAGTCATAAGAATCTCCCCCAAAAGCCAGGAAAATATGCAGATACTTGGGCCAAAACAATGGTTCCCTGAGATTGGGCCCATGTTTCTGTAATTTAATAAAGTCTCCAAAGACTTCCAGTCAAGACAGAAGGTGTCATAAGGAAACAGTACTCAAATCCTCCCACAACCACATCAAAATTACAACTAAGCCACAGAACAACCATCATTGAGAACCACCTGAACTCTAGCTGAATGGAAGACCTACAGTTGGGGAATTAAAGAAGCCCCATCAAGACTAGTAGGAAGGGCAGAGATGTGGAACAGGCTTGGCCCCACACCCACATTTGGCAGTTTAAAGCTGGGAGGAATATCTTAACTGAGAAGGTTCCCCCTGAGGAGCGAGGGGTCCCATCCACACACCAGGCACCTCAGCCCAGAGTTCCAATGCCAGGAAGTGTAGTCCCCATAACTTCTGGTGTAAAAACCATGAGGATTGAGGCTGAGGGAGCCAGAGGACCTCCAGAATTCCAGGCATCTCCTCTTAAAGGGCCCATGCATGGATTTACTCAGACTCACTTGTCTGAGCTCCAGCTCTGGGGCAGCAACCTGAAATGAACCAGGGACAAATAAAGAGGAACTGGATTGTTAGCAAGAAGGCAAGAGCTGGTGGCGTGGGGGTGCAGCTTTCTTCCAGACAAAAGCACTGGCAGAGGCCATTGTTTCTTTTCTGAAACAGCCAAACCCCCATTCACCAGAGCCAGCAGGCAGGCACCATATTTGAGTCTCCATCAACCTGGCTCACACTATTAGCCTCACCCTGGTGATTCCCTGAGACCCCACCCAACTTGTGACTTGATTGATTGATTAAAGGTACAAAATAATAAGGAAAGAAAGAAATATCTCAGAGAGTTGAAAGGAGATAAAGTTAAGGAAGAGGTTGTGTTCATCTCAGAGGATAGGTGAAGAAGTGGAAGTATGATGGAAAGGAAAAACTAAGGGAAGTTAACTCAGGTAATAGCATCTTTTTATTAAAGAAGAAAAGCAGCAAGATAAAAGCAGTTAGTTACCTACAAAAGAGCTCCAATAAGACTGTCAGCTGATTTCTCAACAGAAACTTAGCAGGCCAGAGGGGAGTGGCAAGAAATATTCAAAGTGGCCCTGGCCGGTTGGCTCAGTGGTAGAGCGTCGGCCTGGCATGCGGGAGTTCCGGGTTTGATTCCCGGCCAGGGGACACAGGGGAAGCGCCCATATGCTTCTCCACCCCCCTCCTTCCTCTCTGTCTCTCTCTTCCCCTCCCGCAGCCGAGGCTCCATTGGAGCAGAAAGATGGCCCGGGTGCTGGAGATGGCTCCTTGGCCTCTGCCCCAGGTGCTAGAATGGCTCTGGTCGCAACAGAGAGATGCCCCGGATGGGCAGAGCATCGCCCCCTGGTGGGCGTGCCGTGTGGATCCCGGTCGGGTGCATGCAGGAGTCTGTCTGACTGCCTCCCTGTTTCCAGCTTCAGAAAAATAAAAAAAAAATATTCAAAGTGATGAAAAGTAATAACCTACAAGCAAGATTGCTCTACGCAGCAAAGCTATCATTTAGAATCAAAGGATATATGAAGAGCTTTCCAGACAAAAAAAGTTAAAGGTGTTCATCACCACCAAACAAGCATTATATAAAATATTAAAGGGTTAGTCTTCTTTAAGAAGAATAAAAAATAAAGATAAATATTATGAACAATAAAATGACAATAAAATACATATCTATCAACAATTGAATCTGAAAAACAAAATAAACAAGCAAAACAGAAACAGACTCATAGATACAGAGAACATTTTGATGGTTGCCAGATGGGAGGGGATTTGGGGGGATGAATGAAAAGATAAAGGGATTAAAAAGTACAAATTGGTTGTTACAGATTAGTCATGGGGATATAAAGTACAATAGAGAAATACAGTCAATATTCTAATAATTATGTATGTGTTAGATGGGTACAAGATTTATCAGGATGATCACTTAGTACAGTATATAATGCCTAATCACTGGATTGTGCACCTGAAACTAATATAATATTGTATGTTAACTGTAATTAAAAAATAAAAAATATTTTTAAATAAATAAAGTCCCCACGTGTTTCTGATGCCTCTTAAAATTTGAGATCTACAAACAGAAGATGGTCTCAATATAGAACAGCATTCAAACAATCTACTCAAACCAGAATGCCAGGAACAAAGTTCCAGCTCCTATGTGTGTGGTATGTAACCTTATGCAAGTTATTAATCTCTTATTAGTCAGTTTCCTCACCTGCAAAATGGGAGTAACTGATAACACCTATGTCATACGATTCTTGTGAAGATCACTGAATTCATGTGTTTGAGAAGAGTATCTGCACATCCTATAAATGGTAACAACTGTTCATCGAATACTTCATCCAAGAAAGCCTAGCTAGAGGGCTTTGTGATGCTTTCACAGTCAGGTAGACACTGCCAAGTTTTCTGCCTCTTTTTTAAAGCAAGATCACATCCCACAGTTGTCCACCAGGACTAAAGACAGGAATAGGATTTTTAATGACCTTAGTTATGCACAAAGAGACACATTGCTATCTGCTACTGTCAATGCCATGACCCAATCCTCATTTTTCTTGTGCAGCCTCCCATATACCTTTATCTTAGCTTTTCTGTAGGTGCCTGCTCTAACATCTCAGCCAATTTCTTTGACAGCCCATTCACAACACAGATCTAGCAAGCAATGTCAATATTTTCTTTACTCAGTTACCATGAGTGATTTCAAACGGCCATGTAGCATATTATTCATATCCTAGGCATTTCCTTAAAACAACTTCTGTAAGGCTTGGTGGAAAAAAAGTGAAGACATCGAGCAAAAAAAGAAAGAAAAGCTCATAGACATGGCCAACACTGTGATGATTATGGGAAAGAAAAGCAAGCAGGATGGGGGAGGTAGAAGAGGATACATAGAAGATAATGGAGATGGGAAGAGACTTGATTGGGGTGATGAATGCATGATGCAGTGGACAGATGATGTATTTTGGAATGGAACACCTAAAATGTGTGTAATTTTATTAACAAATGTCACCCCAATAAATTAAATTTTTTAAAAATAAAATAACTACTAAAAGTAAAAAATAATTAAAAGTGGAAATGTAAACATGGGCAAAGAAAAGAAATTTAAAAAATAGGACAATTTCTATAAACTGTAAAAATGTTGGCATTGGAAACCAGTGTTGCCCTGAACACTAGGGATCATACAGGTTACACAATTTTTAACAAAGGTCACATAGCCAGTGGCAGCATCTCTGAGACTCCTGAAACTCCTGGTTGGAAACATCAGGAGAGCTTCCAGGGTGAAATCTGAAACACAGAGGTCAAATAAGAGACCAAAGAAAGGGACAGACCCCCACCCAAATAATGGTAGGTGGCCATTTTAATAAGCATGGGAACTTACAGATGAAATTTATTTTGGGTGCTGAGAGATGAACAGATCTCCATACCTGCCTGCCAGAATCTTGAAAGTTTATATAAAAAATTACAATGACATGTCACTTTTAAAAAGCTTATACAGAGGCCATTATGGGTTTAGTCATGTATACCATCCACATGGTCTCAACAACACCTTTCGCTCTTAAAGCTTTGCCCTTGAGCATGACTGCTAGTGGCAATAGTAGGAGGAATACACATACCAAGCATGGGGGGAGGAGCGTCCAGTTGCCCAGAGCTATCTCATAGGTCAGTTGGAGGTCATGTACTCTTAACAACCACCCACAATAAACTCCTTTGCTATACTTTGCCCAGTTCAGCACCAGTCCTCTCAGCTGTTCAGAGAACTTCTCTAAAATATTCTACCAATTTTCACCAGCGCCCTTTACTTCTCCTCTTTTCCTCTATCTCTGCCCTGTTCTGATCCTGCCCTGGCTATCATAGTTCTGCAGCCTTGATATTTGTTATGAAATTAATCACCAAATTAATAACTTGTTACAACAGTTTCCAAATTACTTCTTTTACATCTCTCCAAACTTATCATCACTCCACAGCCATTCGCTGATCAGTCACCCTCAGATTCCTGAAATCTCCAAAATTCACCTGTAATTCTAAAACCACTTTGTCTCTCCTCTTCCTGAATTATCTGCCTGGAACTATTCCCCCCACCCACATTGACCTTTGAAATGTATAATTAACTCCTATGATTCAAGATATTTCTAAGAGCCCTTACCAACTATGGAGGTAGAGAAGAGGATTTCTATAGTTCTTTTGGTGTTGAATCATAAGTGTTTTGTGAATAAAAATATATACAAACAATTCCTTTTGGTTTTCTGTAAGACTTTCCTAATATAATAAAGAACTACTTTGGGCTTTTTAAAACAAATGATATTTAGGCCATACCAGAGTCACTGACTGGCACATGAAAACTCTACACTAATCACAGAGTGTGGCTATTGAAGATCGTTGTATCTATTTATTCATAGTTGAGTTAATCCATCATACATTCTACAAATCTTTATTAAGTGCCTCCTGTAGTTAGGCACTGTTCTTGATGCTAGGGTACCACCTTCAACAACAGACATATACTCTGTTCACATGAAGTGTACATTTTGGTGAGCGAAACCTCAAATGAAAAAGAAAACAAGTGAATAAAAATACAATTTCTGTTACTCATAAGAGGAGTGGAGAAAATAAAACATAATATTATAATAGGGAGTAAATAAAAGAAGTTTGTTTAAAATAGATAGACAGGAAGGCACATCTCAGAGAGTGGTATTTGAGCTGAGGTTTAAGTTATGAAGAATCAACAAATCAAAGATATTTTGGTTGCAGGGTGTATTTCAGACAGAGGAAAAAACAAGTCTGAGGTAGAAACAAATTTAAGTTTTTGGAGAAAAGAGAGGAGGCCAGGATAACTAGATTATAGTGAGCAAGGCTTAGATTGGTACAAAATGAACTCAGGAAATTCAGAAGGAGGTCCATCCTTCAGGGAGGTTGAGGCTAAAATAACAATTTAAAATTTTATGAGGGCCCTGGCCAGTTGGCTCAGTGGTAGAGCGTCAGCCTGGCGTGCGGGAGTCCCGGGTTCGATTCCTGGCCAGGGCACACAGGAGAAGTGCCTATCTGCTTCTCCACCACCCCCTCCTTCCTCTCTGTCTCTCTCTTCCCCTCCTGCAGCCGAGGCTCCTTTGGAGCAAAGATGGCCGGGACGCTGGGGATGGCTCCTTGGCCTCTGCCCCAGGCGCTAGAGTGGCTCTGGTCGCAACAGAGCGACGCCCCAGAGGGGCAGAGCATCGCCCCCTGGTGGGCAGAGCGTCGCCCCTGGTGGGCGTGCTGGGTGGATCTCGGTTGGGCGCATGCGGGAGTCTGTCTGTCTCTCCTGGTTTCCAGCTTCAGAAAAATACAAAAAAAATAAATAAAATAAAATAAAAATAAAACTTTATGGGGTTCAAAGCAACAATAATCAGAATGCAATTTTTTTTAAAGAATATTATGCCTATGTATGTGAGGAATGGACAACATGAAGAGGAGAGTGGAAGCATAGAGGAGGTTACTGCAATAGTTTATGAAAGAGATATTGGCATTAATCCTGAGCAAACTACATATTCTCTATACTACTTATCAACAAAAGACAAAACAAAAACAGAGCTTTGCTTTGCAGTAGTAAGTGTTATTATGGCACCCACTTATTTGGCCCACTACTTGAATGTAAGGGCACTCTGTACAAGAGCTCTCAAAAGCCCTTATCTTTCCCACCAATTTTTCTGAAATTTTTCAAAGAGAAGCAATAATTGGATTTATTAGCCCAACCAGTTTGCATTCATAAGTGTCACCAATTCCCCACATGGAAATCAGCCAATCCTTGAACTCAGGCACCTCCTTGTATTTTATCATCTCAGTACACCTGCTATTTTCAGAAAGATTCTTTCAAAAAAGAAATAGTCGTTATATTGTTTTCTCTGCATTGGGCACTCTATGAGTGACAGCTGAGGAATGGAACAATCAGCAAAGCCCATGGGGGTGCTTAGATTTTAAAGCTGTGCCCATTTAATGATAGGTATGAGTAAGAAATGTTTTTAAATCAAATTTCCCTTTCCCGAAAAGTTCCCTTTCTTAGCATCAATGACTTATTTCTGAATCAACTAACCAACATTTTAGCTAAATGGAAGTTCATACTTCTAAATATTAAGTCACATAAGGTAAACATAGTAACTTACTAACATTCTGTAATAATGACGATTAATAATATGAGGGCTAAAAGTGGTACTAGGTGAAGTGTAGGGTTCCCTTTTGCCTACTTACTGTGATTTACTACTTATTACGATTTACTAGCCAGAGAGAGGATATAATTAGCATTTTTCTCTTATTCACAGAATTCTAGGACAGGTAATGACATGAAGATCTGACTACAGTAATAGTTATGTTTAGACCTGAAATGCAGTAATGCTGAAGTACAGAGAGTACTAAAGATGATAAATGATGCATAAGTGTAAACCAAAATCTGTACCAAAATATGCTGTCTGCTTAACTCGAAAGAAAGCAAATTAGATGTTCATGAAAGGAGCTAAATAGCACAGGAAAAAGAGACTGAGGCAGAAAAAGTACTTGAGTATTAATAGAGGAGTTTTAGATTCTTTGTTTACCTGCTTAAGAGATTCATTTATGTCTGAAAGTAAAATAGTTTAAATACAAGATAATTGTCTACAATTGAGAATAAACTATTGCAAAATTCTTAATAGGAAGTAATCTTTACCCAAAAAATGGAGGAAAAATGTATTAGTGAAAAAATTTCAGAATGTCAAGTTAACATTGAAAATTTTGTTGTTTTATATTCATTCATTGACATTTTTTATGGTAAAAGGTCCAATAAAGCCCATTGGAATTGGCAGGGCATCAATGATAAACAATTGTATTGCTTATTATTCACCACAGAATATAGAAAGAACAGCTAACTAGAGGCAGAGGAATCCCCGAAACATATTTACAAATATACTTTATAAAGGTTTAAAACTATTCTTTTGTTTGTTTGTTTGTTTTTATTAAATTTAATGCAGTGACATTGATAAATCAGGGTACATATGTTGAGAGAAAATATCTCTAGATTATTTTGACATTTGATTGTGCTGTATACCCCTCCCCCAAAGTTAAATTGTCTTCTGTCACCTTCTATCTGGTTTTCTTTGTGCCCCTCCCCTCCCCTAACCCCTCTCTCCTTCTTCACCCCATCCCCCCTCCCCCAACCCCCCTACCCCTGTTGCCATCACATTCTTGTTCATGTCTCTGAGTCTCATTTTTATGTCCCTTCTATGTATGGATTCATCTTAGTATTTTTTTCTGATTTACTTATTTCACTCCGTATAATGTTGTCAAGGTCCATCCATGTTATTGTAAATGATCCGATGTCATCATTTCTTATGGCTGAGTAGTATTCCATAGTATATATGTACCAAAGCTTTTTAATCCACTCATCCTCTGATGGATACTTGGGCTGTTTCCAGATCTTCGCTACTGTGAACAATGCTGCCACAAACATGCGGGTGCATTTCTCCTTTTCGAGCCGTTCTATGGTGTCCTTGGGGTATATTCCTAAAAGTGGGATAGCTGGGTCAAAAGGCAGTTCGATTTTCAGTTTTTTGAGGAATCTCCATACTGTTTTCCACAGTGGCTGCACCAGTCTGCATTCCCACCAGCAGTGCAGGAGGGTTCCCTTTTCTCCACATCCTCGCCAGCACTTATTCTGTGTTGTTTTGTTGATAAGCGCCATTCTGACTGGTGTGAGGTGATATCTCATTGTGGTTTTAATTTGCATTTCTCTAATGATTAGTGATGTTGAGCATTTTTTCATATGCCTATTGGCCATCTGTATGTCCTCTTTGGAGAAGTGTCTATTCATCTCTTTTGCCCATTTTTGGATTGGGTTGTTTGTCTTCCTGGTGTTGAGTTTTACAAGTTCTTTATAAATTTTGGTTATTAACCCCTTATCAGACGTATTGTCAAATATGTTCTCCCATTGTGTAGTTTGTCTTTTTATTCTGTTCTTGTTGTCTTTAGCTGTGCAAAAGCTTTTTAGTTTGATATAGTCCCATTTGTTTATCCTGTCTTTTATTTCACTTCCCCGTGGAGATAAATCAGCAAATATATTGCTGCAAGAGATGTCCGAGAGCATACTGCCTATGTTTTCTTCTAAGATGCTTATGGTTTTCTGGCTTACATTTAAGTCTTTTATCCATTTTGAGTTTATTTTTGTGAGTGGTGTAAGCTGGTGATCTAGTTTCATTTTTTTGCAGGTAGCTGTCCAATTTTCCCAACACCATTTGTTAAAGAGGCTGTCTTTACTCCATTGTATTTTCTTGCCTCCTTTGTCAAATATCAGTTGTCCATAGAACTGTGGGTTTATTTCTGGGTTCTCTGTTCTGTTCCATTGATCTATATGCCTGTTCTTATGCCAGTACCAGGCTGTTTTGAGTACAACGGCTTTGTAGTATAACTTGATATCAGGAAGTGTGATACCTCCCACTTTATTCTTCTTTTTTAAGATTGCTGAGGCTATTCGTGTCCTCTTTTGGTTCCATATAAATTTTTGGAATATGTGTTCTATATCTTTGAAGTATGTCATTGGTATTTTAATTGGTATTGCATTGAATTTATAGATTGCTTTGGGTAATATAGACATTTTAATGATGTTTATTCTTCCTAACCATGAGCACGGTATATGCTTCCACTTGTTTGTATCTTCCTTGATTTCTTTTACCAATGTTTTGTAATTTTCCGAGTACAATTCTTTAGTCTCCTTGGTTAAGTTTACTCCTAGGTACTTTATTTTTTTGGTTGTAATTGTGAAGGGGATTGTTTCCTTAATTTCTCTTTCTGACTGTTCATTGTTGGTGTATAAAAATGCTTCTGATTTCTGAGTATTGATTTTATATCCTGCCACTTTGCTGAACTTATTTATCAGGTCCAGTAGTTTTTTGACTGAGACTTTAGGGTTTTCTATATACAATATCATATCATCTGCAAATAATGATAGTTTTACTTCTTCTTTTCCAACTTGAATGCCTTTTATTTCTTCTTCTTGTCTGATTGCTGTGGCTAGGACTTCCAGGACTATGTTAAATAAGAGTGGTGAAAGGGGGCACCCCTGCCTTGTTCCTGATCTTAAGGGTATTGCTTTTAATTTTTTCCCATTGAGTATGATGTTGGTTGTGGGTTTCTCATAGATGGCTTTTATCATGTTGAGGTATGTTCCCTGTATTCCCACTTTGCTGAGAGTTTTGATCATGAATGGGTGCTGGATTTTATCAAATGCTTTTTCTGCATCTATTGAAATTATCATATGGTTTTTCTCCTTCTTTTTGTTTATGTGATGAATCACATTGATTGATTTACGAATATTGTACCAGCCTTGCCTCCCCAGAATAAATCCCACTTGATCATGGTGTATGATTTTTTCCATATATTGTTGGATCCGGTTTGCTAATATTTTGTTGAGGATTTTAGCATCTATATTCATCAGAGATATTGGCCTATAATTTTCTTTCTTTGTGTTGTCTTTGCCTGGTTTTGGAATCAGAATTATGCTCGCCTCATAAAAGGAGTTTGGAAGTCTTCCTTCCTCTTGAATTTTTTGAAATAGTTTGAGAAGGATAGGAGTTAGTTCTTCTTTGAATATTTGGTAGAATTCCATTGTGAAGCCATCGGGCCCCGGACTTTTCTTTGTTGGGAGTTTTTTGATAACTGTTTCGATCTCATTTGTTGTAATCGGTCTGTTTAGGTTTTCTGATTCTTCCAGATTGATTTTTGGAAGATTGTATGTTTCAAGGAATTTGTCCATTTCACCTAGGTTGTCTAGTTTTTTGGCAAATAGTTCTTCATAGTATTTTCTTACAATATTTTGTATTTCTGTTGTGTCAGTTGTTATTTCTCCTTTCTCATTTCTAATTTTATTTATTTGAGTCCTCTCTCTCTTTTTCTTGGTGAGTCTACTTAAAGGTTCATCAATCTTGTTTACCTTTTCAAAGAACCAGCTCCTAGTTTCATTGATCCTCTGTATTGTTTCTTTAGCCTCTATGTCATTTATTTCTGCTCTGATCTTTATTATTTCCTTCCTTCTACTACATTTGGGCTTTACTTGCTGTTCTTTTTCTAATTCTTTTAGATGCAGGGTTAAGTTGTTTATTTGAGCTTTTTCTAGCTTCTGAAAGTGTGCCTGTAGTGCTATGAACTTCCCTCTCAGCACTGCTTTCGCTGTGTCCCATAAATTTTGAGTTGTTGTATGCTCATTGTCATTTGTTTCTAGGAATTTTTTTATTTCTTCTTTGATCTCATTCTTAATCCATTCATTATTTAACACCCTGCTATTTAGTTTCCATGTGTTTGAGAATTTTTGAGCTTTTCTGCTGCGATTCATTTCTAGTTTCATGCCGTTGTGATCGGAGAAAGTGCTTGATATGATTTCAGTCTTCTTAAATTTGTTGAGAGCTCTTTTGTGCCCTAACATGTGGTCTATCCTAGAGAATGTACCATGAGCACTTGAAAAGAATGTATATTCTGTTGCTTTAGGGTGAAAGGTTCTGAAGATATCTATTAAATCGAGTTGATCTAGTGTTTCCAATAAGTCTGCTGTTTCTTTGTTAATTTTCTTTCTTGAGGATCTATCTAGTGATGTTAGTGGGGTATTGAAATCCCCTACTATTATAGTATTGCTGTTGATCTCGCCCTTTAAATCCATCAAAGTCTGTTTTATATATTTGGGTGCTCCTATATTAGGTGCATAGATATTTAAAATAGTTATATCTTCCTGTTGGATTACTCCCTTTATCATTATGTAGTGGCCTTCTTTATCTCTTACTATATCCTTTGTTTTAAAGTCCAATTTGTCTGATATAAGTATTGCTACCCCAGCTTTTTTTTTCATTTCCTTTTGCATGAAATGTTTTTTTCCATCCTTTTACCTTCAATCTATGTGTGTCTTTTGTTCTAAGGTGTGTCTCTTGTAGACAACATATGTATGGGTCCTGTTTTCTTATCCACGCAGCTACCCTATGTCTTTTGATTGGATCATTTAATCCATTTACATTTAAGGTTATTATTGATATGTAGTTGTTTATTGCCATTTTCTTCTTTAAAGGTGTATTCCTTTTTTTGCTATCTTCTTTTCCCACTTTGATCTGTTTACAACAGTCCCCTTAACATTTCCTGCAGCATTGGTTTGGTTGTAATGAATTCCTTGAGTTGTTTTTTGTCTGGGAAGCTTTTTATTTCTCCTTCGATTTTAAACGATAGCCTTGCTGGATAAAGTATTCTTGGTTGAAGGTTCTTGTTCTGCATTACTTTGAATATTTCTTGCCATTCCCTTCTGGCCTCAAGTGTTTCTGTTGAGAAGTCAGATGTCATCCTTATGGGGGCTCCTTTGTAGGTGATAACTTTTTTTTCTCTTGCAGCTTTTAATATTTTCTCTTTATCGCTTAGCTTTGGTATTTTAATTATGATGTGTCTTGGTGTAGGTTTCTTTGGGTTTCTCTTTAATGGAGTCCTCTGTGCTTCTTGGACTTGTGAGAGTTTCTCTTGCATTAATTTAGGGAAATTTTCAGCTATGATATGATTGAACAACATCTCTATTCCTTGTTCCTTTTCTTCTTCTTCAGGAACCCCTATGATGCGGATGTTATTTCTCTTCATGTTGTCACAGAGCTCTCTAAGAGTTTCCTCTGACTTTTTGAGTCTCTTTTCTCTGTTCTTCTCTGCTTTCATGCCTTCATTCCAGTTGTCCTCTAACTTGCTGATTCGATCCTCTGCTCTATCTATCCTGTTTTTAATTCCTTCCATTGTGGTCTTCATTTCTGATATTGTATTTGCCATCTCCGACTGGTTCTTTTTTATACTTGCTATTTCTTTATTTAGGTTTTCAAACTGCCCCTCCATTGTTGTTCTAAGATCTCTAAGCATCCTTACAATCATTATTTTGAACTCCGCATCTGGAAGTTTGATTATTTCCATATCACTCAGGTCATCTCTCAAAGGTGTCTCTTGTGGTTTCATTTGGGTTGCACTCCTTTGTCTTCTCATCATGGTGTTTTAGTCTGCCTCCAGTTTTCAGTTGTGTTATTTCTAGGTCTTCTTGGGTTGGTATCAGCTATTATTTGTAATCCACTTTTGGATTTGGGCAGCTTTGAAGTCTTGATTTGTTTGTTTTCTTAACAGGTGATAGTCTTGTTAACTGATCTCAGCAGGGGGCTTCCTTGAAACTGTAACCAGGAACACTGTGGGTGTAACCTGAGAAGCTGAAGGTCTCTTCCACCAACTAATCTCACTGGGGGCAGGGTTTTTTCTCAGCTTCAGTAGGGGGAGGTGTATCTCAGATCTCCATGGAGACCTGAGTTACTGCCCCTCCTCCCCACTTCTTGTTTTCAGCTGTGTCTTGTTGCGCTGATTGGAGCTGGATAGATGTCCGGAGATCTCTGATCCGGAAGCACTTCAGCTCTGTTTTGTGAAGGGTTCAATCCCTCCCCCAGCTATGGCCGCCTCCAGCATGAATGAGTCAGCTTTTTTATTTCATTTCTTGCATACCTTAGCCCCTCACAGTCTGTCCCTCTCCCTGTCCTTTTCACTTGGGAGATAAGCTGGTCTTTTCAACCCACCTTGCTCCCTGGTCACCAGGTAAGTGGCTGTGAGCAGTAGTTTCTGCTCTTTTTCCTCTGTGAAATCCTCTCTGGGCTCTCAGCCTCACCCCCGTCCCTTCTGTTCCTGTAAGCAGAGGAGATTCAGGCACTCCTTACCAGGATTATTGTGTCTTTCTCTTTGCTCCTTGGTTTTTGAGAGCTGTTCTTGCAGTTCAGTGTTGGTTTTTCATGCTGATTTTTCCTAAATTGATTTGTATTCCAGTTTGGTGTTGAGAGCTGGGCGTCTGTGCGTCCACCTACTCCGCTGCCATCTTTTGTATCCTAAAACTATTCTTAAGGGTATAAATTATAAAATTCTTAAAGATAAAGTGAAAATATATATAATTTGAAGCATTTGTAATATTGGGAGGCAAATTAACAGTATCTCTCATGAACTAGTCATTTAGTCTTTTTTTAATATGTGTATGCCAGGGTTAGTAGATTGATATGGGTCAGGAGCAATCTTAGAGACTGAGAATATGCACACATACATACAAAGCAGGGAATGTAATACTTCCCACTTTGTTCTTTTTTATCAAGATGACTTTGGCTACTTGTGGTCCTTTTATGGTTCAATATTATTTTAGGATTATCTGTTCTAGTTTTGAGGAAGATGTCATTGCTATTTTGATAGGGATTACATTGAATCTGTTGATTGCTTTGGGTGGTATGGTCATTTTAATGATATTAATCCTTTCAGTCCATGAGCACAATACGTTCTTCCACTTATTTGTGTCCTCTTACATTTCTTTCTTCAATGCCACATTTTTCAGAGGACAGTACTTTCACTGCCTCTGTTAAATTTATTCTTTTTGTAATTTCTCCTTCTGATCATTTTTATTAGTATATTAAAACACAATTGATTTCTATATAATAACTTTGGATAGTCTAGAAGAAATAGATAAATTTTTAGAAACATACAACACTGTAAGACTAAGCCAGGAAGAAACAGAATCTGAATAGATCAATTTCTAGCAATGAATTTGAAGCAGTAATTAAAAACAAAAAACTCCAAATAAATAAAACCCCAGGACCAGATGGCTTTATAGGTGAATTCTACCAGACATGTAAAGAATTAATAGCTATCCTTCCCATATAATTTCCAAAACTGGAAAAGGAATATCTCCAAACTTATTCTACAAGGCCAAACTTGCCTGGTTACCAAAACCAGAAAAAAGACACTACAACAAAAGAAAATTGAATAGTAAGAGAAATGGCAGCATGAGAGATACTCTTGATCTCTACCTTTGAAATTTTAACAAACTGAACCACTATAACGCAACAAAGAAACTTCTGCTGGGTTTACAGGCATGCCTGAGAGATCCACACACCAAATGGACTAAAGGTGGGATGGGATGAAAAAGGGACAGAAGATAGAATGCATTAGTGGTGGGCTTTGGAGAGTAGAGGACACAAACCTGGAATGACTGGTTTTTTTATTTTTTCTCTGCTGAACTATGGGGAGGAGGGAAACTTGAGCTGTTTGGATTTTGTCTGAAGTGTACAGAGAGAGAAACTCAGAGTGACTGGGTCTCCTTCTGCTGGGAGGAGTGGTGACACAGAGAGGCAGAAGGGCATATAAACCAATAAGCCAGAGAGCAAGGTCACAGACAGTGTTCCTGAAGTCTGCTTGCAGCCTATACTCAGCAGATACAGAGAAAGCTAAAATGTGGCCCCCAGTCTCCCAGATCCCTTTTCCCTCACCTCACGGTATGGAGAGTGGCAGAGACAAACCCCACAGCTAGCTCTTCAGAGCCATTCTCTCCCCTGAAGAATAGAGGTGCATCACATCAGGTCCCCAGGTCTGTTCAAATGTGAGAAGGAGTGACTGGTAGGTAGCCTGAGATCACCATTGCTAGAGCTGTAAAGCTGGAAAGCCAAAGCCATAAAGTTGAAGCCATAAGGCTGAAGCTGTAAAGCCCTCACAACAGGCACCACCCACCAATGAGACTGCAGTCCCACCTATACCATTGCTACAGCAATATCACAGTGGTCAAGAGCTCAGGACTTCACAGAGCTAAAAGTTGTAATACAGAGACACTTACTGGAAGAAACCTCTCAACACTGAAATGTATTTTTCCTTAATCTTTCACTTATTTTCTTCTTATTCTTTTTTCTCTTTTGAATTTTATTTTCTTTAACTTCTTATATACTTTTATTCTTATTTATTATAGTGTTTTTTTATTTTTAAGTTTGCTTTCAGTCCTTTTTCCTGTGTTTTCTCTTCTTTATTTGTCATAATTTTTAATTTTTAAATTGTATTTTTATGTCAACTTTTTATTTTTTTAGTTGTTTTTTTCTTAGGGTTCTTAACAATACCACTATCAAATGCCATCAAGGAAGAATAAATTGAATTGCATGGCTACACAAGATAAAGACCTAGTACAGGCCCTGGCCGGTTGGCTCAGCGGTAGAGCGTCGGCCTAGCGTGCGGAGGACCCGGGTTCGATTCCCGGCCAGGGCACACAGGAGAAGTGCCCATTTGCTTCTCCACCCCTCCGCCGCGCCTTCCTCTCTGTCTCTCTCTTCCCCTCCTGCAGCCAAGGCTCCATTGGAGCAAAGATGGCCCGGGCGCTGGGGATGGCTCTGTGGCCTCTGCCTCAGGCGCTAGAGTGGCTCTGGTCGCAACATGGCGACGCCCAGGATGGGCAGAGCATCGCCCCCTGGTGGGCAGAGCTTCGCCCCTGGTGGGCGTGCCGGGTGGATCCCCGTCGGGCGCATGCGGGAGTCTGTCTGACTGTCTCTCCCTGTTTCCAGCTTCAGAAAAATGCAAAAAAAAAAAAAAAAAAAAAGACCTAGTACAGAATGAAAATGAAAAATCTCAAGGAAAAATACCCCAGTCACGTGGAACTGTTGGAGTGAAATAATAAAAATATTCAAAATTGAAGTTCTGAAAATACTCAATGAGATGTAAGAAAACACAAACAGGCAACCTAATGGGCTCAGAAAACAAATTAATGAACAAAATTAATTCGTCTCTAAGGAGATTGAAACTATTGAAACTTTAAAAGCAGAGACGAACTCAATACAAGAATTAAGGACTGAGGTAGCAAGTTTAGCTAATAGAACAAGCCAGAGAGAGGAGAGAATCAGTCACATCAAAGACAGACATTGGAGATGCTATGGAGAGAAGAGGGGAGAGACTCAGAGGTTTAAAAAAAACTGAAAGAACTCTACAAGAATTGTCTATTCCATCAGAAAGACCAATTTATGAATAATGGGCATATCAGAAGAAGAAGAGAAGAAGAAGGGAATGGAGAGCCTATTCAAACAAATAATTGATGAGAATTTTCCAAGCCTATGGAAAAAGAGCCTCGTATCCAAGAAGCAAACAGAATGTGGAGTTATCAGAACCCAAACAGACCTACTCTAAGGCACATCATAATAAAATTGTCAAAAATCAATGACAAAGAAAGAATACTCAAAGCAGCTAGGGAAAAGAATAACATAACATATAAAGGAAAGCCTATTAAGTTATCATCAGACTTCTCAGCAGAAACTCTACAAACCAGAAGAAAGTAGATCCAAACATTCAAAATACTGAAAGAGATAAATTACCATATCCATCAAAGTTATCCTTCAAATATAAAGAAGAATAAAAACATTTTACAGACTATAGAAGCTGAGAAAATTTATTACCAGAAAATGACCACGGCAGAAAATACTCAAGGGTTTTTTCTTTACCAGAACAAAGAACAAAACAAATCAAAACTACAAATAAAAGCTTCAACAAGGTCACAATAAAAACAGGGATAATCAGTGACAACAATAACATAAAAGGAGAGAGGATAAAGAGCTGCAGTAGCAAAGGAGGATGGATTGCAGAAGCACTCATAAGACAAAGGAGTCTTATACACATGAACAATTTTCTCTTAATAACCTAATAGTAGAAACCCACAAAAATGCCACTACACATAGATTTAAAAAAAAAGAGAAGAAACAGGGGAAGTATGGAATACCACCAAAAAAACAACTGACAGAAACACAAAAGAGAAGAACAAAACAAGATACAGAGCTACCATAAAACAAATCATAAAATGGCTATAGGAAATCCTAGAATGTCAATAATTACCCAAAATGTAAAAGAACTGAACTCACCAATAAAGAGGCACAGTGTAGCAGGTTGAATCAGAGACACATCTTTGTGCCTTTAAGAGACACATCTAAGCTTTAAGTCAAAAGTAGACTCAATCTGAAAGATTGGAAAATGATTCTCCAAGCAAATAATAGCCAAAGAAAAGCATATGTAGCCATACTCATATCTGACAATGGACTTCAAGACAACAAAGGTAATGAGACACAAAAATAGACATTTCATAATGATAAAGGGGCACTGTATCAAGAAGACATAACACCTCTTAATATATATGCACCAAACAAGAGAGCACCAAAATATATAAGGTATCAATTAACTGATATAAAAATAGAAGCTGACAATAACACTATAGTATTTGGAGATTTTAACACACCATTGATGACTATAGATAAATCATCCAAAGAGAAAATCAATAAAGAAATATCAGCCTTAAATAACACTCTGGACCAAATGGACATAATAAACATTTATAAGATATTTCATCCCAAAACATCAGATTATACATTCTTCACCAGTGTGCATGGAACACTCTCAAGGATAGAACATATGTTGGGCCACAAAACTAACATCAACAAATTTAGGATGTTTGAAATTATACCAAGCATATTTTCTGATCATAAGGCTTTGAAATTAGAATTCAACAGTAACAAGGAAGTAAAGAAACCCACAAATATGTGGAAATTAAACAACATACTTCTAAAAAATGACTGGATCAAAGAAAAAATAAAAGCAGAGATCAAAAGATATAAAGACAAATGAAAATGACAACATGACATATCAAAATTTCTGTGATGCAGAAAAAGCAGTAATAAGTGGGTAGTTTATATCATGAAAGGCTTATATCAAGAAACAGGAGAGATCCCAAGTAAATAACTTAACATCACACCTTAAGGAACTAGAAAAAGAAGAACCAATGCAACCCAATGTCAGAG
The DNA here is from genome assembly GCF_036850765.1 of Saccopteryx bilineata. Taxonomy (NCBI): domain Eukaryota; kingdom Metazoa; phylum Chordata; class Mammalia; order Chiroptera; family Emballonuridae; genus Saccopteryx; species Saccopteryx bilineata. The sequence goes on from NC_089493.1 coordinate 248,331,336, forward strand.
GAAGGAAGAAAAGAGTAAAAATTAGAGAAAAACTAAATGAAATAGAGAACAAAGAATCTATAGGAAAAATTAATAAAACAAAGAGCTGGTTCTTTGAAAAGATCAATAAAGTTGACAAACAGGTTAGACTCACTAAGGAAAAAATAGGAAAGACTAATATAAACAAAATCCGAAATGAAAGTGCAGAAATTACCACAGACATCATAGATATACAAAGGATCATAGTAGAATATTGTAAAATATTATATACTGCCAAATTTAACAACCTATACGAAATGGATAAATTCTTAGAAGTATGTAATCTTCCTAGACTGAGTTATGAAGTAGTGGAAAACCTAAATAGACCTAGAAGCAGGGAAGAAATAGAAAGAACTATCAAAAACCTCCCCAAAAATAAAATACAGGACCAGATGGCTACATGAGTGAATTCTACCAAACATTCAAAGATTTGGTACCTATCTTTCTCAATGTCTTCCAAAAAATAGGAGAAGAAACAATACTCCCCAATAAATCTTTTGTGGCCAATATATCCCTCATACCAAAACCAGGCAAGGACAACACAAAAAAACAAAAATACATACCAATATCTTAATGATTACAGATGCAAATATCCTAAACAAAATACTAGCAAATCAAATACAGCAACACATTAAGAAAATAATACATCATGATCATGGGATTCATTTCAGGAGCACAGGAATGGTTCAACATACATAAATTGATCTATATAATATACCACATCAACAAAACAAAGAACAAAAATTATATGATCCATCAATAGATGCAGAAAAAGCATTCAATAATATATAACATCCCTTTATGTTTAAAACATTCAATAAAATCAGAATATAAGGAAAGTACCTCAACATAATAAAGCCATATATGACAAACCATCAGGTAATATTATAGTAAATGGTGAAAAACTGAAAGCTTTTTTCAAAATCAGGAGCAAGACAAAGCTGCGCACTCTCTCCACACTTAGTCAACATAGTTCTAGAAGGTTTAGCCAGAACTATCAAGCAAGAGAAAGAAATAAAAGGCATCCATATTGGGAAAGAAGAAGGAAAGGTATCACTTTTTGCAGATGACGTGATCCTGTATATAGACAACCCCAAAGACTCCACCAAAAAACCATTAGAAACAATAAACCAATGCAGTAAAGTTTCACGATACAAAATCAATATACAAAAGTCCACTGTTTTCCTATACGCCAACAAGAAAACCTCAAAAAATGAACTAAAAAAACAATTTCTTTTACAATCGCACAATATAAATAAAATACCTAAGAATAAACTTAACAAAGTATGTAAAGGACCCTTATACTGAAAACTACAAAACATTATTGAAAGAAATTTTAAAAAGCACAATGAAATGGAAAAATATTCTATGTTATAGATTGGAAGAATTAACATAGTTAAAGTATCTATATTACCTAAGGCAATATGCAAATTTAATGCAATCCCCATCAAAATCCCAATGTCATTTTTTACAGAAATAGAACAAAATAATGATCAGGTTTTCCTGGAACTATAAAAAATACTGAACAGCCAAAGCAATCCTGAGGAAAAGAATAAAACCAAAGGTATCTGACTTTAAATTATACGATAGAGACACAATAATCAAAACAGCATGGAATTGGCAGAAAAACAGACATACAGACCAATAGAACAGAATTGACAGCCCAGAAATAAAACCATATCTATATGGACAAATCATCTTTGACAAAGGAGCAGAAACACACAATGGAGAAAAGAAAGCCTCTTTAATAAATGGTGCTGGGAAAATTGAAAAACCACATGCAAAAGAATGAAACTTGACTACAATGTTTGTCCCCCTGCACAAACATTAATTCAAAATGGATCAAAGACCTAAATATAAGATCCAAAACAATAAATTACTTAGAAGAAAACATAGGTACTAGGCTCATAGACCTTGGTCATAGAGAACAATTTATTAATTTGACTCCAAAAGCAAGGAAAATAAAGGCAAAAATAAATGAATGAGACTATACCAAACTAAAAAGTTTCCTCACAGCAAATAAAAAAACCAACAATGAAACAAATAGGCAGCCAACTAAATGGGAGATGTTATTTACAAACAACAGCTCCAAATAGGGGTTAATATCCAAAATATGTAAAAAAATTTACAAAGCTCAGCAACAAACAAGCAAACAATCTAATTTAAAAATGGAGACAGAACCTGACCAGACACATCTCCAAAGAGAACATAAAAATGGCCAACAGATACATGAAAAAACACTCATCTTCACTAGCTATTTGAGAAATGCAAATCAAAACTACAATGAGAAAATACCTCATACCTGTTAGATTGGTTATTATCAACAAAACGGGTAATAACAATTGTTGGAGAGGCTGTGGAGAAAAATCCTCATTTACTGCTGGTAGGAATGCAAATTAGTCCAACCATTATGGAAGAAAGTATGGTGGTTCTTCAAAAAATTATGAATAGAATTACCACATGACCCAGCAATCCCTCTACTGGGTATCTACCCCAAAATCTCAAAAATATTGGTATGTAAAGACACATACACCCCCATGTTCATCACAGCATTACTCACAGTGGCCAAGACATGGAAACAACCAAAGTGTCCCGTGATAGAGGATTGGATAAAGAACATATAGTACATGTATACAATGGAATACTACTCAGTCATAAGAAATGATGACATAGTGACATTTACAACAACATGGATGGACCTTGATAACATTATACTGAGTGAAATAAGTAAATCAGAAAAAGCTAAGAACTGTATGATTTTACACATAGGTGAGATATAAAACTAAAACTCATAGACATAGATAAAAGTGAAGTGGTTATCAGGGATGGGTATGTAGGGGAGGGGGTTGGGGGAGGGGGGTGAGGAGGAGAGTGTAAAGAGGGACAAATATAAGGTGATAGAAAATGGTGTGACTTTGGGTGATGGGTATAGAACATAATCAACAGTTCAAATGCTATAGAAATGTCTACCTGAAACCTATGTGCTCTTATTGATCAATATCACCATGTTAAAGTAAATTTTCTAAATGAAATTTAAAGTTAAAAATAAAACCTAAAAAAAAGAATCAAAAATAGGTTTATATCCCTGATGAACATAGGTGTAAAATATTTCAACAAAATAATAGCAAACCAATTCAGGAGTACTTAAAAAGTATTAAGCATTATAATCAAGTAGGATTTCTCCAACAGAAGCAGAGGTTGTTAAAAAGACCTGCAAAACAATGTGATTCATCACATCAACAAAACCAAAGGAGAAAAAAAATTCTATAATCGCTACACTAGATCCAAAGAAAAAAAAAGCATTTGAAAAAATTCAACATTTGTTTATGATTTTAAATGCTGCCTACAATGTAGGTGTAGAAAAAAATTTACCTCAACTTGATAACGAATATATGTGACAAGCCCACAGCTATCATACTCAATGGTGAAAAACTGAAAGCTCTCCTCCAAGATTAGCAGCAAGAAAAAAATGCCCACTGTCAGCACTTTTATTCAGTTTGGTCCTGGAAGTCCTAGCCAGAGCAATCAGACAAGAAAAAGAAGTAAAAAGCATACAAACTGGAAAGGAATAAGTACACCTCTCACTGCAGATGACTTGATTGTGTGTGTGTGTGTGTGTGTGTGTGTGCGCGCGCGCGCGCGCGCACGCGCGATTTTATATATGTGTCTGTGTTTATATATATAGACATATATATATGTCAGATACACTGAATATATTCTGATATATATATAATAACACACACATAAATAAAACCATAAATATTACAAAAAAATAATAGACTAAATGAATTCAGTAAAGTATGCAAATATTAGATATTCTCAAACAGAAAATATTGCAATTATTAAAGGAAACTAACAAGACAAGTGAGTGCTAAAAGAGAAATATGAAATATATGTTATTCTGGAAGCTAAGTAAAAAAAGTATATAAAAAATGAGTGTTCAATTGTGTCAAATGTTGCTGATAAACCTAATAAGAAAGGACAGAGAATTACTGAACTTTTGATCTCTGATGATCTTTACAGAAATAATATTTCGGGAATGGTGGGAATGAGAGTCTTACTGGAATAGATTGAAGAGAGAAGGCAAAGAGCAAAACTGAAGACAGTATGTATAGAATGCCTGCTTAAGAAATTTTTCTATAAATGGGAGCAAAAAAGTGGATATTAACTGGTGGAAAAAAGCAAGTAAAGATATATGTAACATTGGTAAAATTACGAGATTAATGTATTCTTATAGGAATGATCCCATAAAGAATGGAATTGTAGTAGCTTTAGTAGAGAAGGAGGACTGTTGGTGCAATGTTGTTGAGTAGGTGTGAAGAAATAGATTTTGTGCATAAATTTAAGGGACATGCTTTATAACACAACTCAGTGCATCTGATAAAAAGTGAGAAGGTAGTGCATGGTGCTGGGAGGTTGTGGGATAACTCCTCTGATTATTTCAATAAACAGGAAAATTGGAAGGAAGGACATCAACAGGAAAATAGGAAGCAAGGAGATTATCTGGAAAGGGAATAGAATTTGAAGGTGTCAGAAGAGAGGAGAAGGTATAACATGGTGAAGGACCATGAGAAAAGTGCTAGATCAGACATAAGCTTTTGATGTTTGTGATCATTGAGAAGGGTAGCAGAGCTGTGTGTTTGTGTTTCATTTTGAGCTTTCTCTAGCCACATTCATCTACACAGGTGCAGCTACAGAGCAGGACAAGAATTGGATCTTTCCCTGGAGTAAAGTTTTGCTAAATGAGTATGATTAAGCAGGAGAGGTCAAGGGACTTGGGGATTTTTGTGAAGGGATGATGATAATGATTTACATAAAGTTTATTTTAAAGGAGGATATTGAAAGAGGTTCAAGTAAGTAAATACTAGAGGAACAACTTGAACTCTGATTCTTTTATATGAGACAACTTTTGAGAGCAAATATTTATTCCTTTTGTTTTCAACATAGAATTAATTATATATTATTTCTATATCTTAACCTTCACAGCATCCATTTTGAAATGCCAACCTTGGTTTATGATCTTCAATTATTTCCAAGGAAACTCTGCCACACAAAAGAAGCAATCAAAGAAGAGGTAAGGATACAAATATTACAATAAAAGAATTGCTCCATTTAAAAACAGTCACTCTCAATTTCTAGAAGATATATATTTTCCTTCTCTTCATTCAGAATGGAATATTATTTACTGTTTTTTCCCTAAAGGTAGCTCTGTACATTTCTTTTTCATGCTTTCAATCCTACTTTTGCCTTCAAAGTTGTTAATAGAAGTTTCAATAACTTTTCAACTATCTTCAATAGTATACAATCTTCATTGTATACTAAGAAGAGATCACAGAATAACTGTCCCATCACATAAATACACCACATAATGTCTAGCCTTGTTCCTGCTCATAGTTGCCATGACCACAGACTTAGTTACATGTAATATGGCTGAAGTTAACATATCCCCACCTGTAGAGTAAAAACAGCTTCTATTTCCCCAAAGGGATATCTGACTCAGTTTAATGGGACAATGTTCACACTATGCCAATGTGTTATCAGAATTATCTTATCATTGGACTTAAAAAAACATTTAACACATTATATTTCAGAAAGTTATAATCTTCATGTCAGATAGGCAATAGATAAATGCGAATTTCTTACATTCTTGAATTTCAATTCAATCCTATTGAAGTTTTTATATTGGCTTTGTTTTTCTCTCCATTCTAGGCAATCCCTTATGCCCATATGTGTTTATGGCACACATCTATTTGTGTATAATGTCTCCCTCTGCTCCACTAAAAAAGTGCATATATTAGATGCATTCAGGAGGGATCTTTGTGAACTGGACTATAATCGAAATGAACATTCACGCTGAGCTCATGATGAAAAAGGAGTCCTCATTGCTTAAAAGAAAAATCATCATCTCTAGAATGCACTTCATCTTTCTTAAGCTAGAAAATCTTAAAACTGAAAACAGTGTTTTGATCCTGAAGCCTGTTAAAATGGAAAACTAAGGATTCTGTTGTTAGTTCTTTTTTTACCATAGATATAATCCGGTTCTCACATGTTACTGTGATTTTACCTCCCTAAAAGAAATAAAATCGACACATTATAAAGTAAGCTAATGATTAAGAAAATCAAACTGGCCTTTCTGTACCTGCCTCAAGGAAGATGGGTCCTTCAAGACAAAGCTGAGACCTGGGGGGTGTGAGAAGTGCATTTAGGGAAACAAGCACCATGATGAGCACTCACAACACTGTCATTATGCTGCTGATCAGGTTGTAAACTCATTTCAAGTGCAAAATGTAGGTTTGGGATTTATGCCTTGTGTAAAACATAATCAACTTTCATTATTTCCGTGAGTTGTAGCATTTTAATCTTCTCTAATTAGATGTGATTACTATTCTTTCTCACAGCAGGTTAGCATAGAAGCTTAAGAAATATGTCACATATAGGAGAAAATTTTCAAAACAGAAAAATATAAGCATCATTATTAAATAAGAGTATTTTTGATCTTAGATGACACTGGCCATTCCTTAAGTAGAAGAAAAGGACTATGTGACAAAGCATCATAAGTTATTATTACTTTTTAATAATATTCTTTTGTGACAAGTAGATCAAGGTCCAAGGACAGAAATAATTTTCACGTAAAAAACAAAATTTTAATGTCAGAGTTTGTGCATCTTAATTAGGGTAATTTAGCTGATCAGAATAAATTATCTTTTAAATATTATGAATATGTACTTTTTCACTATAGACCTTCTATCTTCAACTTCTGGTAAACCAAAGCCAGACTTTTATACAGAAATCAAATAAAATATCATTCACATCTTAAAGGATCAAAGATGCATGTAACTAACACAATAGTAAGAGCTCTTCCCATGAAGACCCATTGTAGAAATAAAAGTATACATGAAAATTTCCAGATGCTTTTAATATCCATTTGGGAAATTTTTTTATCAAAATATTTGTTCATATAGGGAAATTTCTTACACATTTTGTTTTGCACATGAGTTTTTTTTCCCCATGTAGATTCTATAAAATCAATTGTTAAGTAGTCAACTAGTGAAATTAGGTTCAAACAACACAAATTTAACAAGTTCTCTTACAATTATAGTCTACTTATCATATAAAACATATAATTCTTTTGGGGAAAGCAATCTGTTTTGAGGGCTGCATTAACAATTTAAGGTGTCTACATAGATTAAATCAACTGGTTAAATATTATTTTTAATTCTCCTCTTCACCTTATGTTATGCAGAGATGAGAAAAAGTAAATAAACCAAAATAGTGAATTTTATTAATTAAAATGATAAAGATTCACCTTTCAGATGCTGATTTTTGTGTAACTTCAGTCTGCAAGACATGAGATTGGAAATTTTACAGAAATACAGTGTGTCTGTAAAGTCATGGTACACTTTTGATCGGTCACCGGAAAGCAACAAAAGATGATAGAAATGTGAAATCTGCACCAAATAAAAGGTAAACCCTCAGTTTCTGTAGAATGATGTGGCAGCATGTACGCATGCGCAGATGATGACGTAACAGTGGAGCAGCCCATGGCCATGCCAGTTGAGATGTGGACGGTACAGAGGAAAGTTCAGTGTGTTCTGTGGCTCACTAAATTTGAATCTGTGACCAAAGTGCAATGTGAATATCAGCGCGTTTATAATGAAGCGCCACCACATAGGAATAACATTACTCTGTGGGATAAGCAGTTGAAGGAAACCAGCAGTTTGGTGGAGAAACCCCGTTCTGGTAGGCCATCAGTCAGTGATGAGTCCGTAGAGGTTATACAGGATAGCTACCTAAGGAGCCCTAAAAAATCTCTGTGTGAGCCCACATCAAACTGCACTGAATAGGTATGAAACTGGGAAAGTTTTCCTTTTATTTGGTGCAAACTTCACATTTCTATCGTCTTTTGTTGCTTTCCTGTGATCGGTCAAAAGTGCACCATAACTTTACGGACACACTGTATATTACACAGCATAAGGAAACTCCCCAGGTCATTATTTCATTTCCTAATTTATGGTGCCAGACCCATATAAATTCTGGACAAGCAATATAGATTATTGAAATTACCAAAGTTTTCCTAATTGGCAGTTCATAACTTCCAGCTGCTCTGAGCAAAACCTATCACCCATTGAAATGTTGACATTTTTCTGCCTCATTAAAATCTTCTGCAATATTCTGTGTGAATATATTGTTCAATTAGCCATTATTTTTAAGACATACAAAGAGATGATAAATGATTGGGACACCAAATACAATTTGTAATGTCAAGGCAAGCCTATTTAACACTGTACCCACCTACATACTTAGACAATATTGAATTAATATCATGGTGGGTAGGAAGCAAGTTTAATTCCATGGAACACATTACATATTGTATCTTTCAGTTTTCTCATGAATTTGTCATTATTCTGTCTAATACATTTTCATAATTACTAATGTATTTTAAAGTTTTTCTAGAACAATGTTAAGAGATCCTCTCACAAACCCCTTGGTAAAACTTCAGTGAATTAGATACAGTTTAATTGGGCACAATCTTATAATGATGATTCCTGATTGCATCTTTTGTGAATCCACAGTGTGGATTCAGGCTATCAGATCACTGTATAGAATTGTACAGGAGATATAAATCACTAATAAGTGATCTCTACACTTTTGTTCTATGTTATAAATTTAACAGAGGATTGTTAAAAATGAATTAAAATTAATGAAAGTCTTATTCATGTAATTCCAATGTTTTTCCATATTAAAACAACTATTTTATCACATATCAGAATTAATAAAATCAATATAAATGAACTGCATTTTGTAGGGCAGGGTCAGGTCTCAGTTGCCATAATCCCATCGCCCATGGCATGACACATATAGTACAAAGGGGAAATATGTCCAAATATTTAATTTTTTGAGTAAGAATTTGCAATTTTATAATGCCATAGAACAAATATAACACTAACATATTCTTTCTTTACATAATATACTTAGGGCATACTATGTATATATCCTCCTACAGCCTTAGAGAATGCTTCCCTTATTCTCATTTTTTAATAGCAACAATAACCACAGTAATTTTCATAGTCATATATGATTTGTCACTTTTTTATTTTTACCTTTTTTTGAGGGGTCTTTTATCCATTTTTTTTAGGGAGATGCTAATGTAGAACTCTGAGGACTCTAGAAACATGGAACATAGATAATAACACAGCAATCAATAATATAAAAGCCTAAATTGCTGAACTCAAATAGTCTCTCCTTAAGTTTGGTTCTACTAATGAAGTCAAATAAGCTACAAAGGCTACCTCTCACCTCAGCACCTTTTTCAGGGTATATAACAACACAACATTTCTTAGAACACTACAATATAAATATCACATTGCATATAAAGTGCAATTTTGGCTGAAACTTTTAAGTAAAAAATCAATCTACTTCAAACAGAGAAATATTTCTACATCACCTCATCCTCAAGTCAACCTGCTTATTATGTCTATATGAACATATTTAGATATTTAAAATTGAGGTTAATTTTAATATGTGGCTCTTGAAAACCATTTTTTTTTTTTTTTTTTTTTTTTTTTTTTTAGTGAGAGTGAGAGAGATGGAGACAAAGAGAGACAGACAGACAGGAAGGGAGAGAGTAATATCAACTCGTAGTTGTGGCACTTTAGTTGTTCACTGATTGCTTTCCATATGTGCTCTGACTAGGGGGTCCAGCTGAACCAGTGACCCCTTGCTCAAGCCATTGACCTTGTGCTTAAACTAACGATCTTGGGCTTCAAGCCAGTGACTTTTGGCTTAAGCCAGCAATCTTTGGGCTCAAGCCAGCGACCATGGGGTCATGTCTATGATCCCACTCTCAAGCTGGTGACCCTGCACTCAAGCTAGTGAGCCTGTGCTCAAGCCGGTGACCTTGGAGATTGGAACCTGGGTCTTCTCCATCCCAGGTCAACATTCTATCCACTGCACTGCCACCTGCTTAGGCTGGAAAACCACTCTTAATGATTTTTCACACAGATCACTTCCCATACATTTGTGTTATATGTTTAAAGATCTAAATTTATTGAGTATCAAATCTAGTTCCTATTATTTATATTGTTCTGTTTTCTGTTTAACCTACAAATCCTTTACTCTTTCCCATTTTTTTTTTTTTGTGACAGAGACAGAAAGAGCAAGACAGAGAGGGACAGATAGGGACAAACAGACAGGAGGGGAGAAAGATGAGAAGCATCAATTCTTTGTTGCAGCACCTTAGCTGTTTATTGATTGCATTCTCATATGTGTCTTGACTGGGGGGCTATTGCAGAGCAAGTGACCCCTTGCTCCAGCAATCGACCTTTGGGCTCAAGCCAGCAACCTTGGGCTTCAAGCCAGTGACTATGAGGTCATGTCAATGATCCCATGCTCAAGCCAGCAACCCTGTGCTCAAGCTGGTGAGCCCACACTCAAGCCAAATGAGCCCACACTTAAGCCAGCAACCTCGGGGTTTTAAACCTAGGTCTTCTGCATCCCAGTCCAATGCTCTATCCACTGTGCCACAACTTGGTCAGGCTCTTTTTCCCACTTTTATACATTGCAATGCAATGGGATGCAGAGCATATTAAACTAAATAGTACAGTAGACTGCTCCAAACAGTCAGACCATGAGCACTCCTTAAAAGGAAACTCTCACTAGGCATTCCCTGCTATAAACCTGGAAGCCCCAATCTGATGCAGAAGCAGCTTCCAGGGAGTTAATATTTACATTCAGCCATACTCTGGGAGCACCACCCCACAAACGTCTCATCTGGCATTTTCAAAAATTTGCAGTTTAACTGAGACAAAAGTGGCATATAAAAAACTTCACATATTTAAAGACTACAGTTTGATTAATTTTGACATATGGATACACTCAGGAGAACATCATCCCATTAAAGATGATGAGCATATCTATCAGCCCAAGCTTCCCTGTACCCCTTTGTTATTCATCTCCCCCACCCTTTCAGTAACTCCTTCCCCCAGGCAACCACTAATCTGTGTTATGTCACTTAGATTAATTTTCATTCTTTAAAATTTTATGTAAATAGAATCATACAGCATGTACTCATTTTTGTAGAGGGGCATCTGGCTTCTTTCACACACATAATTATTTTGAGATTCATTCATGTTGGTGTGTTTTAAAAATTTATTCTTTTTTATCATTGATTAGATTTCCATTACATGAATATACCACAAAGCGTTTATCCATTCACCTCTTGATGGATATTTGGGTTGTTTCCAGTTTTTAGCTATTACAAATAAAGCTGCTATGAACATTTATATAAATCTTTATGTAGACAAATGCTTTCATTTCTCTTGGATAAATACTTAGGAGTAGAGTGTCTGGTTATTTGATAGGTGTATGTTTTGTTTTTGAAGAAATTGGTGAACTGCTTTTAACAGGGGTTTGCCATTTTACATTCCCACTAGGTAATACGAGAGTTCCAAGTCTTTCAAGCCCTTGCCTACTCTTGAAATACTGTTATATTATTAGTGATTCTAGAGGCTATGGATGAGTAGCTCTTTGTGGATTTAATTTAAATTTCCATAAAGGACTGTCGATTTTGAACAACATATAAAGTACTAATAGGATATTCATATTTTTTTGGAGAAATGTTTGTTCAACACTTTGACCATTTTTAAATTGGGTTGTCTTATTAATGTGGAATTGTAAGACTTTCTTATCTAATATAAATATATATCCTTTGTCAAATATATATTTTGAAAATATTTTTCTCAATGACTTGTCTTTTCATTTCTTTAATAGTCTTTTAAAGAGCAAACATTCTAATTTCAACGAAGTACTGTTAAATCATGTTTCTTTCTATAGTTCATACATTTTGTGTCCAATTTCCTTGGCCTAACTACTCTCATTTTCTGGTGATGAATGTTAGCATATAAAATATAATTTCATATTTTTAACTTTTAATTTATTTGTGCATTTTTATAATGATTTTTTTACTCATTTTTAGAGAAAGAGGAGAGGGAGAGAGACAGAGAGAAAGACAAGGGGGAAGAAGCAGGAAGCATTAACTCCCATATGAGCCTTGACTAGGCAAGCCCAGGGTTTCAAACCAGCAACCTCAGCACTCTAGATTGATGCTTTATTCGCTGCACCACAACAGGTCAGGCCTATTTGTGCCTTTATACATAAATACATGTCTTGTAGGCAGTTTATAGTGGAAACTTGCTTTTCAAATAGAATTTATGACTTTCTGCTTTTCATTGGAATGTTAGGTGAAAAAACATGTAGTTATCGACATGGTTGTGTTTAAATCTACTATATTGCTTGTGTTTACAATATGCTACACTTATTTTTTGTTCAGTTTTTCTCTCCTTTTCAACCTTTTTTTTCTTATTTTTATTAATTTTAATGCAGTGACATTGATAAATCAGGGTACATATGTTCCGAGAAAACATATCCAGATTATTTTGACATTTGATTATGCTGCATACCCCTCACCCAAAGTCAAATTGTCTTCCGTCACCTTCTATCTGGTATTCTTTGTGCCCCTCCCCTCCCCCTACCCCCTCCCTCTCCTTCCTCACCCCCTCACTTCCCTCTACCCACCCACTGTTACCATCACATTTTTGTCCATGTCTCTGAGTCTCATTTTTATGTCCCATCTATGTACGGGTTCATATAGTTCTTAGTTTTTTCTGATTTACTTATTTCACTCCATATAATGTTATCAAGGTCCATCCATGTTATTGTAAATGATATGATGTCATCATTTCTTATGGCTGAGTAGTATTCCATAGCATACATGTACCAAAGCTTTTTAATCCCCTCGTCCTCTGACGGACACTGGGCTGTTTCCAGATCTTCGTTATTGTGAACAATGCTGCTATAAACATAGGGGTGCATTTCTCCTCTGGAAATTAAGGAAATAATCCCCTTCACTATTACAACCAAAAAAATAAAGTACCTAGGAGTACATTTAACCAAGGAGACTAAAGACTTGTACTCAGAAAATTATAAAACACTGATAAAAGAAATCAAGGAAGATACAAACAAGTGGAAGCATATACCGTGCTCATAGTTAGGAAGAATAAACATCATTAAAATGTCTATATTACCCAAAGCAATTTATAAATTCAATGCAATATCAATTAAAATACTAATGACATACTTTAAAGATATAGATCACATATTCCAAAAATTTATATGGAACCAAAAGAGAACACGAATAGCCTCAGCAATCTTAAAAAAGAAGAATAAAGGGGGAGGTATCACACTTCCTGATATCAAGCTATACTACAAGGCCATTGTACTCAAAACAGCCTGGTACTGGCATAAGAACAGGCACATAGATCAATGGAACAGAACGGAGAACCCAGAAATAAACCCAGAGCTCTATGGACAACTGATATTTGACAAAGGAGGTAAGGAAATACAATGGAGTAAAGACAGCCTCTTTAATAAATGGTGTTGGGAAAACTGGACAGCAACCTGCAAAAAAGTGAAACTAGACCACCAATTTACACCATTCACAAAAATAAACTCAAAATGGATAAAAGACTTAAATGTAAGCCGTGAAACCATAAGCATCTTAGAAGAAAACATAGGCAGTAAGCTCTCCGACATCTCTCGCAGCAATATATTTGCTGATTTATCTCCATGGGCAAGTGAAATAAAAGACAGGATAAACAAATGGGACTATATCAACTAAAAAGCTTTTGAACAGCCAAAGACAATAAGAACAGAATAAAAAGACAAACTACACAATGGGATAACATATTTGCCAGTACATCTGATAAGGGGTTAATAACCAAAATTTATAAAGAACTTGTAAAACTCAACACCTGGAGGAGAAAAAATAAAATAAAAAAATGGGTGAAAGAAATGAATAGACACTTCTCAAAGAGGACATACAGATGGCCAATAGGCATATGAAAAAATGCTCAACATCACTAATCATTAGAGAAATGCAAACTAAAACCACAATGAGATATCAACTCACACCAGCCAGAATGGCGCTCATCAACAAAACAACATAGAATAAGTGCTGGCGAGGATGTAGAGAAAAGGGAACCCTCCTACACTGCTGGTGGGAATGCAGACTGGTGCAGCCACTGTGGAAAACAGTATGGAGATTCCTCAAAAAATTGAAAATCGAACTGCCTTTTGACCCAGCTATCCCACTTTTAGAAATATACCCCAAGAACACCATAGAACGGTTCCAGAAAGAGAAATGCACCCCCATGTTTATAGCAGCATTGTTCACAATAGCGAAGATCTGGAATCAACCTTTTTTTTGAATGAAGTATTTTTATAATTCCATTTTATCTCCTTTGTTGAACTACAAGCTTTATGGACTGGCTTTTGCATGTTTGTCTGCTTTTGGTTTTTAGTGGTTGCATTGGAGATTTTGGGTTATTTCTTTAACTTATCATAGTATATATAGCTTCTATTAATGTTAACGCACTTCACATACAATAAAAGAGCCTTACAAAATATACTTGCATCTCCACTCTCCTAGCCTTTGTTCTGTTGTAGTCATACATTGTATTTCTACATATATTATAAACTCCACAATTCCTCCCTGTTAGTTTTAAACACTCAATTCTATTGTAAAGAGATTTTTAAGATAAAAGAAAAATACAGAACATTTCTATTACTTTATCATTTCCAGAGCTCTTCCTTCCATTGTGTATACTCAGATTTGTATCTGGTACATTTTTCTTCTTTCCAAAGAATTTCCTTTATCATTTCTTGGAGTACAAGTCTGCTAGTGATGAATTCTTTCAGCATTTGTATGTCTGAAAGAGGCTTTATTTTATCTTCCTTTTGAAAGGTATTTTGACTGAACATTGAATTCTATGCTGACAGGCTTTTGTTTCTTTCAATATTTTGAAGATGTTGCTCCACTTTTTCCTGGCTTCCATTACTGCTGAGAAAAAGTCTGCTCTTACTCTTATCTTTATGCTTCTACATAATGTATCTTTTTTTTAAGTGCTTTTAAGATTTTCTCCTTATCACTGCTTATACACAATTTCATTAGGCTTTCCACGGTGCAGTTTTATTTGTTTTTAGTATTCAAATCTTGATGAATTTCTTAGACTTCTGAGTCTATCATTTTTATCAAATTTAGAAAAATTCTGGCCATTATTTTTAAATTAATACATTTTATTTTTTAGAGAAGTTTTACACTCATAGCAAAAGTGAACAGAAAGCACAGAAACTTCTCACCTAGCTCTGTCCCGACACACCGGAGTGGTACATTTATTCAAATCAATGAGTTTACATTGACGCATCACTATTATCCAAAGCCAGAGTTTAGGGTTCAATCTTGCAAATCCTGTGGGTCTTGATGAATATACAAAGACATGACTCCATCACTGTAGTATCATGCAGAAAAGTTTCACTGCCCTAAACATCTATTTTTTTTTTTTTATAATTTTATTCTTTTAAAGGGGTGACATCAATAAATCAGGATACATATATTCAAAGATAACAAGTCTAGGTTATCTTGTCGTTCAATTATGTTGCATACCCACCACCCAAAGTCAGATTGTCCTCTGTCACCTTCTATCTTGTTTTCTTTGTGCCCCTCCCACCCCCTATCCCTCTCCCATTCCCTCCTCCCCCCTGTAACCACCACACTCTTATCAATGTCTCTTAGTTTCACTATTATGTCCCACCTACGTATGGAATAATACAGTTCCTGTTTTTTTCTGATTTACTTATTTCGCTTCGTATCATGTTATCAAGATCCCACCATTTTGCTGTAAATGTTCCGATGTCATCATTTCTTATGGCTGAGTAGTATTCCATAGTGTATATGTGCCACATCTTCTTTATCCAGTCATCTATTGATGGGCTTTTTGGTTGTTTCCATGTCCTGGCCACTGTGAACAATGCTGCAATAAACATGGGGCTGCATGTGTCTTTACGTATCAATGTTTCTGAGTTTTGGGGATATATACCCAGTAGAGGGATTGCTGGGTCATAAGGTAGTTCTATTTTCAGTTTTTTGAGGAACCACCATACTTTCTTCCATAATGGTTGTACTACTTTACATTCCCACCAACAGTGTATGAGGGTTCCTTTTTCTCCACAGCCTCTCCAACATTTGCTATTACCTGACTTGCTAATAACAGCTAATCGAACAGGTGTGAGGTGGTATCTCATTGCCGTTTTGATTTGCATTTCTCTAATAGCTAAAGAAGATGAGCATCTTTTCATATATCTGTTGGCCATTTGTATTTCTTCCTGGGAGAAGTGTCTATTCATATCCTCTTCCCATTTTTTTATTGGATTGTTTGTTTGTTTGTTGTTGAGTTTTATGAGTTCTTTGTATATTTTGGATATTAGGCCCTTATCTGAGCTGTTGTTTGAAAATATCAGTTCCCATTTAGTTGGCTTTCTGTTTATTTTGTTATCAGTTTCCCTTGCTGAGCAAAAACTTCTTAGTCTGATGTAGTCCCATTCATTAATTTTTGCCTTCACTTCTCTTGCCATTGGAGTCAAATTCATAAAATGCTCTTTAAAACCCAGGTCCATGAGTTGAGTACCTATGTCTTCTTCTATGTACTTAATTGTTTCAGGTCTTATGTTTAGATCTTTGATCCATTTTGAGTTAATTTTTGTACAGGGGGAGAGACTGTAGTCCAGTTTCATTCTTTTGCATGTGGCTTTCCAGTTTTCCCAGCACCATTTATTGAAGAGGCTTTCTTTTCTCCATTGTGTGTTGTTGGCCCCTTTATCAAAAATTATTTGACTATATATATGTGGTTTTATTTCTGGACTTTCTATTCGGTTCCATTGGTCTGAGTGTCTATTTTTCTGCCAATACCATGCTGTTTTGATTGTCGTGGCCCTATAATAGAGTTTGAAGTCAGGTATTGTTATGCCCCCAGCTTCATTCTTTTTCTTTAGGATTGCTTTGGCTATTCGGGGTTTTTTATAGTTCCATATAAATCTGATGATTTTTTGCTCTATTTCTTTAAAAAATGTCATTGGAATTTTGATGGGAATTGCATTAAATTTGTATATTGCTTTGGGTAATATAGCCATCTTGATTATATTTATTCTTCCTAGCCAAGAACAAGGTATATTCTTCCATCTCATTATATCTTTTTCGATTTCCCTTAACAATGGTTTATAGTTTTCATTATATAAGTCCTTTACATTCTTTGTTATGTTTATTCCTAAGTATTTTATTTTTTTTGTTGCAATCGTGAAGGGGATTATTCTTTTGAGTTCCTTCTCAGTTGTTTCATTGTTGGCATATAGAAAGGCTATTGACTTCTGTATGTTAATTTTGTATCCTGCGACCTTACTGTATTGGCTTATTGTTTCTAGTAGTCTTTTTGTGGATTCTTTGGGGCTTTCGATGTATAGGATCATATCATCTGCAAAAAGTGATACCTTTACTTCTTCTTTTCCGATATGGATGCCTTTTATTTCTTTGTCTTGTCTGATTGCTCTGGCTAGAACCTCTAGTACCACATTAAATAAGAGTGGAGAGAGTGGACAACCCTGTCTTGTTCCTGATTTAAGGGGGAAAGCCTTCAGTTTAGTGCCATTTAATATGATGTTAGCTGATGGTTTATCATATATGGCCTTTATCATGTTGAGATATTTTCTTCTATACCCATTTTGTTGAGAGTCTTAAACATAAAATTGTGTTGTATTTTATCGAAAGCCTTTTCTGCGTCTATTGATAAGATCATGTGGTTTTTGTTCTTTGTTTTGTTGATATGGTGTATTACATTAACCGTTTTACGTATGTTGAACCATCCTTGAGATTCTGGGATGAATCCCACTTGATCATGATGTATTATTTTTTTAATATGTTGTATTCGATTTGCTAGTATTTTGTTTAGTATTTTAGCATCTGTATTCATTAGAGATATTGGTCTGTAGTTTTCTTTTTTTGTGCCATCCTTGCCTGGTTTTGGGATGAGGGTTATGTTGGCCTCATAAAATGTGTTTGGAAGTATTGCTTCTTCTTCAATTTTTTGGAAGACTTTGAGTAGAATAGGAACCAAGTCTTCTTTGAATGTTTGATAAAATTCGCTGGTATAGCCGTCAGGGCCTGGACTTTTATTTTTGGGGAGGTTTTTAATGGTTTTTTCTATTTCTTCTCTACTGATAGGTCTGTTTAGGCTTTCTGCTTCTTCTTGACTCAGTCTAGGAAGGTTGTATTGTTCTAGGAATTTATCCATTTCTTCTAGGTTGTTGAATTTAGTGGCATAAAGTTTTTCATAGTATTCTACAATAATTCTTTGTATATCTACGGTGTCCGTGGTGATTTCTCCTCTTTCATTTTGGATTTTGTTTATATGAGTTCTTTCTCTTTTTCCTTGGTAAGTCTTGCCAAGGGTTTGTCAATTTTGTTGATCTTTTCAAAGAACCAGCTCCTTGTTCTATTAATTTTTTCTATAGTTTTTCTGTTCTCTAATTCATTTATTTCTGCTCTGATTTTTATTATCTCCTTTCTTCGGCTGGTTTTGGGTTGTCTTTGTTCTTCTTTTTCTAGTTCCTTAAGGTGGGAAGTTAAGTGGTTCACTTGGGCTCTCTCTTGTTTGTTCATATATGCCTGAAGCGATATGAACTTCCCTCTTATCACTGCTTTTGCTGCATCCCATAGATTCTGATATGTCGTATTGTCATTTTCATTAGTCTGTATATATCTTTTGATCTCAGCACTTATTTCTTCTTTGACCCATTCATTTTTTAGAAGTATGTTGTTTAGTTTCCACATTTTTGTGGGATTTTTTTCCCTCTTTTTTGCAGTTGAATTCTAGTTTCAAGGCTTTATGATCAGAAAATATGCTTGGTACAACTTCAATTTTTCTGAATTTGCTGATATTGTTTTTGTGGCCCAACATATGGTCAATTCTTGAGAATGATCCATGTACACTGGAGAAAAATGTATACTCAGTCACTTTGGGATGAAATGTCCTGTAGATGTCTATCATATCCAGGTGCTCTAGTGTTTTGTTTAAGGCCACTATGTCTTTGTTGATTCTCTGTTTGGATGACCGATCTAGAGCCGTCAGCGGTGTATTGAGGTCTCCAAGTATGATTGTATTTTTGTCAGTTTTTGTTTTAAGATCAATAAGTAGCTGTCTTATATATTTTGGTGCTCCTTGGTTTGGTGCATATATATTAAGAATTGTTATGTCTTCTTGATTCAGTGTCCCCTTAGCCATTATGAAATGGCCATTTTTGTCTCTAAGTACTTTTCCTGTCTTGTAGTCAGCATCATCCGATATGAGTATTGCTACACCTGCTTTTTTTTGGATGTTATTTGCTTGGAGTATTGTTTTCCAGCCTTTCACTTTGAATTTGTTTTTATCCTTGTTACTTAGATGAGTTTCCTGTAGGCAGCATACAGTTGGATTTTCTTTTTTAATCCATTCTGCTACTCTGTGCCTTTTTATTGGTGAGTTTAATCCATTTACATTTAGTGTAATTATTGATACTTGTGAGTTCCCTATTGCCATTTTATATCTTGCTTTCTGTTAGTTTCGTGTCTTGTTTGATCCTTCTCTTTCGTTTTTCTATCTTTTGTTTTTATTTGGTTGTATTCCATACATCTTTCCTCTGTTGCTATCTTTTTTATCTCATGTGCTTCTGTGGTGGTTTTTTCAATGGTGGTTACCTTTGAGTAATAAAAAGGGTCCCTACCCTGTTCATTGTAGCAAACTATTTTGTGAGTACTTTTGCACTCCATCGTCCTTTGCTACTGTTAATCTCCGTCTTCTCCCCCTCTTTCTTTTTGTTGTTGTCACAGTTTAAATTTGGTTTTATTGTGTTCTTCTTGGAGCTTTTACTTGTGGCTCTGTTTTTTTTTGTTCTTTGTATCTGATTGGAGAACCCCCTTTAGTAATTCCTGGAGTGGGGGTTTTCTGATGATAAATTCCCTCATCTTTTCTGTATCTGTGAATGTTTTTATTTCTCCTTCGTATTTGAAGGATAGCTTTGATGGGTATAGTATTCGTGGCTGAAAGTTCCTCTCTTTCAGGACTTTAAATATTGGGGTCCACTCTCTTCTAGCTTGTAGAGTTTCTGCTGAGAAATCTGATGATAATCTAATGGGCCTTCCTTTATATGTTGTATTCTTCTTTTCCCTGTCTGCCTTGAGAATTTTTCTTTGCTGTTGGTTTGTGTCAATTTCATTATGATATGCCTTGGAGTAGGTTTGTTGGGGTTAAGAAAACTTGGAGTTCTGTTTGCTTCTTGAACTTGAGGCTTTAGTTCTTTCCCCAGGCTTGGGAAGTTCTCGTCAATTATTTGTTTAAGTATGTTCTCCATTCCATTTTCTCTCTCTTCTCCCTCTGATATACCTATTATTCTTATGTTATTCTTTTTGATGGAGTCAGATAATTCTTGTAGGGCTATCTCATTTTTTTTAATTTTTGAGTCTCTTTCTTCTTCTCTCTGTTGTGCCTCAAATTGCTTGTCTTCTATTTCACTAATCCTCTCTTCTATCTGACCTGTTCTATTAGCTAAGCTTGTTACTTCGTTTTTCAGCTCGTGAATTGAGTTTTTCATCTCTGTTTGATTTGTTTTTATAGTTTCAATTTCCTTGGACATATATTCTTTGTGTTCATGGAGTTGTTTTCTGAGCTCCCTATATTGCCTTTCTGTGTTTTCTTGTATATCTCGGAGGATTTTTAGGATTTCTATCTTGAATTCTCTGTCATTTAGCTCCAAGGTTTCCAATATATTAAATTTTTTCTCCATAGATTTTTCCTCATCTAGCTGTGTTACCTCTCTTTCTTTTGTATCCATGATATTCGATTTTCTCTTCCTTAATGGCATCTGAGGGTGGTTTTGTTGATAGTATTAATGAGATTTAATAAAGAATAAAAAGTTAAAAAAAATAAAAAAATAACTCGAAAAGAGTTGTTTTTTTTAAAAAAAATTAATAATGAAATAAAGAAAAATAAAATAAAATAAAAATTTTTTAAAAAAGGAAATTATTCCCCCCCTCTTTTTTTCCTCTCCTCTCCTCTCCCCTCTTTCTTGAGAAAATCTTGTGGTGGACTGTGAGTTATAACAAACAATGCCTGTGATGGAGGGCCTGAATTGGGGAAAAGTAATAAAGAGGCAAAAAAGAGAGAAAGAAAAAAAAAAAAAAAAAAAAGGAAAAAAAAAAAAAAGAAAAAAGAAAAAAAAAAGAGCGTATGGACCCACAAAAAGCAAATAAGGAAAAAATTTGGGTCAAGAATAAAATGATTTGCTTTTAGGTGTTGGTTTTCTAAGAGTTATGATGAGAGGAATAAGAGGAAAATGGAAAAATGGGGGGACAAATTAAAAACTTACTATTGTATTTAGTGGAACAAGAACTAGATAATATGGAGAGCCAGGGATGGGAGCACTGCTAGTGAGTTAAAAAGGTGAAGTAAAAACCCCCCAAAATGCCACAAACATAGGTTTGAGTCCCAGATAAGATAATTTGTTTGTTATTGAGGTTTGAATGAGAGGAGATGTAAAGGAGAAAGGAAGAAACTAATATAGAGGGAGAAAAGAAAGAGAGAGAGAGAAAAAAAGAGGGAACCACTAAAAGAAGAAAAAAGAAAGGAGAGAGAGAGAGAGAGTTAAGGGTTTTGGAGTGCAACCCTCATAGAGAGAAAGGAAGAGAAGAGAAATGATAATGGGAGATGTAACACTTATGGGTAGTGTAGTTCAAGGAGAGGAGAGAGTAAGACCGGTAGAGAGTTAATTGGCCAAATTGGAGGAGGAAAAAAAAGTCTCAAGAATGAAGATAAGAGAAACAAACAAACAAATATAATAAAATGGGATAGGTTATAAAGTCTGCAGATTATTCTTGATTTTGAGAGGTTATCTTCTTGCTTTTTCTTTTCTCTCCCTCTTCCTGGTCGGTGACTCTGTACCCCGGGTTCTGCCCTTTTGGCACGCTCAGGTAGAGGTTTGCAGTTGATAAGTCTCTATGGCAATGTCATGTATTGTGCTTTATTCTCGTTGGGAGTCGAGGCTCATTAGCATTTATAGGCTCCGACAGTGAGAGAGTCCGTGTTCCTGGAGCCTTTCTTCTAGTCTTTCCTTCCTCAATTAGTAGCCTGATAGTCCAGGTATGGGGTTGCTGCTGCCTCTGCCTGGATAGTAAGAGGCTCAAATTGCTGGCAACTCCCCACTCTATTTCCACTCAGCACAGGGCTCTGGGTAAGGCTCAGTCAGTCAGAGCTACTAGCATAATCAGGCGGGCTTTCCGCCCACTCGAAGACCTCTGGCTCTGCCACTCTATCCGGTAACACAAGCGGGCGCCCACTTCCGGGGCGCTTGGAGGAAACTTTCACTCACTGTCTGCAACCAGGATATCCGGTCAGCAGTCTCACGCTCTGAGTGAAACCCCCAACCGCAGGGAAAAGTTGCAGCGTTGGAATTGAGTCTCGCTCCGTCCCCGTGTGCGGCTTTTGCAAGGCGCTGGGGCGGCCCGAGATTCCGCTTTGGCCCACACAAAGGCCCCTGACTCTGCCCCTCTGTGCGATAACACGGGCGCGCACACTCGGAGGAATCGCTCACTCCTTATCTGCGCGCGCAAACCAGGATATGAGGCCGGCCGTGGTTCCCTCTGAGTGAAACAGCCTCCAGCACGGAAAATCTCCACCGTTGGGATTAGTTCTCACTCCCTCCCATGCGTGGCTTTCCCAGGGCGCTGGGGCTGCCCAGAGACTCTGCCCTCAGCCCACAGAAAGGCCTCTGACCCTGCCTCTCCGTGGGGCAACACGGGCACCCACTTCCGCGGCTTAGGAAGAAATCTCTCTCCCACTAACTGCGCACTGACCAGGAGACCGGGTAAAATGGCCGCTCCGCTTGTCTTTCTTTGTTTGGGTTTGGCGCGAGTGTTAGCTTGTATTGCCCGGGTTGCCACAGGATCAGATTTTCCTCGGCTTGGATCTCTGAGCCACAGCCTGGTTCGGCCGTTTTTGCTGCGGCGGCCTGGATCTATTCACCCCCTTTGCCCGCCTCAGTTTCTATATTCACAGTTACCAGAGAAAGCCGCCCTGTTTAGGTTAGTGAGGAAGGCGGAGCATTTCTTACTCCCTATTTCCTTCGGGGTTTGGTTATATATTTAGCCAATTTTTCACTCAATCATACCTTTGGGTGTATTGCGAAGAATCTGGAAGCTCCAAGTATAGGTTTTTCTGTTTCTGGTTGAAGATCTTGTTGAGTTTTGGGGGAGATTTATCGGTATCGCTTCCTACTCCGCCATTACTCTGACGTCATCCTCCTAAACATCTATTGCACTCAACTTACCCAACTCTTCCTCTCCCCAATCCCTGGCAATGACTAAACATTTTATTGACTCCACAGTTTTACCTTTTCCAGAATATCCTATAGTTTGAATCATACTTTATGTAGCCTTTTCAGATTGGCTTATTATTTCTTGAAGTACAAGCTTGCTAGTGATGCATTCTTTCAGCATGTGTATGTCTGAAAGAGGCTGTATTTTATCTTTCTTTTTTTTTTTTTCATTTTTCCGAAGCTGGAAATGGGGAGGCAGTCAGACAGACTCCCGCATGTGCCCAACCAGGATCCACCCAGCATGCCCACCAGGGGGCGATGCTCTGCCCCTCTGGGGCATCGCTCTGTTGCATCCAGAGCCACTCCAGCGCCCGAGGCAGAGGCCATAGATCCATCCCCAGCACCCGGGCCATCTTTGCTCCAATGGACCCTTGGCTGTGGGAGGGGAAGAGAGAGACAGAGAGGAAGGAGAGGGGGAGGGGTGGAGAAGCAGATGGGCGCCTCTCCTGTGTGCCCTGGCCGGGAATCGAACCCAGGACTCCTGAACGCCAGGCCGACGCTCTACTGCTGAGCCAACCGGCCAGGGCCTGTATTTTATCTTTCTATTGAAAGGTTTTCCATATGTTTTTTTTTTGTTTTTTTCATAGCTTGATAGTTCATTTGTTTTTAGTGCTAAATAATGTTCACTCTCTGGATAAACCACAGTTTTTGTCCACTCACCTACTGAAGAACATCTTGGTTGTTCTTAATTTGGGACAATTATAAGTCAAGATGCTATAAAAATCAATTTGTAGGTTTTTATGTAGAAATAAGTTTTCAGTTCATTAGGGTAAATATCTAAGAGTGTAATTGTTGGATCATATGGTAAGATCATGTTTAGTTTTGTAAGATACTGCCAAACTGCCTTTAAAGTAGTTGTACCAGTTTTTGTTTCCACCAACAATGAATGAGAGTTCCTGTTACTCCACATGCTTTTCAGCATTTGGTGGTGTTAGTGTTTTAGATTTTGTCCATTCCAATAGGTGTGCAGTGGTACCTCAATGTTGTAATTATCAGTTGCACACTAATATGATGTTGAACATCTTTTCATATGTTTACTTGCCATCTGTATATCTTCTTTGGTAAGGTTTCTGTTCAGATCTTTTGCCCATTTTTTTATAATTTCTTTAGAGCACTTTATTTTATTCCAATGCACTAAAAACATATTTACTTCTTACACAATTATGTCAAATAATTTTTTTCTGAGTAATCTGCCTGAACTGTTTAAGCTGAATTTTTTAAAAGGCAAATGATCTGCTACAAATCTGCTGACATCTGAAAAATATCTAATGGAGCATCTTCTATTTTGGTCACTTTATATTCTAATGTGTTCATACAAAGGTAGGACTAAAAATTTTAATACAATAAAAGAGAAACCTGTTCACAGTCTAGAACATACATCTTGGATATGAGCATCACAAATGAAGAGAAGAAAAATGAAACAGCCAAGGTGGTGTCTCTGCCTCTGGCACTGAATTCAGAGTGTGAAGGTGGGCTTAATCCAGTAACCATTCAAGTGAGGATTGGCTCATTTTCAGGTTTACTTACAGGTCTCTTCTATGTCCTATAGGCCCCCAGTCCATGCAAATGTCCCACTGGGTAGACAGATGAGTAATCTAACCCTACTAGGTTTATTTCAATATTGTGATACTTTAATAATAAGCTGCTTCTGAAGACTTTCTGAGAAGTCTGTTCTCTATTAAAATAAAATAGAACCTCAAAATATGAAAAAAATTATTTAGAAAGTTAAATTTAAAGTGGTGACATTGATCAATAAGAGTACATAGGTTTCAGGTAAATATTTCTATAGCATTGTAACTGTTGATTATGTTATGTAACCATCATCCAAAGTCAAATCATTTTCTGTCACAATTTATTTGTCCCTCTTTATCCCTTCCCCCATATCCCTCTCCCCTGGTAACCACTTCTTTTTTATCTATGTCCATAAGTCTCAGTTTTATATCCCATCTATGTGTGAACTCATATAGTTTTTAGCTTATTCTGATTTACTTATTTCACTCAGTATAATATTCTCAAGGTCCATCCATGTTGTACTAAATGGCAATATGTCATCATCTCTTACAGTTAGTTGAGTTGTAAGAGTTCTTCATGTTTTGAGTAATGATTCTTTATCAGATGCCCCATTTGCAAATATTTTCTCCCAGTCTATTGCTTGTCTTCTCATTCTCTTAAGCCATAATTTTTCAAATAGTTTCTCTGTATTTCCCTTCCAGTATTTGAGGATTCCTTATTACACATAAATTAGGATACTTGAAGTCACCCCAGAGCTAATGTGGGTCATTTCTTGGTCTTTTTTTTCTATATATATGTTTGGATAGTTTTTATAATCATGGCCTCTACTCACTTTTCTTTTATACTGTATAATTGGTGGTTCATCTGCTATTAATATGATCTAGTATATTTTTCATCTCAGACATTGAATTTTTTTATCTCTAAAAGTTTAAGTAGAGCCTTTTTTATATCTGCCATACATCTCCTTAATGTTCATTCTTTCCTCTACCTTCTTGAATATATGGAATCTATTCAAAAAATAACTCAATTTCCTTATCTATTAATTCTACCATCTGTGTCTTTTCTTTCTCTTTCTATTGATTAATTTTTCTCCTCATTAAAGGTCACATTTTCTCGCTTCTTTGCTTTACTAGTACTTTAGATGAAAGACCAGACTTTGCAAGTTTTGCCTTACTGAGTGTTGGATATCTTTATATTTCTTCAGATATCCTTGAGCTTTGCTCTGAGGTGCGGGTAAGTTCCTGATCCACAGGTTAATCCTCTCAAGGCTTTATTTCAGGCTTTGCTGGGATGTAACACTGGAACATCAGCCTATCCCCACAAACAAGCGCCCTCCTGAGTATGACTCCAGCCAACGGCACATGTGTTACAAGCTTTCTCCATGCTGCCTAGAAGAACGTGAACCCTTTCTTTCCCTGTGCAAGTTTTATGGATTGTTCTGTCTTCCCTTTCTGGTAGTTTTCCCCCGGCTTCAAACAGTTTCTTCAGGTGCATGCAGTTATCAGATGAAGACTTGAGGGGAGCCCTGAGTAGATTCCCAGAGCTCTCTCTCTATGTGGCTCATTTTCATGCCTCTCTCCTCGCCAGTATTTTGCCCTGCACAATTTCACCCACCTTGGCTTAACCAAATTTGGAAGTCAGTCTCTCAAGCTCAGGGAGGCTACTGGACTCTGTCTTCCTGCTTCCTGTGCTGTGGCATGGAAACTCTCTCCAGCAGTCAGGTCAGGTTAGTACTTACTGTATCCTGATTGTTTCCCCTCTCTTAAGGATCAGTCTTTTGTGCTGACTAGTGTCCTAACTCTGCAATCCATTGTTTGAATTATTTTGTCTGGACTTGGTTCTTTAAAGTAGATGGGCAAATCCAGTCTCCATTGCTCCACTGGAAACAGCAGAATTCTCACACTTTTTATTTTAATGTACAAAATCTATGTTATTTGTTTGCCCCTCGTAACATGTCTTGGCGGAAAGGTTAAAGAACACTGGAAAAGCTCCTTAGACCGAGCAGGTTGTGGAGTGTTACAGAGTCTACAGTTGCCCCAACACAAAATCTTGACGTAAAGCAGTCATGTGGGAGGAAATCTAATCAAAGTGCACTTTCCCAGTCAGCCTAAAGTCCATTCAGCTACTAAGGCTAACTTCACGGTGCGCTTTAATCTTCCTACAGAAAATAAAGCTATAGGAAGGTCCTGAAATTGGGGCTAGAACAGGCAGTGCCTTGACGTACATATGCAGCCAATCATGCTGTCTTCCAGTCTAGGGAGCCGTTGAGCTGCCCTCCTGCACCCTCTCCTTGTGAAAGTGGCTTGCATGCCCTAAATGAAGCCCCAGCAACAACACTTGTTTCCCACTTCAGGAGGTGCTAGCCGTCCTTTACCTACTCCCTCAGTCCTCATAGTGCGTCTTGCCTGTCTAGGCCATGTGGCTGCAGGACACACTGCAGGTGAGCCGAAACAGGCCCGGAGAGCCATTGCCTCTTTATCTGGCAGAAAACTTAGGTTGATAACATCATGGCACATATAAATTCATTTCTTTCATTACCATATTTGTCTATCACATACTTTTATAATAGTATAATGTCCAAAATGCAAAGAAATCTATGGCTAAACATGAAAAGCATCTTCAGACATAAAAACATTGTGTAGATATCATTTTATAGACTTCCTGTCCTATACTGAAACATGTAGGGTTTTATACATGTATGTGTGTGTGTACATGTGTATGCACAGACATTTATATGCATATAAACAGTTGAATTTTTTTCACTTAACTTTGATATATAACTATTTTATTTTATTTATTTTTTGATTTATCATTTTATTGATTTTAGATAGGAGAAAGGACAGAGAGAAAGAGAGAGAGGGGAACATTGATCTGTTCCTGTAGGTGCCCTGACCAGGGATCAAGCCAGCAACCTCTGCTTCAGGACAATGTTCTAACCAATGGAGCTACCTGGCCAGAGCTGGATAACCATTTAAACAATTATATACATAACATTTACCGGTGGGCATAACAAACCACATTTAAACATTTCTCAGTAGTGAAATATTTCAGCTGTTGAAAGTTTTGAGCATCATCAGATTATGCCAAACTAAATTCTTAATGTCAAATAAACTTGGATAAAATTTTCTATACATTTTTTTTGACAGAGACACAGAGAGAGTCAGAGACAGGGATAGATGGGGACAGACAGACAGGAAGGGAGAGAGATGAGAAGCATCGATTCTTCATTGCAGATTCTTAGTTGTTCATTGATTGCTTTCTCTTATGTGTGTTGATGGGGGGGAGGGGCTACAGCAGATCAAGTGACCCCTTGCTCAAGCCCATGACCTTGAGCTCAAGCCAGAGACCTTGGGCTTCAGGACAGTGACCTTTGGGCTCAAACCAGCAACCACAGGGTCATGCCTATGATCCCACACTCAAGACAGTGACTCTGTGCTCAAGCTGGATGAGCCCATGCTCACATTGGTGACCTCAGGGTTTCAAACCTGGGTACTCCACATCCCAGTCTGACACTCTACCCACTGTGCCACCGCCTAGTCAGGCTATACATTTTTGTTATACTGCTTGAACTCATCTTTCATTGCTATGCTTTCAGTTAAGTACACAAGTATGTTCATCTTTATACACCCTGCAGAGCTGAGAAAGAATCAGAGTGTAAGGGGAGGTGGGTAGCACAATGGCCAGTTCACAGTTACATGAATCAATGCACGTGTAAGTTTTAGGGAGTCAGTCTCTACTTAGCTGGCATAAGTTGTAGAGTTATAAAAGGCCTCACTCACCAAAATATCTCCTCTTGATTGGGCTGTCAGAAATCTCTAATATTTCTGTCACTCTTTAAAGACCTTTAAAGGTGCTGTGCATTTTAACTAGGCTAAAATAGACTTTTACTTAAAAAAAGTAACATTATCAGAGATTAGTCTATCAAATTACTCCATTAACACCAATTACCATTCAAAAGAATGCATGGTCCTGAGAGAATAGGACTTAAGATAGACAAATTTGAGGGCCAGCAGAAGCGCTAAAATATCTAGTGGTGATGACAAATGTTAGGTGTAGATAGGGTGGTGTTGGGCTTCAGCCAGAGCTTCAGTGGGAAACCTTAAGGACAAATATCAAATTAGCTCAATCACATTGACAGTAATGTCAAGGGCTGTGTCCAAAAGCCATGAGTCACATGTGTCTACAGCTGTGGAGACATATTTCAAGTTATCCTGGCCAGGACAGGGATTGAGGTAAAGAAGACAAAATAGTCTATCTTTGTTCTTTACTAGAGTTCCTACATTGCATGTACTCTAATACTAAAAATCAAACTGTTAAGACTTTTCTCAGTAGCCACAGAGCCAAGCAATTCTCAAATCAGACATAATAAAAATATACATAAGTGGGTATGAAGGGCAAAACTGCATCTCAGATTTAGAGAAGGAAGATAGAGCTCATTTTATTTATTACAAAATGAGCTCTATCTTTATGTAATGTAAGAATAGTTAAAATTAGTAATACAATTTTAGAGTAACTTGTTCTCTAAATGATTATCAGATATTTTTATAATCCTGTATGCACAATGAAATACGCTAATACATAAATAGTTTTTCCCCCATATAGAGAAGAAATAGTAATGAAGCAGATGTCAAACTCTAGTATATGCAGTCATAAAACCCTGTTCATTATAACATCTAATTTCGTCGCCACCAAGGGTTTTCTTTCCTCCTAAGTTCTTCTCACAAAACTATTCAATATTTCCTGCTTGGCTGTTAAACTGCCAATTACACACACAAAGCTACCAGACTGGTGAATTTAACGGATATAACACTTAAATTTGAATGGAGTTTGAACAAATTGCCTGTCTATTTTGACATCTTATGAGCATAACTATGCTATGTTTACGCTTCCATTTCTTACTAGGAATCAAGAAAGGACAGAAGACAGAGAGAGGATGGGTATGGGGATAAAACACAATGGTGTTTCTTTCTGATATTTTTTAAGACTGGCTAGCCCTATGGTGAACATTTTGGTACAAAAAGTTTTAAACTCGGACGTCACGGAAATGGCGCCGTGAGCAGCGCGTCCGACAGCTCTCCCCTAAATCACAACAAATTTATCAACTAGAAACAGAAAAATTTATCCTCGGAGCATTCCGGAGTTCCACACAAACTGATAGTGAAAGGACTGTTATCACTTGAATCTGAGAGACGAGGGTGTGGAGGAATCTACCACAGGGATGTTCTTTCAAACCGCAAGGAAGTGCGCCTGTGTGCTATCAATAAGACCACCCTCAGATGCCGATAAGAAAGAGGAAATCGAATATTATGGATACAAAAGAAAGAGAGGTAACACAAATAGATGTGGAAAAATCTATGGAGAAAAGACTTAACATATTGGAAGCCTTGGAGCTAAATGACAGAGAATTTAAAATAGAAATCTTAAAAATACTCAGAGATATACAAGAAAACACAGAAAGGCAATATAGGGAGATCAGAAAACAACTCAATGAACACAAAGAATATATTACCAAGGAAATTGAAACTATAAAAACAAATCAAACAGGAATGAAAAACTCAATTCACGAGCTGAAAAACGAGGTAACAAGCTTAGCTAACAGAACAGCCCAGATTGAGGATAGGATTAGTGAAATAGAAGACAAACAACTTGAGGCACAACAGAGAGAAGAAGAAAGAGACTCAAAAATAATAAAAAATGAGAAAGCCCTGCAGGAATTGTCTGACTCCATCAGAAAGAATAACATAAGAATAATAGGTATATCAGAGGGAGAAGAGAAAGAAAATGGAATGGAGAATATACTCAAACAAATAATAGACGAGAACTTCCCAAGCCTGTGGAAGGAACTAAAGCCTCAAATTCAAGAAGCAAACAGAACACCAAGTTTTCTTAACCCCAACAAACCCACTCCAAGGCACATCATAATAAAGATGACACAAACCAATGACAAAGAAAAAATTCTCAAGGCAGCCAGGGAAAAGAAGAGTACAACATATAAAGGAAGGCCTATTAGATTATCATCAGATTTCTCAGCAGAAACTCTACAAGCTAGAAGAGAGTGGACCCCAATATTTAAAGCCCTGAAAGAGAGGAACTTTCAGCCAAGAATACTATACCCATCAAAGCTATCCTTCAAGTATGAAGGAGATATAAAAACATTCACAAATACAGAAAAGATGAGAGAACTTATCAACAGAAAGCCCCCATTCCAGGAAATACTAAAGGGGGTTTTCCAACCAGATTCAAAGAACAAAAGAAAACAACACCACAAGTAACAGCTCCACCAAGAACACAATAAAACCAAACTTAAACTGTGACAACAAAGGAAAAAAAGGGGAAAGAGGATGGAGATTAACAGTAGCAAAGGATGATGAAGTGCAGAAATACTTATAATATAGGGTACTACAATGAATATGGTAGGTACCCTTTTCATTACTTAATGGTAACCACCCTTGAAAAAACCACGACAAAAACACTTGACTTAAAAAAAGGTAGCAACAGAGGAAAGAAGTATGGAACACAAACAAACAAAAACAAATGATAGAAAAACAAAAGAGAAGAATCAAACTAGATACAAAACTAACAGAAAGCAATTTATAAAATGGCAGTAGGGAACCCACAAGTGTCAATAATTACACTAAATGTAAATGGATTAAACTTACCAATAAAAAGACACAGAGTAGCAGAATGGATTAAAAAAGAAAATCCAACTATATGCTGCCTACAAGAAACACATCTAAGCAACAAGGATAAAAACAAATTCAAAGTGAAAGGCTGGAAAACAATACTCCAAGCAAACAACACTCAAAAAAAAGCAGGCGTAGCAATACTCATATCTAATAATGCTGACTACAAGACAGAAAAAGTACTCAGAGACAAAAATGGTCATTTCATAATGATTAAGGGGAAGTTGAATCAAGAAGACATAACAATCCTTAATATATATGCACCAAACCAAGGAGCACCAAAATATATAAGACAGCTACTTATTGACCTTAAAACAAAAACTAACAAAAATACAATCATACTTGGAGACCTCAATACACCGCTGACGGCTCTAGATCGGTCATCCAAACAGAGAATCAATAAAGATATAGTGGCCTTAAACGAAATACTAGAACACCTGGATATGATAGACATCTACAGGACATTTCATCACAAAACGACAGAGTATACATTTTTCTCTAGTGTACATGAAACATTCTCAAGAATTGACCATATGTTAGGCCACAAAGACAATATCAGCAAATTTAGAAAAATTGAAATTGTACCAAGCATATTTTCTGATCATAAAGCCTTGAAACTAGAATTCAACTGCAAAAAAGAGGGGGAAAAAGCCACAAAAATGTGGAAACTAAACAACATACTTCTAAAAAATGAATGGGTCAAAGAAGAAATAAGCGCAGAAATCAAAAGATATATACAGACAAATGAAAATGAAAATACGACATATCAGAATCTCTGGGATGCAGCAAAAGCAGTAATAAGAGGAAAGTTCATATCACTTCAGGCCTATATGAACAAACAAGAGAGAGCCGAAGTAAACCACTTAACTTCACACCTTAAGGAACTAGAAAAAGAAGAACAAAGACAACCCAAAACCAGCCGAAGAAAGGAGATAATAAAAATCAGAGCAGAAATAAATGAAATAGAGAACAGAAAAACTATAGAAAAAATCAATAAAATAAGGAGCTGGTTCTTTGAAAAGATCAACAAAATTGACAAACCCTTGGCAAGACTCACCAAGGAAAAAAGACACAGGACTCAAATAAATAAAATCCAAAATGAAAGAGGAGAGATCACCACAGACATCATAGAAATACAAAGAATTATTGTAGAATACTATGAAAAATTATATGCCACCAAATACAACAATCTAGAAGAAATGGATAAATTCCTAGAACAATACAACCTTCCTAGACTGAGTCATGAAGAAGCAGAAAGCCTAAACAGACCAATCAGTAGGGAGGAAATAGAAAAAACTATTAAAAATCTCCCCAAAAATAAAAGTCCAGGCCCAGACGGTTATACTAGTGAATTCTATCAAACATTCAAAGAAGACTTGGTTCCTATTCTACTCAAAGTCTTCCAAAAAATTGAAGAAGAAGCAATACTTCCAAACACATTTTATGAGGCCAACATAACCCTCATACCAAAACCTGGCAAGGATGGCACAAAGAAAGAAAACTACAGACCAATATCTCTAATGAATACAGATGCTAAAATACTAAACAAAATACTGGCAAACCGAATACAACAACATATTAAAAAAATAATACATCATGATCAAGTGGGATTCATCCCAGAATCTCAAGGATGGTTCAACATACGCAAAACGGTTAACGTAATACACCATATCAACAAAACAAAGAACAAAAACCACATGATCTTATCAATAGATGCAGAAAAGGCTTTTGATAAAATACAACACAATTTTATGTTTAAGACTCTCAACAAAATGGGTATAGAAGGAAAATATCTCAACATGATAAAGGCCATATATGATAAACCATCAGCCAACATCCTATTAAACAGCATAAAACTGAGGACTTTCTACCTTAAATCAGGAACAAGACAGGGTTGTCCACTCTCTCCACTCTTATTCAACGTGGTGCTAGAAGTTCTGGCCAGAGCAATCAGACAAGACAAAGAAATAAAAGGCATCCATATCGGAAAAGAAGAAGTAAAGCTATCACTTTTTGCTGATGATATGATCCTATACATCGAAAACCCGAAGGACTCCACAAAAAGATTATTAGAAACAATAAACCAATACAGTAAGGTCGCAGGATACAAAATTAACATACAAAAGTCCATAGCCTTTCTATATGCCAACAATGAAATATTAGAAAACGAACTCAAAAAAATAATCCCCTTCACGATTGCAACAAAAAAAATAAAATACCTAGGAAGAAACATAACAAAGAACGTAAAGGACCTATATAATGAAAATTACAAAGCATTGTTAAGGGAAATCGAAAAAGATACAATGAGATGGAAAAATATTCCTTGTTCTTGGATAGGAAGAATAAATATAATCAAAATGGCCATATTACCCAAAGCAATATACAAATTTAATGCAATTCCCATCAAAATCCCTATGAGATTTTTTAAAGAAATGGAACAAAAAATCATCAGATTTATATGGAACTATAAAAAACCCCGAATAGCCAAAACAATCCTAAGGAAAAAGAATGAAGCTGGGGGCATTACAATACCTGACTTTAAACTATATTATAGGGCCACAATAATCAAAACAGCATGGTATTGGCAAAAAAAATAGACACTCAGACCAATGGAACAGAATAGAAAGCCCAGAAATAAAATCACATATATATGGTCAAATAATCTTTGATAAAGGAGCCAACAACACACAATGGAGAAAAGAAAGCCTCTTCAACAAATGGTGTTGGGAAAACTGGAAAGCCACATGCAAAAGAATGAAACTCGACTACAGCCTGTCCCCGTGTACTAAAATTAATTCAAAATGGATCAAAGACCTAAATATAAGACCTGAAACAATAAAGTACATAGAAGAAGACATAGGTACTAAAATCATGGACCTGGGTTTTAAAGAACATTTTATGAACTTGACTCCAATGGTAAGAGAAGTGAAGGCAAAGATAAATGAATGGGACTACATCAGAATTAAAAGTTTTTGCTCAGCAAGAGAAACTGATATCAAAATAAACAGACAGCCAACTATATGGGAACTGATATTTTCAAACGACAGCTCAGATAAGGGCCTAATATCCAAAATTTACAAAGAACTCATAAAACTCAACAACAAACAAACAAACAATCCAATAAAAAAATGGGAAGAGGACATGAACAGACACTTCTCCCAGGAAGAGATACAAATGGCCAACAGATATATGAAAAGATGCTCAGCTTCATTAGTTATTAGAGAAATGCAAATCAAAACTACAATGAGATACCACCTCACTCCTGTTAGATTAGCTATTATCAACAAGACGGGCAATAGCAAATGTTGGAGAGGCTGTGGAGAAAAAGGAACCCTCATTCACTGTTGGTGGGACTGTAAAGTAGTACAACCATTATGTAGGAAAGTATGGTGGTTCCTCAAAAAACTGAAAGTAGAACTACCTTATGACCCAGCAATCCCTCTACTGGGTATATACCCCAAAACCTCAGAAACATTGATACGTGAAGACACATGTAGCCCCATGTTCATTGCAGCACTGTTCACAGTGGCCAAGACATGGAAACAACCAAAAAGCCCTTCAATAGATGACTGGATAAAGAAGATGTGGCACATATACACTATGGAATACTACTCAGCCATAAGAAATGATGACATCAGATCATTTACAGCAAAATGGTGGGATCTTGATAACATTATAAGGAGTGAAATAAGTAAATCAGAAAAAAACAAGAACTACATGATTCCATACATTGGTGGAACATAAAAATGAGACTAAGAGACATGGACAAGAGTGTGGTGGTTACCAAGGGTGGGGGGGAAGGGAGGACATGGGAGGGAGGGAGGGAGAGAGTTAGGGGGAGGGGGAGGGGCACAGAGAACTAGATGTAGGGTGACGGAGGACAATCTGACTTTGGGCGAGGGGTTTGCAACATAATTTGATGACAAAATAACCTAGACATGTTTTCTTTGAATATATGTACCCTGATTTATTAATGTCATCCCATTACCATTAATAAAAATTTATTAAAAAAAAAAAGTTTTAAACTCTTGGTTATGTTGTATTAATAATATTGAATTAATTAATACTTGTACTCTAGTGGCTAAGTGAACATGTTATAGGGACAGGTTGGCCACGTTTATTGGCTCTAGTCCTCACCAGTTGTGTGACTTGACCAGTCACTTCACCTCACTGTGCCTCAGTTTTCTGTTCAGTACAATGGGCTAAAGGTAGTGCCTACCTCACAAGGTTGTTGTGAGGATTAGTTAATACAGTGGTACTTTGAGATATGAGCAGATGAACCTATGAATTTTTTAAGATATGAGCTGCGACTTGGTCCATATTTTTGTTCGAAATCTGAGCAAAATTTCGAGTTTTTAGTCATGATTCGGGAAGCTGTCGCTAGTTGGCACATTAGCACACGGGCCCAGTATCGGCAGCACAACACCAGCATCTCATTCTTTCTCACGTGTTACCTGCAGAATCAAGTCGAATCTTGTGCGCTGTACTCGTTCTTGCATCATTTTTGCATTTTTTACTAACTTTTTTTGTGTGCTATCATGGGGCCAAAGAAAGTGAATGTAAAGGACAGTGGTGAGAAGAAGAGAATGATATCAATAGAAGTAAAGCAAGAAATAACAGAAAAACATGAGCGTGGTGTATGAGTGATTGAACTGGCAAGGTTGTACAACCACAATACATCTACAATTTGTACCATCCTTAAACAAAAGGATGCCATCAAAAGCGCAAATCCAGTGAAAGGAATTACAATTCTGTCCCAATTAAGGACAAATATCCATGAAGAAATGGAGAAGCTTCTGCTGGTGTGGGTGGCAGGAGATACAGTGACAGAGACTATAATATGTGAAAAGAAACATACTATTGACGGCAGCCTGAAGAAGAAAGAACCATCAACCTCAAAAGAGGTGACAGAAGGTACATTTAAGGCAAGTCATGGCTGGTTTGAAAATTTCAAGAAGAGATCTGGCATTCACTCGGTGGTGAGGCATGGTGAAGCTGTGAGTGCTGACATTAAGGTAGCTGAGGGGTACATCGCACATTTTGCTGCACTTATCGCAAGGGAAGACTACATCCCCCAACAAGTGTTTAACTTGATGAAACAGGATTGTTTTGGAAAAAAAAATGCCCCGGAGGACTTTCATCACCGCAGAGGAGAAGAAGCTGCCAGGCCATAAACCCATGAAGGACCCTTCTGACCCTTGCATTGTGTGCAAATGCTAGTGGTGACTGTAAAGTAAAGCCACTGCTAGTGTATCATTCCAAAAATTTTTGAGCTTTTAAGACTCACAAGATTCATAAAAAAAAAAACTGCAGGTTATGTGGCGCGCCAATGCCAGGGCATGGGTTATGCGGCAGTTTTTTATTGAATGGGTAAATCTCATCTTTGGTCCTGCAGTGAAGAAATAACTTCAAGAAAATAAACTCCCAATGAAAGTATTACTAATCCTTGAAAATGCTCTAGCCCACCCACCTGGTCTTGAAGATGGCATTCTCAATGAGTTCAAATTTGTGAAAGTCCTCTACCTCCCACCCAACATGACTTCAATCTTTTTTTTAATAATTTTATTTTTTTAATGGGGCGACATCAATAAATCAGGATACATATATTCAAAGATAACATGTCCAGGTTATCTTGTTGTTCAATTATGTTGTATACCCATCACCCAAAGTCAGATTGTCCTCTGTCACCTTCTATCTAGTTTTCTTTGTGCCCCTCCCCCTCCCCCTTCCCCTCTCCCTCTCCCCCTTACCCCTATAACCACCACAAATCTTGCAACCTATGGATCAGCAGGTCATTTCCAACTTTAAAAAGCTTTCCACAAAGCACTTGTTCCGCGGCTGCTTTGAGGTGACTGAGAATATAATTCTAACCCTTTGAGAGTTTTGGAAAGATCACTACAACATTATGATATGTTTACGCATTATTGACTTGTCATGGCAAGAGGTTACAAGAAGAACCTTGAACTCGGCATGGAAAAAGTCATGGCCTGATGTTGTTGCAGACAGGGACTTCAAAGGATTCGAACCAGAGACTGAGACTGAGGTAGAAGCATTGGAGGAGATTATTTCCCTTGGAAAGTTGATGGGTTTGGAGGTAGATGAGGGTGATGTAAATGAGCTCACGGAGAAACATGAGGAGGAACTCTCAACTGAGGAGTTGAAGGAGCTACAGATGATATAACATACGGAGCTTCTGCAAGAGATTAGTAGTGAGGAGGAGGCAGAATCGGAGGAAGTGATTTCTACAAGTGAAATTAAAGACATGCTGGCAATGTGGGAGAAGCTTTCAAGTTTCATTGAAAAGAAACACCCAGAAAAAGTTTCAACTGGTCATGCTTCAGCACTTTTTAATGATACTTGGTTGTCACATTTCCGTAACATTTTAAAAGGCAGGCAAAAGCAAACCTCTTTGGATAGATTTTTATTCAAAAGTCCTGCAAGTGAAAATGCCAAAAGTGCAGCTAAAAAGGCAAAAACAGGTGATGATTAAATAAAAAATATGTAATGTTAAGCTTAGGTTAAGTTTAGAGTTAAGATAGTGCATTTTTTTACAATTAAGTTTTTGTGGTTTCATTTTAAGTAAAGAAAGTGCAGCTTTAGCTTTGTTTAAAGAAAATGCAGTTTTAGTTTACATTTAGTGTTAAGAAAGTGCAGTTTTAGTTTACATGTCGACAGTGCCTGCATCCCTTCCTACTTCCCTCCTCCTCTGCCATTCACCTCCGTTAGCCACACTCGTCTGTCTGCAAGGTAAGAATACAGTGCTAAATAACACTTTTTTCTCTTATTTCATATATTTTGCTATGCATTGGTAAAGTATACATGTGTGTTCCTTAATTAAAAACATGTATTTTTTTCATAATTAGCATGGTTTGGGGCTGTTTCACAGGGCTGAAATGGATTAAATCTATTTCACTTATTTTAAATGGGAGAAATTTGTTTGATATACAAGTTGACTGACTTATGAGCTCGGTTACAGAATGAATTAAACTCGTATCTCAAGGTACCACTGTACGTATAAAAGCTAATAGAAATGTATTACACTCAAGGAAAGAGCTTTATAAATGTTAGGTACTGTTATTACTATTGTCATCATCATTATTATTGACTGAATCCTTATAAAGTGATGCCAATGTGGGAGAATGAGAGAAACATAGTGGTCTCTGTTCCCAAGGTCCTCCAGTATCATGAGGAAATAAAAGCCCCACTGAGTAAACAGCAAGAGAGCAAAGGTGCTATAGTTTGTAATTCTAATTACTAATTCAATTAAAGTTCCAAGAAGGTCGGCATCAGCTTGGGCTGTCCCTGGTCTAACAGGGTTCTTAGAAAGACAGGCATACAATGAAGGCCTTGAAGAATCAGTAAGATTTTAAAAGTTAGGGTCGCCCTTGGACATGTGGTCCACAGATGTGTTTTGTTTGGCTTACACAATACTTTAATAACATTTTAATTGGTTGCCTACATTTAAACTTAGATCATTATCCACCCTGCTTCACCAATTTAATTACCTGCCTGGTTCCTGTCATTATTTGAGTTTGAAACCCCCAATCTACAGGCTTAACCCCCATTCCCATTGTCACTGGTAACTAAAAGCTTTGGTAAACGTATTAGAATGATTTATTTTCTTCATATAGCATTGCAAAATTCTGCTTCATGCACACTAAGAAGAGTTCATAAAAATTATTATTTTTTTTTTTTTAAAAAGTGATCTTTCATCTCAGAAACTGATTTCTAACAAATCAAGTTTGGACTAGAATCAAGAAATAATTATAAAAAGTATTATGATTTCTGCAACTGTTATGTTTCTATTGTTCCTCTTTTTTGGACTATTGGATTAGAGCCTAATGAACAATCTTTTATAGGCAGACAAAGAATTGCACATTGCCATGCATTGGGATAACTTACTACAAATCACTGCAAAACTGGCAATGGAACTAAATCTTGCTAAGAGACTAACTCTGAAACGACCTTGGTTAAAGCTGAAAGGACAGCATGCATTTAGGAAATGATAAGAGACACACCAAAGTTTACATCTCCATGCTATTCTGATCCCCTCCCATTCACCCTGTTAGTGAAAGAAGGATCTCACGCACTAAAAGGTTTGAGATGGCCACATGTGCAGTACCAGACACTGGACAGACAGTATTGATGGCAGGTGTCAATCACATACACTCACAGCCTGAGAGAAGAGGATACCACCACGTGCTATGCAGGGCCACATGGGGGGTCACATTAGAGAGCAGAATGAACCAGCAAGGGGTATAGGAGGCTCTCTTTGTAGTGGAAAAAGGATGAGGTGACCCTTGATTCCCACAGGAGGATAGGATTGGCATGTTCAGTAATTTTGCTGGCTGGTAGCAAAGTGCAATTCATTAGGTTAAGGTCCAAGTGCAGCTCAGGTGGCCCAGCAGATGGGGGAACTAGCCTGGTAGAGGCTTTCTTACAGGGTGGGGGGCAGACCTAAAGAAAGCAGGGAATTCACAGCTAGACTTCTGGGCCCTGTAAGGCTCAAAGATATCAAGGCAGTGTGTGGAATTTCAGGCCTTCTGATTCATGTGAGCACATATTTTCCTTTACTATTTATCCTGATAATTTGAAATCAGGTATGAAACAGTGTAAGTTTCCAACTAATGGTTTTCATGTACTGACTATATCCCTTTAAACATCATGATGTTGGATTTTCAAATACACTTTTCTGATTAACTACTGCCATGAACCTTTCTTTTCCCATTTAAAATACTGTAACGAAAGTATATCCTTTCTATAATTCTGTATCACGTCGTCAATTCAAACCATGTCTCTACATGCCGCCTCTTTTGTTTTTCAATAAATTCCTATAGGCTATGCTTCATAAGTTCAAAGATACAGGTTCTACAGTCCAAATCTCAATTCTCTATCTCTGTTCATTATTTTATGATTCCTTATAGCATTTCTTTCAACATCATCTTGTTTTCATTACTTTAAAATTGCCTTTTTATGACCTACAGGAGATGATTCACCTCACATTATGGTTCTCTGAGAGACTGCCACTCTCCACAGAGAAGCAGCGTAATGCCAGCCCGAAGGGGGAGGGCGAAGGAAGACAACACCAGGAGGGGCGGTGAGGAAACGAACTGTCAGTTCCGGCTCGGAGAAGACGTTTGTAAGGAGAGATTTGTTTTGTTTATTGCTCCTTTTTAAGCTGGATTAGGTCAGTGAGATCTCTTAAAAATGAATTAAGAACAAGTTTTTCTGACAAAGTACTTCAGAAAAGCAAACATAATGTTCGAAAGAAGAAATCTGATTTCAGGAAGATTCTGTGTGTCTAAAACATGAGTGACTTAAAAAATGTGCTTATATACTTTCTGAACTTTTCTCTCAATGTCAGAACCCCTTAGGCCTTTGGGTGCATCCGTCTTCGCCTCCCAGGTGCAGCTGCAAGCCCCCTGTTTCCTCAAAAACAGTTCTTATCTAAAATGTAAAAATTAAGATGTTGATTTCTCAAGAACAATTTTTTTAATTACCATAGAGTGTTTCTTAAACTGCCACTTTTAGACTATTACTCAGTTCCCACACATAATACATAACCAATAACATGTATTTGTAGATTTTTTAAAGCAACACAAATAGTGTTGCGCTTCACAATAAAAGTAACAATAATAAATATGCCTCTGATCTACAAGAAAACAGTCTGGGTTCCTTACTCTTTTATACATAACATTGCCTAGATGTTATCTGTTATAAACATTTTCTCAGTTCTGATTGTCACAAATAATGAATTCATTGATCCTTTTAAGAAAAATACCTTCTCAGACAATGCTCATTTCTCTAC
This sequence comes from Saccopteryx bilineata, assembly GCF_036850765.1. Classification (NCBI taxonomy): domain Eukaryota; kingdom Metazoa; phylum Chordata; class Mammalia; order Chiroptera; family Emballonuridae; genus Saccopteryx; species Saccopteryx bilineata. The sequence goes on from NC_089493.1 coordinate 248,372,646, forward strand.
AGAAACCACAGGCATCCACAGCAGAGTCAGGACAGAAGCCTTTCTCTAAATGACTCTTAAAAATGCTGAATATATATTTAATATCAAGAAACAGATTTCTGACTTTCCTAATACAGCTCTTAAGCTGATTAAAAATATGAGACCCAAGGTAGATAAATAACCTAATGGAAAATCTTTCTAAACAATGACGTAAGCTTGGCTATACATACCCATCATAATTCTTGCTAGGACACTTTTTTGATCAGGGAACATCTAAAGCAAAATGAAACACACTACTCTTGAATTAAAAGGTTATTATTAATAACAGGTTCTGTGTTATGTTTTTTTTTATGTTTTACATTTTATTTATTCATTTTTTTTAGAGAGAGAGGAGAGACAGAGAGAGGAAAGAGATAGAAAGAACAGAGGGAGGAGCAGGAAGCATCAACTCCCATATGTGCCTTGACCAGGCAAGCCTGAGGTTTCAAACCAGCGACCTCAGCGTTCCAGGTCAACGCTTTTACCCACTGTGCCACCACAGGTCAGGCTAAAATAAAGCTTTTTTTATTTATTTTTATTTTTATTTATTCATTTTAGAGAGGAGAGAGAGAGAGAGACAGAGAGAGACAGAGAGGAGAGAGAGACAGGGGGGAGGAGCTGGAAGCATCAACTCCCATATGTGCCTTGACCATGCAAGCCCAGGGTTTCAAACTGGCGACCTCAGCATTTCCAGGTGGATGCTTTATCCACTGTGCCACCACAGGTCAGGCCAGATTCTGTGTTATGTTTTAATACAACTAAAAAAACAATTATTTTGTCAGAATTGTCAGCCACATAAACTTTAATAAACTTCTTAACCCCCTGTCAAAAATCAGCCAATGGTATTTCAAATTATCTGTTAGAATTTCTTCCTTTAATATACTTGTATTGATTGTTACAAAATAAGTATGTACTCTGAGTGGTGCATCAATCACATTCATTGAAAAGGAACAGAATCCAGGAAATGTATTGTTGAACTTAAAACTAGATAACAGAAGCCATCTTTACCAGTGTCTATAACTTCATAAATAATTTTTCTAAAATATTTGACTTTCTCTTACCCATTTCCCCCCCCTATTTTCACACAACCAAACTGTTAAAAATTCATAGATCTTATTTTTTCATGCTTTTGTTTGGGGATACACGGAACAAATGAATAAAGTGTGCATACTGTATAAATGCATTTGCTTCAATATGTGCCTCTAGTCTGCCTTAGGCCAGCAATATTTATAGCAATAAGTTGATAATGTACCCTAAATTTTAGGCATTCTAAAGCATTATATTTCTGCAAACAGAAATGCTCCAAGGGCATTATTTTATATCATAACTGTAAAATAAATATGCTCCTATAATTTCTCAGTGATTTAATATTTTGAAGTTGCAAATTTTAAAATATTCATACTGGTTTTTACAAGAAGAGTAATAAATGAAGAATAGCCTTAAAGAGATTAAAATAAAAGAGTACACAGCCTTGGCTGGTTGGTTCAGTGGTTGACCTAGTGTGTGGATGTCCTGGGTTTGATTCCTTGCCAGGGCACCCAGGAGAAGTGCCCATCTGCTTCTCCACCCTTCCCCTTCTCCTTTCTTTCTATCTCTCTCTTCACCTCCCGCAGCCAAGGCTCCATTGGAGAAAAGTTGGCCCAGGAGCTGAGGATGGCTCCATGGCCTCTGCCTCAGGTGCTAGAATGGCTCTGGTTGCAATGGAGCAATGGCCTAGATGGGTAGAGTATCACCCCCGAGTAAGCATGCCGGGTGGATCCCAGTTGGGTGTATGCGGGATTCTGTCTCTCTACCTCCCCACTTCTCACTTCAGAAAAATACAAAAAAATAAATAAATAAAAAGGAAGAAAAATATAAAAGTATACAGTTAAGTTAGTGTGCTACTAATACAAGTATAGACCTACATCAATGGAAGAAAATGGTATATAAAATTAAGGAGGTATTAGAAGTTATTCGAATTTTGCAAAATAATTTCGACAAAGTATTCTGGTAGCATTTTAGGACTGTTTGAGGAAAAAAATCTATTTTGACATGCCCTGTGGTGGCACAATGGATAAAGTGTCAACCTGGAATGCTCAGGTTGCCGTTTTGAAACCCTGGGCTTGCCTGGTCAAGGCACATATGGGAGTTGATGCTTTCTGCTCCTCCCTTCTCTCTCTTTATCTTCTCTCTAAAATGAATAAATAAAATCTTTTATAAAATTCCATTTTGGCCTGACCAAGCAGGCAGTGGCTTCATGGATAGAGCATCGGACTGGTATGCTGAGGACCCAGGTTTGAAACCCTGAGGCCACTGACTTGAGTGCAGGCTCATCCAGCTTGAGCACAGGCTCACTAGCTTGAGCGTGGGGTAGTGTCATGGTGGCTGGCTTGAGCACAAAAGTTACTGGCTTGAAGCCCAAGGTCACTGACTTGAGCAAGGGGTCATTCACTCTGTTGGAGCCCCCCAGTCAATGCACATATGAGAAAGCAATCAATGATCAACAAAGATCCCACAATGAAGAACTGATGCTTCTCACCTCTCTCCCTTCCAGCCTGTCTGTCCCTCCCTTTCTCTTTCTCTTTCTAAAAAAAAAAAATCCATTTTGTTCCTCAGGATATACCTTATACCAAGGAATACAGGTGGATTAAAGATTTAGTATTAAAAAATAAATTAGAAGAAAATGTAAATAAATAGATACTTGATCACAAGTGGAATAACCTTTCTAAGCACATGTGGAAAAGCAGAATCCTCAAAGATAAAGTTAAATGAAAAAATTTTAAGTTGCCACAAATATAGTTGGAAAGCTTACTACCTTTAATATATTTATACATAATGCATTTTTAATATACCTTAAAAGCTTTGAAGAGCTACCCTGATAGAGAACTGCCCAGCCAAATTCTGGGAAGAAGCATAAACCCAGAGGGATAGGCAGAGTTCTAAGGGTATCAAAGCTGCTTTTGCCCTGAGGTCATCTGCATATATCAAATTAAAAAGCTCCTGCAATGCAAAAGAAACCATCAACAGAAGAAAATGGCAACTAACTGTACCATTGAAGTAGCTCCATACCGCCATAATAAAAAACAGTATGGAGCTACTTCAAAAAATTAAGAATAGAGTTACCATATGACCCAGCAATTCCTCTTTTGAGTATATACCTGAAAAATATGAAAATACTTTTGTAAAGATATATGTATCCCTATATTAATTGAAGCATTATTCACAATAGTTAAGATTTTAAAAAAAGCTCAAATGTCCTTCAATTGATGATTGGATGAAGATACATATATATAAAGTACATATAGACTGTATAATGGAATACTGGCCAGCCATAAAAAGATGAAATATTGCCATTTGCGACAACATAGGTAAATCTGGAGAGTATTATGCTTAGTGAAATAAGTCAGACAGAAAAAGATAGGAACCCCATGATTTCACTCATATGTGAAACATAAAACAAAAAGCAACAAAGGAACAAACAAACTCATACATACAAACAACAGAATGGTGGTTACCAGAGGGGACGGTTGCTGGGGGTGGGGGAAGAAAGTAAATGGGACCAAATACAAGGTGTAGGAAGGAGACTAGAGACTTTGGGTGGTGAGCACATATTAAAGTATACAGATGTATTATAAAATTGTACCCCTCAAATTTACATAATCTTCTTAGTCAATGTTACCCCAATAAACTTAACAATAATAAAAAAAGAGATACCATTTTCTATCTTAAATAACAAAGACTTTGAAATTTAAATACTTAGCATGGTTAAGCAAGGAAAAAGATAGGCCCTCCTATAAAGGCTGTAGAAAGACTTCTAGAATTAAAACTGACAGATAAATCAAGAGCATATACAATAAACTTTCTGGCTTAGTATTCTATATCTAGATACCACACCCAAGAAAATACTTGTAAAATGTAGTTGTTATACAAGCAATGATATTTATTGTGGCATTAATGTTAAAAAATAGAAAAAAATGGAAACATTCAAAAACAAGATAATAGCTAAGTAAATTTTATACACTCCTATGAAGCAATATAATGCATCATTTTAAATGGTGTTTACAAATAATTCATGTACTGTGGGAGAAGCATATAATATGATATTAAGTGAAAAAGATGGGATATAAAATTACTTGCATAGTAGAATACCATGGAAAGAATGAAGGTCTACACTGAAAAATCGAGGAAGTAAATACAGAAAGGCAAAAAATAGTAACTATATATGAATATGAATGGTTTAATTTTAAAATAAATGTCTGTTTTTCTAGAAGAAAAAAACTTAAGTCCTTGATTAGCAGCATTCCCTTCACCAAAAGTTCTTTTGTTTTTTTGTGTGTGTTTATTCATAAAGTGGTCAAGCTCATTTTAATTGTACTATTAGTCTTAAAGGCTTTCTCATAGTGATATGCTATTTACGTCTTCTAGTCAGATCATGTGATACTCTTTCAGCAATTCATTATATCAAAAAACTATTTTTCTATCCTCTTTTACTTTGACATGATTCAACCAAGCACTTCTTTCTTGATATCTTGCAGCTGTCTGCACTTACCTCTTGGAAGCAAATGTGAGTTCAAGGATATGCCTCTAATTAAATTTTCAGGATCAAATATGACCCCATCGCTTCTTCCCTGACTCCTGTTTCTGTCCACCTCCTCAGTCACCTACCGTGTTGGTCCTGCTGTCAGCTTATCCAGCACCTTCAGAGGTGGCAGCTTCTGCTCCCCTGAGTGGCTGCCTTCACGGTCTTCTGAGGACAGCATGCTTGTTCAGCGCATGCGCCAGGAGCAGGCCACGTGGTGCTGGAGCAGGAGATGCGGTGCAGGAGTGGACTTCGGGGCACCCGTGTGGCACACTGCTTTGCAGCCAGGCCTTCAGAAAAAGAACCCAAAAGGAGACAAGTATATGTGTGTGTTCCAACAACTCCAGAGTCCACTTCCACAGACTCAGGGGAGCCTGTGCACTCTGAAAATTTCAGAACCGGGTTTTTTTTGTGTTTTTTTTTTTGTATTTTTCTGAAGCTAGAAACGGGGAGAGACAGTCAGACAGACTCCCGCATGCGCCCGACCGGGATCCACCCGGCACGCCCGCCAGGGGCGACGCTCTGCCCACCAGGGGGCGATGCTCTGCCCCTCCGGGGCGTCGCTCTGCCGCGACCAGAGCCACTCCAGCGCCTGGGGCAGAGGCCAAGGAGCCATCCCCAGCGCCCGGGCCATCCCTGCTCCAATGGAGCCTTGGCTGCGGGAGGGGAAGAGAGAGACAGAGAGGAAGGAGGGGGTGGGGGTGGAGAAGCAAATGGGCGCCTCTCCTATGTGCCCTGGCTGGGAATCGAACCCGGGTCCCCCACACGCCAGGCCAATGCTCCACCGCTGAGCCAACCGGCCAGGGCCCAGAACCGTTTTTATGTCACCATTACGTTCTTGATCCACAGAAGAATTAGAGACACCAAGTCATGCCCAACCTCCAACTCAGTGTGAAAAAGGAGAGAAACCTTACACATTTAACTGGCCAACAACTGACAATCAAATTTTGGCAAACAAAGGAATAGCCTACTTTCTACCTCACAACTTAAGGCGGTCGAGTATTCCCAGTGTGTGACATATACACCCAGATAGCTTCTGCAAGCAGAACACCATGATATACTTCACCTTTGCTACCTGATACACGTCACTCGGAGGCTCAGCTGAAGCGATAGAGCATAGCCATTTGTATTTTTTTCTATCTTCTAGAGTTCTCTTTTGCTTTGACTGTCAGTTTATTTTCTTCTTGAGCAGCTAAGAACACAAGGAAACTCCTCGACAAACTAAGGGAGCACAAGCTCTATCTCTCCCAGTTTTTCTACTGTTTTCCTGTCATAAACCCTCCATGGGAGATCTCTGCTAGCTCATAAAGTCTACAGTGTGCACACAACATCCAAGCAAGACATGAAACAACTTTTCTATAGTATGGCAGTGCCTTTGCTTTCCCCCTTTACTAATTGCTATGGAATATACTATACTTAGATATTTTAATCTAGTCTTAAATGACTTCCCCCATGCTATTGATATATTCAACTACTAAATGTCTCTCAAGAACATCAGCCCACAGTAGAGATTAATCAGCCTCTGATCAAGTGACTATATATCTAAACACAAGTTTTGGCCAATCTAATTATAATACCATATCATAAAAATTTTCCAAGCTGAAAATACTTGCATCACTCTTTCCTAAATCAGTACCCCAATGGCCAAGACAGTGAGCCAGAATAAGTCACATATGTCCAGAACAAAAACTATTATATAAATATTATTATATATATTTTCAAGTTGTATTCAAAATTTTAATTATTGATAGTCTTTTTTTTCTTTTATCTAGGCCATTATCCTTTAACTCAGGTGATATTTATCAAAGCACTGATAATCTAAATGTGGTTTCAAAAATAGAAATCCTCCAAAATGAAGTTTAGGAATTCATCTCCTGATTTCTTTTATCACTCCCTTCTCAATCATCTTTCAAAAGAAAGTCCATGCCTATAAATCAAGAATAATTATAAGTAAACTCAGTCACTCATGGCATATTTATTTATTCACTGCCAGATTTATTTTTAGACTTATAGTCATTATTGCTTGTCACTAAGTGATACACATAATGCTTTCACAAGTTCATGAAAATTGTACAGTTGTTAAATTTCAGAGGAAGAGCTTAATTCTGGGAGAGGAAAAACATTTAGAGTAAGGGACAAAGATTTTTATATATTCAAAATAATCTTACATTTCCTAAAACTGAGACAAGGGCCCTGTCCTCACACTTGGTGGATCAGGTTCAAGGAGAGAAAGCAGACTAAAGGACCAAGATAATGAGTTAACTTTTGCATGATTTGAAAGATCCCAAAGACCAGGACTAAGAGTTCACATATAAACCTCATGAGGACACATTAAGAGAAGAACAGGAGCCTAGAGTAGGTAGGGGAAGTGGTGATAGAAGTACCCACGGCCCTCCTTTCTCTCTCCTCAGCAACTTGTTGCAATGCTAACGAGCACTGAGAAGTTAAACCCTCCCTCCCTTGCAAACTCTGTATTGGATGCCACCCCTGGAAGATCTAGTATCTGAGAGGAAGAAACTGAGTGCTTCGATAGTACTGAAGGTCTTTCTCAGGGCCCAATAGGAGGCGTGAGGAAAAGAGAAGGTAGCAGTAGTTTGTCTGCAGCCCACACTCTGCTCACCCCCCCCCCGCGCGTTTTCTGCAGGACAATAACTGTTGTCCAGAATTCGCGTTCTCTCATGGCCTGCCACACTCTCTTTCTAAACAGTGAAAGCAATTGTTTTCAATTCCTTTTACTATTTTTTAAATTACTCTTTCAAGGAATAGTACAGTTTCCTTTTGAAGCAAAGTCACTTCTAAACCGAAGTGGACAAACCATACTTGACATGTGGTTTCCTAAGCAGTTTTATTCCATTATCTAAGAATTCAGCAAGACTCTGCAGTCCTAACTGCCACCAGGATACACTTTCACAGTAGAACTGTCAAAATATAATATGGACTGTAATAAAACCTAATAGGTAAATAAAGTAACAAAACTGACTTCTTTTTCCAAGGGCAGTGCAGTAATATTTTAATATGTACTTCTAGTATGAGATACTAATATCTTAATAAATGTATTTAGCTGCAGTTTGTATGCCTTATTCCCAGGCCAGAACATTATTTGGCTTAAGCTGTGGTTTTTGTTAACATTATAATCAAACTCATAAATAAAACGGAGACATTTGGCCAGTTGGGAAAAAGCTGAGATAGAATTGATGCACAGCAGATCTCAAAGATTTCTCTGGAATATACTAAAATATTGCCAAAGAATTATGGATTACAGAAAGTAGATTATTATAAGTTTCTCTATATTATGGAGGTGACTTTCAAGATGGAGGTTTTTCTGGCTTTGTTTTCTACTATAAATGTAGCTTTTTCTTTTACCCCCTCTTTCTTGACTGAGCTTCTGAAACAGCATAATCAACCACTTATCTTCTGTGGATTGCCTTCTGTTCATAAATCTTTCAACTGAGAGTATTTCTTGAGGTGAGCCTGTGTGTCTCTTGCTTTGTGGGAGGCACACATGAAGCTGACAAACACAACACAGAACGGGGATCTGTTTTCTTCTAAGACATGAATGCTACATCTTGATTCAATAAGCGAAAATCTCTTTTTAAAGAATAATTTCTCCCTTAGATTTGAGACATACAAATAAGGAAAAAAAGAAAATATAGCAATAAAAATGTATACTTCTAGAATACTATAAAATGTTAATAGAAGCTAATATATATTATATGTATATATATCTTTAAAAAGTTAATATATATATGTATATATATAATATATATTCAGTAAGAAAGGCACTAAACTGACAGGGCTCTTCTTGTACACCATCAGTGGGAACTTTATGGTCTCCATCTAGTAAAGAAGCTCCTACTAAGGTCCAGAAGCATTCCTACTTCATTTGCCAACCCCATGATTGTTCCACTGCAAAGATACTCCTCCAAATTTCTGGTTTGAGAGCTACTGCTTAGACAATTTTATTCATTTTGATAATTACAGTTTCTGTCATTAGTAGAACAAACTGACAAATTATCAATGACATATTTACGCTATCAATAGCATCCCCAGGGAGCCAAGATGTTGGAAAACACACTGGAGTAGCAATGTGTATGGAACGTGCTAGTTCACCATCTGGTTGTTTGGGTTGAATGCTGGAGAGAGTTCTTTTGTTTAAAGTAGGCAACGCTAAGATTGTGACTGGTTCCATGAAATCTCACTAAATGAAATTCCCTATTGCATGTCAACGTAACATTTTCCCCGTGGTAGGCTAGATTGCTTCCCAGCATGAAGGAAAGAAATTCTGTTTAGCTGGCAGCTCTCAGCCTTCCTGGGGAAGAGAAAGCCTGAGTCACAAAGGAAACTACGTATTTTCCCACATGTCTATTCCCTGAAAGCTATGAAGTATCTAAAAATGTCAGCCAAGCATATGATCCACATCACCTTTGCATTCTTCTACATGTATATTCTTTCTTTAGACTAAAGACATTTGTCATCAGTAATAACTTTACTAACATTCAGATAAGTTACATATCCAGTAAAATGATTTGCAGAGACAACTAAATTGCTTACTGTACAGTATTTAGTTATTCTCATGTAAAGTCTACTATGTCATAACTGAAGAATATGGAACATAACATATGGTCCACTTACAGTGGAAAGGCAGTATAGTGGCGATCAGCAGAGACAATCATGTCAACACTCTTGTTTTTGACTCAGCTCTAACACCATCTGTGTGTTTTTGGACAAATTATATAACCTCTCTGTGCCTTAATTTTATCCTCTGTAAAATGATTATATTAACAAACCCTCCTGGGCAGTGCTGTTTTGAATATTAAATGAGAATGCATATATAAAGCACTTGGAACAATTTCCTAGCTTTTGATAAGTAATATATACATTAATCAGTAACACATACATTACTTGTACATAAGAAAAATAATATGTATACAATAATAAAATATTATTACTAATATTATTATCATTAAAAATAAAGGCATTTTATCCATATATCACTTTGCTGTTGTACACAAAGTTTTTGCAGATAAATTAAATTGTTCTTATGGACCATTTTTTCTCTTGCAACTTGGGAGCTTTCTGAGGGTGAAGGCTCATGTCTTCTCCCCTTCTTAAAGTTGACACTGATCACACATATTAATCACAGGCCCAGCCATACCTACCACCTCTTTTGAGGGAAACTTCCCAGCCTACCCAAGTACCACAAACTTGGCTTTTATGGGCTGTGAAGCCAAACATAGACCTCTCAAGGAATACAAATTGTATGATATAGAGAGAATTGTGGGCAGCTGAACAGTTCTGTCAGGAGAGGACAAAGCTAGAATAGGACTACTAGGGATCCAGTGGGAGTGTTTATATGGAAATAATGAAGAGAAAGAGACACAAGCAGAAAAGTGCTACAAAGAAGAACAAAAGCGAGAGTAGAGGGCAAAACAATCGTGAGAAATGGGGAGAGAAATAGAATGAGAGAGAAGGGGGCTCAGAGAGCAGAAGAACAAGGATCTGGGAATGTCTCACCAACCTTCCACCCAGCCTCTGGGAGGGCACACTCACTGATTGTCCTTAAGCTTTCATAGGCTCATTCTTCACCAACCCAGTACGTCCCTCTGTCCATGGGGTTATTTAAAGATTCCTAGCAGAGAAAGGTATATGAACTATATATCTTATTTCTAGCATCTGGGGCCTTGCTGACTGGTGGGGGGGCGGGGCGATGCCTCTCCCTGGCTAAATAACTCCTAGAGACAGTGAAAGGACTTGCCTTTGAGTGCACCTTTGATATGCAGACCAGCCAACGCACAGGTCACACCTCCAACCTTTCTTTTGTGGGGCTTTCACACTCTGGGCCACTATCCACCTGCCCCAATCTTACCCCACAATGGGGGCGGGGGCAGACAACTAGGACAGCTGCAACAGCCTCCCACCCCCGGAAATGACTCAAATTACCCATTCCATACCTCCTTAACCCGTTTTCTCTCTTTTTCCCTGTGGAAACCACAATAAGGGCTTAGCCCACTAGTCCAGTCTCTCTGTCTGCTCATGTGCCTCTGTCCTTCCTCATGTGGCCCTGTCTACACAGTGTACCATGCCTCCTATCTCCAAGTGACTGTCAGTATAACAAAAACTTTCTTCATGACGATTATTTCTATGTCTGTGTGTTTTATCATACCTAATTAAAACAAACCCAGGTACCAATAAAACAGAAGGCAAGACACTTCAGTTGGTAATACATATTTTAGAGTGGCAGGTGCCTCAGGGGCACAGATTAAAGAGGCCAGGGACACCTGAGTCTGAGAAAATGATTTCTCAGAAGCAGTGAGAAGCGGACAATTATTTGTCAGAGGGGGCAGCATTTGAGAGGTATGTTAAATGACAGTAGAATTTGGACACATGCCGCACAATGAGACAGCACAGGTAGGGAGGAGCAGGATGCGGAGTAGAATGAAGCTGATTAACTGGAAAGACTTGAGGCCAGGCCTGGAAGGAAGGTCAGATCCGACTTCACACTTACGTTTCTTTGAAATATTAGACCTCTGTGCTGGCTTTACTACTTAACGTAGATGCTGCGGGCTAAACTGTCTGTCCCAGAATTGCATACATTCAGGCCTTTACCCCTAATATGATGGTGTTCGCAGATGCGACTTTGGGAGGAAATTAGGTTTAGTTGAGACCCTCGTGATGGGATTAGTGTCCCAAGGAGAAGAGAAACCAGAGATCTTGCTCTCTTTCTTTCTCTCTCTCTCTACTTATAAAGAAACAGTGAGAAGGTAGCCACCTGCAAGCCAAGAAGAGGGCCCTAACTAGGAAACCAGATCAGCCTGCACCTCAATCTTGGATTTCCTTGCTGCCAGAACTCTGAGAAATAAATTCTTGTTGTTTAAGCCACACAGTCTATGGTATGTTGTTGTGGCCGCCTAAGCTGATTAACGCAGTAGAAAGGGGCTCAAATATAATGCCAACTCCCCAAATGAACCTTTGCAAAACTTACTGTTGTTGTGGCCTTGTCACGTACACGCTAACCCAATGAAAGATGGTGGCTGGCGGGAGATGTACATACAGATAAGGTAACAATAATGGTGCAGCTTCTGAGGCACTTGGGTTTATGGTCTAAACACCATTTCGAGGAGTAAACGTTCCCATCACAGTGTGACAGATATAATAGGTTTTGGAGGTTGCCTTTTCAAAAATTAATCAGACACATGCTGTGTGAAAACATATTCAGAGACATATTTTCAGAAGTTTCTAATAGAATATCTTAAATCATCCCAAAGCCATAAAGTTGCACAATGTACGGTTCTAGTAATAATGCATGGAAAGTAGATTTATAACTGAAGGTATGAGAAGGTATAAAAAACTGGGGTACAGTCAATGTTTCTGTTCCATTAATTTTTAAAATTACTTTAATTATAAACTTTTGCCAGTGTACAATGGGGGATTAGTTATTAGGTTTTCATGAAGGATAGGAAAGGGAAAAGTACACAAATGACATAAGTAATAAATCAAAGAAGAAAAGCTATATTCTATCCCCACCAAGACTCATTCAAAAAACCTTGTGGAAAAACAATAATCTATTTCTATACATTGAATTCAAAGGAAAATTTAACAACAGAGTAACAATTTAAAGTATACCTTTTCTGGAATTCACTGACAAACAGAAAATTACTTGATGATTATAATATGAATTACTGTGACTTTTAATGATAATCACTTGACTTTGATTTGGCTTCAAGCATAATCTCCAAAAGTCCTGTGTTTGATTTCTTCATACTCAAAGGAGGAAAGTGAAAAAATAAATAATTTACTACTTATTTAAGCTATGTATGTTTTTACTTCTCTCTGTATACATACAAACAATAAAGCACTGAGAGGATTAGATGGATATTAAACACAGATTTTGAGACTATCATACTTACAAGTATGTGGGAACAAATGGGCTTTACTTAATCCCTAAGCAGCTTAACATGAGGGACACACGTGGGAAGGAATGCATATTGAGACAAAGAAGACAGGAGCTAACTGTTTGGGATTTTGTAATCATCAAAACTAGGGTACTTCTTTATGCTTCCATTCAATTGTGATCAGCTTCCTTGACTACAATAAAGTATTTTGTAGTTCCTGTGTCTACAAGTACAGACAGCTTCTACATTTTCAGTTATTCGTGCAATGTTGCTATGGAACAGTTTTAAACTAATCTAAATCTGAAATTTGTTATCTATGACAAATTAGCACTAGACACACTTCAATTGATGAACTTGTTGAACTCCCTAGATCTCCCTTTTGGATGTCAAGTAAACTGAAATGACAGTATTTATTAAGTATCTCATCTAAGGTGTTGGAGGTACAAAATGAAACATGACTTGTCCCCTGTCCACAATGGGTTCGCAGGACACAGTGTACAGACAGGAATGGTTAGCTAGCAACACCCTTCCTTATAGCTTACCTTCCAAATGAATTGTTCAGAAAATTGGTGCGTAGGAATGCCTACTTGTGAGTCCCAACTTCAGTCAAGATTAGGTAAAGAAATTCAACTTAATCTTGAACCAGGTACCAGAGATCCCAAAGACAGAACCAGGGAGTTTCCCAGTGTATGAGCTGTGTCCAAGTTTAGCTGTGAGAAAAGTAAAGCATGCATCCCTACAGAGGTAAAGAATATTCCAACAGTAGCAAGAAATGTGTATTTCTGAGGTATTCATTGCCCTTACAGACGTTGCTTATAATTTACTAGGGTTAGCAGTTGTTAGTTTGGTCATTTGGTTGTTTTCAACCACTAGAAAGTTAAGAAATAGATCCAGGCACAAATGGAGCCAAATGTGAATGAGCCACCTTTCATATATTAAGATGAAGCCATAAATAGACAAGATACTTAGAGTTTTCCCATTGGTAGTAAATGTTTCTGATGCATTCAGATATATTCTTGCCCGTGTGCCCTGTGACCAGGTAAACATTTAAAATGTGATCATTGGTTAACAGCACACACTCTGAAGCAAAATAAATCTGATCTCATCTTCTAGCTTGGCCAATTACTACCTCTGAGACCTTGGCCAAATCATTTATCCCCCATGAGCCTAGGTCTCCGGATTAGTAAAATGTGAAGGGTAAACATCAGCTCAAAGAAAAATTGTGAAGATTAAATAAGAGCATGCATGTAAAGCACCTGATATTTGGTGCTACTCAAAAATTTTTTTTAATTAAAAATCACTCTTCTTGCAAATAAGTCTGAAAGCTGGTTCCAGCTATGAAAAAACACACTGTCAAATAACAAATGACCTTCCCTGCTGTCTTCAGGACTGACCAATGGTTTCATTACCACTGGCGGAGCTAACCAGATAGAAAGTAAAGAAAACAGGAAACACTCAAAGCATATGCTAGATAACTAAAGGAATATCGAAAAAGATATGACAAATGGGAAGACTGGCTACAAGGGGTCAGATCAGTCAAGGAGAACACAGACTCCCACTCTAAGGCCATGTGAGACTGAACTGTAAATAACTGTTGAAAATTTTCACTTGTAAGCAAATGCCTACATGGTATATTTTCTCCACATTTTAGTCCCTTATCCAACCACAGCCGCACTTCCATATTGCAGCTTTGCAACATTCAGCATCCTCCTTCCTCTTTCCTCCTTCCTCATTAGGAAGGATGCATTGAATAGGCTACATGGAAACATTTACACAGCCCTGGCTGTCAGTAGGGGTTTTAGCGTACTGATTTACTTCACTATCAAATTCAAAACTAGGGCCAGAAATCCTTCATTATCATTTCATATGAATCTATTTCATTAACTAATTTAAAATCATGCATAATTCATCACATGCATTGTTCATTTATAGTTAGCTTATATTTCCCTAGATGTAGTCTCTATATTAGCTTTGCCTCATTATTTTTCTTGCAGAAAATGATTGAGATATACAACATTTCTTTATCAATGAAAATAGGATGACTCATTATTCTTTGTCAAATTGGGTCACTGGTTTCCTTAATGCAACATAATATTCCCCATCTTGTATTTTGAAAACCCTTTCTAATCATCCTTACTGTATCCTTCTAATAATCATGTTTTTTCTCAACCTAATTATGGTATTTCATTTATTTAAAAAGCAAGAAATCTGTGACATCAAGATACTAAGAAACTTACTCAAGTAAAGTTTCAAGCTAGACTACAAATCTCCTGGCTTCTAAGTCATCTGATTTTTTAAGCAAAATCCAAAATTTGGAGGTTCTTTTCCTGTCTTGAGAAGTTATCTATATGAAAATATTAGTGGATAAGCATTTAGCTACAGGGTTAGTAAATCATTTTCAAGTCCTCTTTATTAAAATGATAACGATTTTAAAATTCTGTCTTCAAATGTACATTTTATTATTGTTTCAGTATGGTGAGGCCAATAGCCAACAGATCAGGAGACGATTGCTATTGAAAAGATAGCTTGTTGTTCATAGTTCCCAAGAGAAGGGGGTATGTCTGTGGCTTACAGGGACCCACAGTGAAGCTCAGGTGGGAGGTAGAGGGAGTAAGGGGGGATTGTGGGCAAGAACTTCATCATGGTTTCCATGGCAAGGAAAGGTTGAGGCATAAAAAATCAATTTAGGATTAGATACATTGAATAATTTCAGTGGGCCCTGGGGCACAAGGGTTGTCCCAAGTTGTCTGATCCTGGCTCTAAGATGATTAAATGATTAAGGCAGGGGAACAGTGGCTCTGCATGTGAGAACCCCTATGGGGGGCGGAGGGCTGGGTTGGTTAGTTTGCATATATGAAAGGTGCCCTTGAAGGTAAGTCATTTATTATCTCTGGGACAAAGAAATACAGGGTTAATACAAATACTTGGTCATTCCTATGTGCTACACACTGCTATGGTCTCAGCATGCATTATCATAGATATACTTCCTATCAACCCTATGTAGTAAGTACTAATATTATTATCATCTCCATTTTATTGATGCCCTCATCTATAAAAGGAGGTTTAGATATTTAGAGAAAATAGGAAATTGGTATGTATCATGCAGCTATTAAGTGGGGAAATGAGGACTTGACCCCCTGAAGCCTAGTCACAGGGCTATTGTTTTTACCCACTGCACTCCAGAATCTATTCAGAAAATTTAGGAAATATCATTGATGACTTCAATTTTTCATGTTTCCATTAGCTGTCAAGACTAATTTTTTCGTGTTTCCATTAGCCCCCCAAATCATATGCAGGTTATCAGGTTCCTAAGACAAGCCATTAGACCAGTTTGTATTCGGATAACATGGTTAAGAATCAGCTGCATGATTAAAAGTGGAGACAGGAGTTAGGATTAAAACTCTGGGAAATCTGAGAAGTCTCTTGACTAATGAGCTTTTTCACAGTCAAACTCCAAAGCAAGTCTTCTGACATCTACTGATATATTTTATTCTATTTTATTATAAACTCTCTCTTTTCAAACTTACCTTGAATTTTGTGTCCAACTCAGCTGCACAGCACTATCCTTGAATGGCCAAGAAAAAGAGCATAATCTCAACATCTCAAAGACAAGGTTCTCACTCACAAGGGTATTAGAAGGCCCTTGTGAATTTAAAATATAATATAGACCACAGAGGAAAAATACATATGTGAATCCTGTAGTTTATAAGAAATTTGGGGCAAGACCAATTAGAGGAATCACCTAAAAGGCAACTCAGATCCCTTAATTGAATTCAGGGGTCCATTAGGAGAGAAAGTTTCTGAAAATGCCTGTATGCCAGAAGAATCCATCAGCTATTTCCCACTGTCATCATATCTGGCTACCAAAAAGCCTTTGGGTTCCATGACTTCTATAGTTATTAACTGTGCCAACCACATTATGGGAATCAATGACTATGTATTACCAGTAACAGCACCCATGACATACACACATTGCCATGGCCCTGCAGAGTTATTAAGGATGCCTCATGGAGGTAAGAACTCAATCTAACTGCAGGATCTTACTAAATGTACTGAACTCAGGTCCCAGCTCCCAGGAGCACATCTTCATATTCCATCTAGTCTCTCATCCCCTCTCAATTTGTAGGTCTTCAATATTTATTATCTAAACTGAGATACTTTTGAAGGTACAAAAGGTCACCGGTTTTTTGGGTTATTTTTTTTTTTTTTAAGTGAGAGGAAGGGAGATATAGAGACAGACTCCAGCCGGGTCCACCCAGCAACCCCTATCTGGGACTGATGCTCAAATCAACTGAGCTATGCTCAGGGCCTGAGGCTGATGCTCAGACCAACTGAGACATTGGCTGTGAGAGGTGAAGAGGGAGAGAAGGGAGGAAAAGGAAGGGAAGCGAAGAAGATAGTAGCTTCTCATGTGTGCCCTAACTGGGAATTGAATCCAGGATGTCCACACACCAGCTGACACTCTATCCATTGAGCCAACTAGTCAAGGCCAAGAGGTCACAGTTAATGGTTACACAGGGACAACAGGTATAACTGGGTTCTATTTCAGACAGACAGGAACATACAAGCACTTAAGTTGTGGGAAATAAAAATACCCAGCTCACCATGAAATTCATGCTGGTATTGGAGATGCTCGTCATCCTGTGTCATCTGTGAGCCCTCAGTGAACACCAGTCAGAATTTGAATGCCACTTTGTGATCCAGTTACTCCGTAAGGGTCCTCCCAAATGCCTAAGCAAAGTGAATATCAAGGTCTACACAGGCTTCTTGGGAAATCATGGCAATGTTAAAGAATGGTAGGCATCACAATCTCAATTTACCTCAACCTCAAAAAGAATCTATAGCCCTGGCCGGTTGGCTCAGCGGTAGAGCATCGGCCTAGCGTGCGGAGGATCGGGGTTCGATTCCCGGCCAGGGCACACAGGAGAAGCGCCCATTTGCTTCTCCACCCCTCCGCCGCGCTTTCCTCTCTGTCTCTCTCTTCCCCTCCTGCAGCCAAGGCTCCATTGGAGCAAAGATGGCCTGGGCGCTGGGGATGGCTCTGTGGCCTCCGCCTCAGGCACTAGAGTGGCTCTGGTCGCAATATGGCGACGCCCAGGATGGGCAGAGCATCTCCCCCTGGTGGGCAGAGCGTCGCCCGCTGGTGGGCATGCTGGATGGATCCCGGTCGGGCGCATGCAGGAGTCTGTCTGACTGTCTCTCCCTGTTTCCAGCTTAAAAAAAAAAAAAAAAAAAAAGAATCTATAAAACATTTGTGGTAATCAAGAACTCAATATATTACTGATGATATGAAATGCTACAGAGTCAAGAAAAGGCTCTATCTATAAGAAAAAAAATTAAGAAAAAAGGGCTCAACCCAATACCACTTGAGTGATCAGTTCAAATGTGATTGAAGGAAAATAGGAAGTGCTACTGAAACCATTGGCTATGTCAAGACTTAACACCTGAGATTTTAAAAGGGACCAACAGTCAATACCTCTAAACCAAGACACAGGAACATCCCTGATTTAATTACAAGTGCACTAGTGCTTCACAAACTATCAGTTATCTCCACACCTTCAGGAAGTGGAAAGTCTAGTAGGAAGCTGTAAAGGGTATGCAAGAATGGCTAATAACTAGTTGGTGAGTACCATCAGATACAAGAACCCCCTGCTAAGAGGCCTGGAAGGAGAAACGGTCAGGGTTGGCACACAGTGGTTCCAGTACTGAAGAAGCAAGAAAGGCTTCCTGGAGGAAATAGATTTGAAATCAGCATTGAAAGATGAGAAAGATTTTGACAAAGAGATAAGAAGCATTCCAGGCACAGATAATCATGTTATCAAAGGAAGACAGTAAAATAGTTTTGGTTGTTATAGTGAAAGATTAGAAAGGTAGGTCAGAAGCCAGAATGTGAGAGGATCAAGTTAACTAGCTTCTAATACAGACTCTTTTTACAGCAACTGCAGAGGAACGATCCAGTTAAAATCTCTAAAACTTTGCTATGATTGTTGTGATTATTCATGAGAATTAGCATACCTTTGGGAAATAGAATATTGATGGAACTATTTGTACTCTGAGTTCCAAAGGTAAAATCCCCCAAGTCAGCCCAGCTGTGGGTAACCTAGATAAAAAATGAAACCATAAAGTGTTTTTTTAATCTAAAAGCAAAAATAGCAAAAGTGAGGTTGCAAATTAGCAAAGGATTGCTTTGGATTTTTGCACATTAAAGCCTTACATAAAGCATAGCTACTGCTGAATATCATAAAAACTTAAAAGATGCTTTAAAATGCTTTTGAATTTCATGAAATTGAAGGATGGATTTTTTTCAGAACAACAAAGTAGAATAATTAGGACATAACTCATGATTCTTATAGAATATGTCTTACAAACTCTTTTACTAATAACAATAGCTAACACTTAAATAGTGCTTGCTATGTGGCCATTACTGTCTTAAACACTTTACACATATTTATGGAAACGACCTTTTGTTCAAATGAAGTTTTAGGCCCAGTGAAAAATAATAATACAAGTAGACAGGCTAGGCTCTGAGGAAACATAGCTTTAAACCACTGCCACAGACTTACCACAAAGGTGGCCACTTTGAACACAATGTCAGGGGAAGTTTGCATATCTCCCACTTTGAGAACTATGGGAATATT
This sequence comes from Saccopteryx bilineata, assembly GCF_036850765.1. NCBI lineage: Eukaryota > Metazoa > Chordata > Mammalia > Chiroptera > Emballonuridae > Saccopteryx > Saccopteryx bilineata. The sequence continues at coordinate 248,391,752 of NC_089493.1, forward strand.
AAGTGATAGGAGGCATATTTATTTCCCATATACAGAAGTTTAAAAATATATTGGTTGCAAGCATTTTAAAATTAGGATATTTGATATTAAAATCTGGATGTCCTGCTTCTCTTTAACACCCGGAAGAAGTGGCAGCCATGGATCCTATCATCCTATGTGACAGCTATACCATACAGGGCAGAATCCTGCATGCACCTCTGGACAGTCTAAGTGCTCTGCTCTTCAGTTCACCAACACCTCAGCCCCCTTGGTGGACTAAAGGTATTGGGTTTGAAAATCTTGCTTTAGGGTATAAATTTCAAATGCTGACCATCTATTACCTGGAGAAAAGGTGGAGATCTAAATTGCTAGACCAGAAAGGGGTTCACATTGAGTTTTTTTGACTAAGCTAGGAAAATGTAGAGGTTCAAATAATGTGGCCAACAGCTAGCACTTGAAGGTATGATCCCAGGTTTCCAATTATTTTCTTTATCTTTTGTTATAGAATCCTTCCATGACAGAATTAGAGATAACCAATACCCCCCTTTTACAGAAGTGGACACTTGAGCCAATTGGTAGTGGAATCAATCCTAGCATGAGCACTCCGATTGGATTTCTTCATACATTACTGGCCCTCTTTATTCAAGTGAGAGGAGGGGAGATAGAGAGACAGACTCCCCCATGCACCCCAGCTGGGATCCACCCAGCAACCTCTATCTGGGGCTGATGTTCTGCCCACCTGGGGCCATGATGCAACTGAGCTATCTTTTGTGCCTGAGGTGGAGGCTCCATAGAGCCATCCTCAGTGGCCAGGGCTGATGCACTTGAACCAATCAAGCCATGGCTCCAGGAAAAAAAGAGAGAAAGCAGCAGTGGTTGGGGGCATAGAAGCAATGGTGACTTCTGTGCGCCCAAAGTGGGAATCCAGACCCACTTGCAGGACATCCACATGCCAGACCAACGCTCTACCGCTGAACCAACCAGCCAGGGCTCATTACTGGCCCTCAGCACCACAAAACTCCTGAAAGATTATTAAGGGTTATCTTTGTCCCCTAAAAAAAGTGTTCATCTGGCCCATCTTTAAACATTTTAATTTATTGTTACTGGAATTTATGTATATTGTGTCAACACACTTGTGTGTGTGTGTGTGTGTGTGTATGTGAGTGAGAGAGACAGAGAGAGAAAGAGCATAGATGTGATTTAAACTTAAATAAAAAAATTGGAAAGACAGATAAATGGTTCCAATTATTAAATATATATTATGGAAATTAGCCAGCTTTTTGTTTTTAAGAAAAGCACAGTTCATCATTCAAGAATGACATCAACTCAATTTTTTTCTACCGTAGGTAATAACAGCAGGGACTGGGCATGGCCTTGAACTTAAAGAACATTGACTGACCCATTTAAGTTTACAATCCTATTCCTAGAGCAAAGAGAAACCTCTGGAGGTCTTTCTTCTTGGCTTGGCCTCAAATTCTAATTATAACTCATAAAGGAATTTCTTCATCCAAAAATAGCTTCTTTGAAGTTAAGAGTAAAGAATAAATACTGTGTTCATGTGTGAAATCCCCAGGAGGTTCTAGTCATGGCTAGGAAGAAAAAACGTTCATATACTAGTGCTTTCCTGGCATAGCCCTGGCCATAGGATTAGTTGTGTTAGTTTACTAGGGTTGTAGTAATAAAATAAAGACTGGGTGGCTTAAACAACAGAAATTAATTTTCTCACAGTTCTAGAGGCTAGAAGTCAGAGATCAAAGAGATCAAAGTGTCTACAAGATTGGTTTCTCCTGGGGCCTTTCTCCATGGTTTGCTGTTTCCTCACATGACCTTTTCCCTGGTGTCTCTCCCTCTCCTAACAATGACACAAGTCATATTGGACTAGATTCTACCCATACAACCTCATTTCATCTTCTTCTTCTTTTTTTTTTTTTTTTTGACAGAGACAGAGAGAGGGACAGATGGGGACAGACAGACAGGAAGGGGAAGAGATGAGAAGCATCAATTCTTTGTTGTGGCACTTCAGTTGTTCATTGATTGCTTTCTCATATGTGCTTGATCGGGGCTCCAGCAGACTGAGTGACCCCTTGCTCAAGCCAGTGACCTTGGGCTCAAGCTGATGAGCCTTGCTCAAACCAGATGAGCCTGCGCTCAAGCCAGCAAACTCAGGGTTTCAAACCTGGGTCCTCCACATCCAAGTCTGACACTCTATCCACTGCACCCCTGCCTGGTTAGGCTGACCTCATTTAATCTTAATTAACTCTTTAAAGGCCCTATGTGCCACGATCAGTGCAGGGAAGTGAAGACCTGAATGGGAGCGACGGAGGGTTAAGGAAAACACAAAGACATAGATAGAGTTTGGGCCAGGTGGGACATTGTGCTCTGATGGAGATACAATGACCCCAACCCTGAAAAACTATTTATTTTATATGCTTAAACAAGAGTGTATTGTGCTGGGGGGTGGAGGTGATAACTAGGTAACGCTCTACCCTACAAGCATATCAGGACACCCTGAGCCTGTGGTGGCTCTGTGTGCTTGCCGCCCTGCTTTTGGCATCAATAGCACAAAGAGCCGTCAAGTTGTTTTAGTGACCTTGTCCTGCCAGGTCACTAGAGGCTGAGCAGGGCCCTTCCTCTGCTCTCAGCTGTATGTAGGCTGGATGCATTCAGACACACCTCTCCCTTTTTTATTTCTTTTTTTTTTTTTGTATTTTTCTGAAGCTGGAAACGGGGAGAGACAGTCAGACAGACTCTCGCATGCGCCCAACTGGGATCCACCTGGCAAGCCCACCAGGGGCGATGCTCTGCCCACCAGGGGGCGATGCTCTGCCCCTTCGGGGTGTCACTCTGCCGTGACCAGAGCCACTCTAGTGCCTGGGGTAGAGGCCAAGGAGCCATCCCCAGCGCCAGGGCCATCTTTGCTCCAATGGAGCCTTGGCTGAGGGAGGGGAAGAGAGAGACAGAGAGGAAGGAGGGGGCGGGGTGGAGAAGCAAATAGGCGCTTCTCCTATGTGCCCTGGCCGGGAATCGAACCCGGGTCCCCTGCATGCCAGGCCGACGCTCTACTGCTGAGCCAACCGGCCAAGGCCTCCCTTTTTTATTTCTTAAATGCAAGCATTTATTTACTTATCATAAAGCTTTAGTTCACGAGGTAATCATCCTCTAGTAAGCACAATGTGGGGGAGATAGGAAGTGGCAAACAGAGCACAGAAGCCTTCTGTGCAGATAATCATGTCAGGGACCCGGCGTCCCTAAGTCCGCAGGAAAGATATCTGTTTACAGCAACATTCCATTCTCAGGCCACTCTCCCACATTACCGCTTTTTTTATTTTTTAAATGCAGGCGATGGCGTGCTATGCTTGCTTGGAAGAGCTGTCTTTGAATGATCCAACACCTGACTGAAAATGAACAAAACAAAATTATACAACATATTATTAAAGCAATCAAATGCCAAGCAGTATGTTAAAGTATATTAAAAGGGTTAGAGCCTTGTAAATCATTAAGAAGTTGATTTGCTAATTGTGCTGGACTAACAACATCATCACGATTGTCTTGAATATTTTGAATATGTTTATGTAGCTTAGCTACATCAGTACTAATATTATTATTATTATCCCAAATTTCTTGAAGATGCATTTTGATTTTCTTCCATTCCCACTGGGATTGACTATAGGGAACAGAGGGAACAAATCTACTGAAAGGCTGTATGACATACGAGTTGGTGGCATACTTTAATGCTCTGAATTTGATTACCTAAATTCAGTACTGTAGCTTTTAATGCGTTTAGCGTTGTCTCTAGCTTTAAATTAATGTGTTCTTGATCATGTAAAGCCAAGGAAGTCTTTTGAGCCGATTGATTAACATAGTGCGCATTTTGAATACCTTGGGTAAGAGCAGTAGCTCCTGTTATCGTGGAAGCTCATAAACCTACTACTAGGGTTACTATGCCAAATATGATCAGGCCAACAAGTCTTTTGAACCTGTGGATAAGTAATTGATGTATATCTTATAAAGGTTGGAGCCCTGCATCATGATACCAGGGTCCAGAAATATTTTCTGGAAGCATAAGAGAAGATAGTTGTTTTAATACTAAAATGTCCTGTTCTTTATTATATCTAGTGATACAATTGGTCAGATTACAATGAACACACTGGGCTGCATAATATGGTCCAGTTGGAGTGATATTTACTAGACCAGCCAAAAGTACATACGGAGGCTGGACACATGCTTGGAGGCCGTAACAAAAGGGTGAAGTGACACAGGGGGAAAGGACAGAAACTGAAGGATTTTGGGTAAAAGTTACAAAATCTGTTGCAGCAGCTAAACGCCACAGCTCCCTGTGGAGGCAGTTGGAAACAGTTACAAGTATATTGCTTATAAAACCTCCAGGAGTCATATAATTGTGATGAGGATGAGAAACATCAAATCTTTGGGACCAATCACAAACTTGTTCGGCCGTTCCTATAATATTAAAGCATTTTGGCAGAATATAAGCACATTCAATCCAATGATGGAACCCACTTACTACATGACTGGTGCCATTAGGGCAGTAAGAAATAGGGGGGTACTGTAAAGCAAGAGTTAAATTCCAATCTGCTGACCTAAAACCCTCACAGTCATATCAGAAATACTATGTCTAAGTTCTTCAGGAGCAAAAGAATCCTCCTCCCATTCTCCCCGATCTTCCTCCGCCTCTCGCTCTAACTCTTGTCTATACTCCAGGGGAAGGTTCCAACTCCTTCTCCTCCACTCTAGCTGCAATGGGAGGAGGGGGCGCAGAAGGAGGGAAGCAGTACAAAGACCCTCATAACTTCTTACTGTTTCTTTTAAATGGTCAGCTAATGTGCCTGATGGAAAAGGAGAAACGAGTTTCTTCTCAGGTAGGATCAAGATAATCTCTAATTAAATTCCACAAGGAGAAGGCTGTAACTGGAATCTTATCTGGACCTTCTGCTGTGTAACGAGTCTTCAATTGCTTACCCACCTTTTCCCAGGTTTTCTCATTAACAATCCCCTCTGCAGGGAACTGGAGGTATGTCTCCAGTACAAAATGTAAAAATTCAGAAAGCTGACTCCCACAGACAGTACAGCCATGGGCTCTTAACATTGCCTTAAGCATATGCAAATAAGATTTCTTTCTTTAGAATTAGAATTGCCCATGCTTTACACCTGGTGAAAATCCACTCCTTACCTTAACTTGTTTCTGACGCCCGTCTTCTTCAAGGAGCGTCCTCTCACCTGATATGTGGAGTTCCCCCATACTTGGGTCCCTGTTCAGAAGCCACTTGCTGTGACTGGTGTGGGGAAGTAAAGACTTGAGTGGGGGCAATGGAGGGTTAAGGAAAACACAGAGACCTAGACAGAGTTTGGGCCAGGTGGGACATTGTGCTCTGATGGAGACACAATGACCCCGACCCTGGAAAACCATTTATTTTATATGCTTAAACAAGAGTGTATTGTGCTGGGGGGGTGGAGGTGATAACTAGGTAACGCTCTACCCTACAAGCATATCAGGACATCCTGAGCCTGTGGTGGCTCTGTGTGCTTGCCACCCTGCTTTTGGTGTCAATACTACAAGCAGCCTTCAAGTGTTTTGTGACCTTGTCCTGCCAGGTCACTAGAGGCTGAGCAGGGCCCTTCCTCTGCTCTCAGCTGCACATAGACCAGACGCATTCCCACGTAGTGGCTCTCTACACCTACGTCCAAAATACAGTGACATTCTGATATATTAGAGGTTACTACTTCAACATATGAATTTGGAAGAAACACAATTCATTCCATAACATCAGCACACATTAAAGAGGAGAAAAAATGAGAGGGACCAGAGAATAGGTCTTGATTTAGCCACAGAGCCGATACACTACACAGAATGCCTCTCCTGAACCCAAAGAATTCTTGTTCCATGTTACATCCCAGCGAGATAGACTGCAGCAAACCCAAAGTGAATTTTATAAGTTTTATTGCAGACCTGCACAGGGACTGCAGGCAACCCACACAAGATAGCACTGCAGCCCCCCAAACCTGCGCAGGGATGCAGGTAACCCACACAGGGGAACACTGCAGCCCCCCAAACCTGCGCAGGGACTGCAGGCAACCCACGCCTCCGAAGAGACTGGAGCACTGCAGCCACGAGCTTCTAAAATGGCTCTTTTTTATAGGGTGGCTATCTAGGATGAGCAAGCATCATACAGAAGCTGATATGGCTGTTAGTCATTGGCTAGGGAGGTCGTGCGCAGTTACGGGGGGGGTATTGCTCAGTGGAGAATTTCAAACATAAACTTCTGATAAGGGTCTCTGACTCAATGCAGGATGTTGCTGAACTCTTTGTTCTCAGCATCACAGGGACCTTGTACACTCTTGGCAGCCCCAGTATGTCAGTACTCCTTGAATCTAACATTCCACTGACACGGTGGGGGGTCACACTTCTCCAAGACTGTGGCAAAAGCATGGTCCCCTCCTCCAACCGCAGCCTAATATGCCTGTATGCCTCCTGCTTACCGAATAGGCAGCAGTCCGAGGGCCTGGGTTCCTTCTAGAACATATATTTTGTCTAAGATATCTTTAGAATATGTTAAAATCTATTTGTTGTTTCAAAGGTAAGACAAAAAGGTAGTTTAAAAAGGTGCAGAACAATTATGACCAAAGAGAGACTGATAGCAAACACATACCTTTACTCATGGCCGGGTGGTAAGGTAAGCCACCAATTGGACCACCATTCCCACCCGTATTCCCAGCAGAGGACAAAAGACAGGGGATAATGAGGTGCATATGAGATCACTTAGCCATGGGCTCTTAACATTGCCTTAAGCATATGCTCATAAAGATTTCTTTCTTGAGAATTAGAGTTGCCCATGCAAGTCTAACCTTGCCCCCTATACTATCACTGGACAGGCATCAGATACAAACTTGCTTTATTTGGAAGTTAATCTTTTTAGCACATTATTGAAAAAACACTGAGTACTATGCTCAAGACTTTTCTCAAAGTTCGTGAGGCATTGATCCATGCCTGTTTTGCGTAGTTCGTGTAAGTATCAAACCCTGGGATCCATGGCTGTGACTGGTTTTCTGTGTGTTTTCCTCCAAGTCTCTGCCAGATGGAAGTCCCTAGTAAGGATAGCACATAAGATGGAACCTCCTTAGCTTTACAAGGCCACTGACCACCGTTCTTCTTACCAGGCACCTGGTTTGATTGGGGGACACTTGAGTAATGTGACTAAATTATTCTAAAGCAATCTTCAGTTTAATTATGGTATAAAGGTTGACATAGTTGAATTACTTAGCCTGAAGAAGAAAAAGACTGAAATGTGACTGTCTTAATTATATAAAGGATTTTTTATTAATACTATAATATTAACTAAACGAAGAATTATTGAAAGGTGTCAGCTAGTCTATAGATACAATGAAGAAAGAAAAGGCATAAAATAATTTTCAAAGAAGAATTAAGGTTAGTCAGCAGGAGAATCTTTTGAAATCATGGGAGGTTAAATACTACACCTGTATTTAAGAAGTGTTAACAAGGATAGTTGTTTTACAGAAATAAGTTTCTTAAAATTCTTTAAAAACTTCATGTTTGATCCATATTTGTCTGAAATGACATTTTTCTTTAAGTCTCAAGTTTATCATTAGATAAAATATTAGTCACAAAAATATGCACTGGAAAGAAGCTCCAGATGCTGGTAGCACTGTGTGTTAGATATAGTGTATGCTCAGTAGACGTTTATTGAATGATAATGAATGACTAGAAGATAGAGTTTCATAGCCTAAATGCAGAGGTTTATTTCACTGACTTCACTCTACTGTGGAGCAGCAGTAACCAGATCTGGTTTTCCAGTGATAAGTATACTAAGAAGTTTTTGCTTCAGTGATAGATCATGTATTGATTAGAATAAAAGTACTATTACATAAGGGATATTTCAAGGCCCTGAAAATACATTTGCTTGAACACATCTCCATCAGCTCCCAAACTTCCTCAAGGCACACCACCCTTCACCGATGGGTCTTCCTGGCAATGAGAAATTAGTGCTTTTCAACCTTGGGGCTCTAGCTGTCTGAATACAGCATCTCAGAGGTTCAGAACAATTCCTCAGTAAATAAGAACGTTTCTTAGAATAAAGATAGAAAAGTTTAATGACTGTCTCTTCAGAGCCAGAGGTGGGAAAACCATCTCCTGGTTGATATCTCTACTTCAGACTTTAATTTACAGGTGTACATCTGATTGGGCAAGCAAATGTCACCTAACCAAGTCATGGCCAGGGAATAATAAACTCTTAAAACCCTTAATGGGAAACCTGGGTGCTTCATGAAAAAAAAAAAAAAAAAAAGAGGAAAAGGAATGTGTGCCAGACAAACAAACAAAAAGCAAAGACACTTTAGTACCATCTCCTTTACAGGGTATGAGCATTTCAACTCATGCAACAAACTATGTCTGATTTAGGAAATGAGTAAAATTAACATTAACATTAAAAAGTGTGTCCTGAGAGGTCACATCTAGAATCTCTGGAAATGAGCACTCACTTTCAGTGACCAGCCATGTATCATGACTGGATTCTGACGGCCCCCTAATTTCTTTCCTCTGTTTCTTCCCACATCAGGCTCCACCAACAGCAGACAGTGCCGCAGGACAAGGAAGAAATACCTTCAAGTTGCTCAGAACACAGAGATAAAATCAAGGGCATGTAGAAAACAGTGGACTATGTTTTTTAATCAGTCACTAAAACAGATATTTTTTAAAACTTCTAAATTAATTCTTCATTACCTCATTCTTTCTATTTATAAAGTCAAGCTTTCATCTATTCCACTTCATTCTTTAGAGATTTCTAGTCCTGGTTTACTAACTCTGCAATTTCAAATGTGGGTCAAGAGCAAGTTACAAAGTCCTTTAATTAATTATGCTCTTTATAGCTTTAGAATTCTCCTTCCAGTGACAGCTCATTACTTATTGCCTCAATTTATTTTTTTCCACAGCTTTACTAAAGTATAATTGACAATTAAAGGTGTACAACTTGATGATTTAATATACCTATAAATTGTGAAATAATCACCACAATCAAGCTATTAACATATTTATTACCTCATATAATTACCATGTTCTTTTTGTTGTGGTGGTAATAAGAATGCTTACTATCCACCCTCCTAGTAAATTTCAAGTATACAATAATAAGTATAGTCACAGGATTTTATAGTAGGTCTCCAGAGCTGATTTTTCTTCAATGCAACTTCTATCATAATCCCAAAGGCATTTTTTTTAAAAAAAAATAGGAAATATCTAAAATTTATGTGGAACCACAAAAGATCTCAATTAGCCAAGGCAATCTGGAGCAAGAACAAAGCTAACTAATGTCCAAATCTATTACAAAGCTACCGTAACCAAATTCTATGGTATGGGCATAAAAAAAATAGAAAAAGAACATATATCAGTGGAACAGAACAGGGAGCCCAGATATAATTCCTCACATCTGAAGTCAACTAATCTTTGGCAAGGGTAACAAGAACACACAATGAAGAAAAGATAGTCTCTTCAATAAAGGGTGTTGCAATAACTGGATATCCACACCCAGAAGAATGAAACTGAACTCATCTCATGCTATATACAAAAATCAACTCAAAATGATTTAAAGATTTAAACATAAAAGCTGAAATTATAAAAACCATCAGTAGAAAACATAGGGGAAATTTTTATTGACATTGGTCTAGGCAACAGTTTTTGGGATATGACACCAAAAACAGGCAACAAAAGCAAAAGTGGGGCCTGACCAGGTGGTGGCATAGTGGATAGAGCACTGGACTGGGATGCAGAGAACCCAGGTTCAAATCCCCGAAGTCTCCGGCTTGAAGCCCAAGGTCGCTGGCTTGAGCAAGAGGTTACTTGCTCTGCTATAGCCCCCAGTCAAGGCACATATGAGAAATCAATGAACAACTAAGGTGCTGCAAGTATGAGTTGATGATTCTCATCTCTCTCCCTTCCTGTCTGTCTGTCCCTATCTTTCCCTCTCTGTCTCTCTGTCTTCGTTGCAAAAAAAAAAAAAAGCAAAAGTGGGTTTCCATAAAAGTATAAAGATTCTGCACATCAAAGTAAACAATTGTCAGAGTAAAAAGGCAGTCCTAAGAATAGGAGAAAAATATTTGCAAACTGTATATTTGTTAAGGAGCTAATTTCTAAAATATGTAGGGAATTCATACAACTTTATAGAAAAAAATCCAAAATTTTTAAATTAGCAAAGGAACTAAATAGATATTCCTCAGAAGAAATCATACAAAAATGGCCAAGATATTCAATAACTTAGTCATCAGGAAAGTGCAAAGGAAAATCACAATAAGATATCACCTCTCGGGTGACGTCATGGAAATGGCGCCCTGAGAAGCGCGTCCGACAGCTCTCCCCTAAATCACAACAAATTTATCAACTAGAAACAGAAAAATGTATCCTCGGAGCATTCCGGAGTTCCACACAAACTGAAAGCAAAAGGACTGTTATCACTTGAATCTGAGAGACGAGGGTGTGGAGGAAGCTACCGCAGCGACGCTCATTCAAGCCGCGAGGGAGTGCGCCTGCGTGCTATCAATAAGACCACTCTCAGATGCCGATAAGAAAGAGGAAATCGAATATTATGGATACAAAAGAAAGAGAGGTAACACAAATAGATGTGGAAAAATCTATGGAGAAAAGACTTAACATATTGGAAGCCTTGGAGCTAAATGACAGAGAATTTAAAATAGAAATCTTAAAAATACTCAGAGAGATACAAGAAAACACAGAAAGGCAATATAGGGAGATCAGAAAACAACTCAATGAACACAAAGAATATATTACCAAGGAAATTGAAACTATAAAAACAAATCAAACAGGAATGAAAAACTCAATTCACGAGCTGAAAAACAAGGTAACAAGCTTAGCTAACAGAACAGCCCAGATTGAAGATAGGATTAGTGAAATAGAAGACAAACAACTTGAGGCACAACAGAGAGAAGAAAGAGACTCAAAAATAATAAAAAATGAGAAAGCCCTACAGGAATTGTCTGACTCCATCAGAAAGAATAACATAAGAATAATAGGTATATCAGAGGGAGAAGAGAAAGAAAATGGAATGGAGAATATACTCAAACAAATAATAGACGAGAACTTCCCAAGCCTGTGGAAAGAACTAAAGCCTCAAATTCAAGAAGCAAACAGAACACCAAGTTTTCTTAACCCCAACAAACCCACTCCAAGGCACATCATAATAAAGATGACACAAACCAATGACAAAGAAAAAATTCTCAAGGCAGCCAGGGAAAAGAAGAGTACAACATATAAAGGAAGGCCTATTAGATTATCATCAGATTTCTCAGCAGAAACTCTACAAGCTAGAAGAGAGTGGACCCCAATATTTAAAGCCCTGAAAGAGAGGAACTTTCAGCCAAGAATACTATACCCATCAAAGCTATCCTTCAAGTATGAAGGAGATATAAAAACATTCACAAATACAGAAAAGATGAGAGAATTTATCAACAGAAAGCCCCCACTCCAGGAAATACTAAGGGGGGTTTTCAACCAGATTCAAAGAACAAAAGAAAACAACACCACAAGTAACAGCTCCACCAAGAACACAATAAAACCAAACTTAAACTGTGACAACAAAGGAAAAAAAGGGGGGAGAGGATGGAGATTAACAGTAGCAAAGGATGATGAAGTGCAGAAATACTTATAAGATAGGGTACTACAATGAATATGGTAGGTACCCTTTTCATTACTTAATGGTAACCACCCTTAAAAAAACCACCACAAAAACACTTGACTTAAAAAAGGTAGCAACAGAGGAAAGAAGTATGGAACACAAACAAACAAAAACAAATGATAGAAAAACAAAAGAGAAGAATCAAACTAGATACAAAACTAACAGAAAGCAATTTATAAAATGGCAGTAGGGAACCCACAAGTGTCAATAATTACACTAAATGTAAATGGATTAAACTTACCAATAAAAAGACACAGAGTAGCAGAATGGATTAAAAAAGAAAATCCAACTATATGCTGCCTACAAGAAACACATCTAAGCAACAAGGATAAAAACAAATTCAAAGTGAAAGGCTGGAAAACAATACTCCAAGCAAACAACACCCAAAAAAAAGCAGGCGTAGCAATACTCATATCTAATAATGCTGACTACAAGACAGAAAAAGTACTCAGAGACAAAAATGGTCATTTCATAATGATTAAGGGGAAGTTGAATCAAGAAGACATAACAATCCTTAATATATATGCACCAAACCAAGGAGCACCAAAATATATAAGACAGCTACTTATTGACCTTAAAACAAAAACTAACAAAAATACAATCATACTTGGAGACCTCAATACACCGCTGACGGCTCTAGATCGGTCATCAAAACAGAGAATCAATAAAGATATAGTGGCCTTAAACGAAATACTAGAACACCTGGATATGATAGACATCTACAGGACACTTCATCCCAAAGCGACAGAGTATACATTTTTCTCTAGTGTACATGGAACATTCTCAAGAATTGACCATATGTTGGGCCACAAAGACAATATCAGCAAATTTAGAAAAATTGAAATTGTACCAAACATATTTTCTGATCATAAAGCCTTGAAACTAGAATTCAACTGCAAAAAAGAGGGGGAAAAACCCACAAAAATGTGGAAACTAAACAACATACTTCTAAAAAATGAATGGGTCAAAGAAGAAATAAGCGCAGAAATCAAAAGATATATACAGACAAATGAAAATGAAAATACGACATATCAGAATCTCTGGGATGCAGCAAAAGCAGTAATAAGAGGAAAGTTCATATCACTTCAGGCCTATATGAACAAACAAGAGAGAGCCAAAGTAAACCACTTAACTTCACACCTTAAGGAACTAGAAAAAGAAGAACAAAGACAACCCAAAACCAGCCGAAGAAAGGAGATAATACAAATCAGAGCAGAAATAAATGAAATAGAGAACAGAAAAACTATAGAAAAAATCAATAAAACAAGGAGCTGGTTCTTTGAAAAGATCAACAAAATTGACAAACCCTTGGCAAGACTCACCAAGGAAAAAAGACACAGGACTCAAATAAATAAAATCCAAAATGAAAGAGGAGAGATCACCACAGACATCATAGATATACAAAGAATTATTGTAGAATACTATGAAAAATTATATGCCACCAAATACAACAATCTAGAAGAAATGGATAAATTCCTAGAACAATACAACCTTCCTAGACTGAGTCATGAAGAAGCAGAAAGCCTAAACAGACCAATCAGCAGGGAGGAAATAGAAAAAGCTATTAAAAATCTCCCCAAAAATAAAAGTCCAGGCCTAGACGGTTATACTAGTGAATTCTATCAAACATTCAAAGAAGACTTGGTTCCTATTCTACTCAAAGTCTTCCAAAAAATTGAAGAAGAAGCAATACTTCCAAACACATTTTATGAGGCCAACATAACCCTCATACCAAAACCTGGCAAGGATGGCACAAAGAAAGAAAACTACAGACCAATATCTCTAATGAATACAGATGCTAAAATACTAAACAAAATACTGGCAAACCGAATACAACAACATATTAAAAAAATAATACATCATGATCAAGTGGGATTCATCCCAGAATCTCAAGGATGGTTCAACATACGCAAAACGGTTAACGTAATACACCATATCAACAAAACAAAGAACAAAAACCACATGATCTTATCAATAGATGCAGAAAAGGCTTTTGATAAAATACAACACAATTTTATGTTTAAGACTCTCAACAAAATGGGTATAGAAGGAAAATATCTCAACATGATAAAGGCCATATATGATAAACCATCAGCCAACATCCTATTAAACGGCATAAAACTGAGGACTTTCTACCTTAAATCAGGAACAAGACAGGGTTGTCCACTCTCTCCACTCTTATTCAACGTGGTGCTAGAAGTTCTGGCCAGAGCAATCAGACAAGACAAAGAAATAAAAGGCATCCATATCGGAAAAGAAGAAGTAAAGGTATCCCTTTTTGCTGATGATATGATCCTATACATCGAAAACCCGAAGGACTCCACAAAAAGATTATTAGAAACAATAAACCAATACAGTAAGGTCGCAGGATACAAAATTAACATACAAAAGTCCATAGGCTTTCTATATGCCAACAATGAAATATTAGAAAACGAACTCAAAAAAATAATCCCCTTCACGATTGCAACAAAAAAAAATAAAATACCTAGGAATAAACATAACAAAGAACGTAAAGGACCTATATAATGAAAATTACAAAGCATTGTTAAGGGAAATCGAAAAAGATACAATGAGATGGAAAAATATTCCTTGTTCTTGGATAGGAAGAATAAATATAATCAAAATGGCCATATTACCCAAAGCAATATACAAATTTAATGCAATTCCCATCAAAATCCCTATGAGATTTTTTAAAGAAATGGAACAAAAAATCATCAGATTTATATGGAACTATAAAAAACCCCGAATAGCCAAAACAATCCTAAGGAAAAAGAATGAAGCTGGGGGCATTACAATACCTGACTTTAAACTATATTATAGGGCCACGATAATCAAAACAGCATGGTATTGGCAGAAAAATAGACACTCAGACCAATGGAACAGAATAGAAAGCCCAGAAATAAAACCACATATATATGGTCAAATAATCTTTGATAAAGGGGCCAACAACACACAATGGAGAAAAGAAAGCCTCTTCAATAAATGGTGTTGGGAAAACTGGAAAGCCACATGCAAAAGAATGAAACTCGACTACAGCCTGTCCCCGTGTACTAAAATTAATTCAAAATGGATCAAAGACCTAAATATAAGACCTGAAACAATAAAGTACATAGAAGAGGACATAGGTACTAAAATCATGGACCTGGGTTTTAAAGAACATTTTATGAACTTGACTCCAATGGCAAGAGAAGTGAAGGCAAAGATAAATGAATGGGACTACATCAGAATTAAAAGTTTTTGCTCAGCAAGAGAAACTGATATCAAAATAAACAGACAGCCAACTATATGGGAACTGATATTTTCAAACGACAGCTCAGATAAGGGCCTAATATCCTAAATTTACAAAGAACTCATAAAACTCAACAACAAACAAATAAGCAATCCAATAAAAAAATGGGAAGAGGACATGAACAGACACTTCTCCCAGGAAGAGATACAAATGGCCAACAGATATATGAAAAGATGCTCAGCTTCATTAGTTATTAGAGAAATGCAAATCAAAACTACAATGAGATACCACCTCACTCCTGTTAGATTAGCTATTATCAACAAGACGGGAAATAGCAAATGTTGGAGAGTCTGTGGAGAAAAAGGAACCCTCATTCACTGTTGGTGGGACTGTAAAGTAGTACAACCATTATGGAGGAAAGTATGGTGGTTCCTCAAAAAACTGCAAATAGAACTACCTTATGACCCAGCAATCCCTCTACTGGGTATATACCCCAAAACCTCAGAAACATTGATACGTGAAGACACATGTAGCCCCATGTTCATTGCAGCACTGTTCACAGTGGCCAAGACATGGAAACAACTAAAAAAGCCCTTCAATAGAAGACTGGATAAAGAAGATGTGGCACATATACACTATGGAATACTACTCAGCCATAAGAAATGATGACATCAGATCATTTACAGCAAAATGGTGGGATCTTGATAACATTATAAGGAGTGAAATAAGTAAATCAGAAAAAAACAAGAACTACATGATTCCATACATTGGTGGAACATAAAAATGAGACTAAGAGACATGGACAAGAGTGTGGTGGTTACCAAGGGGGGGGGGAGGGAGGACATGGGAGAGAGGGAGGGAGAGAGTTAGGGGGAGGGGGAGGGGCACAGAGAACTAGATGTAGGGTGACGGAGGACAATCTGACTTTGGGCGAGGGGTTTGCAACATAATTTGATGACAAAATAACCTAGACATGTTTTCTTTGAATATATGTACCCTGATTAATTAATGTCATCCCATTACCATTAATAAAAATTTATTAAAAAAAAAAAAAAGAGAGAGAAATCGAGAAAGATATAATGAGATGGAAGAATATTCCTTGTTCTTGGTTAGGAAGAATAAATATAATCAAGATGGCTATATTACCCAAAGCAATATACAAATTTAATGCAATTCCCATCAAAATTACAATGACATTTTTTAAAGCAATAGAGCAAAAAATCATCAGATTTATATGGAACTATAAAAAACCCCGAATAGCCAAAGCAATCCTAAAGAAAAAGAATGAAGCTGGGGGCATTACAATACCTGAGTTCAAACTATATTATAGGGCCACGACAATCAAAACAGCATGGTATTGGCAGAAAAATAGACACTCAGACCAATGGAACAGAATAGAAAGTCCAGGAATAAAACCACATATATATAGTCAAATAATTTTTGATAAAGGGGCCAACAACACACAATGGAGAAAAGAAAGCCTCTTCAATAAATGGTGCTGGGAAAACTGGAAAGCCACATGCAAAAGAATGAAACTGGACTACAGTTTGTCCCCCTGTACTAAAATTAACTCAAAATGGATCAAAGATCTAAACATAAGACCTGAAACAATAAAGTACATAGAAGAAGACATAGGTACTCAACTCATGGACCTGGGTTTTAAAGAGCATTTTATGAATTTGACTCCAATGGCAAGAGAAGTGAAGGCAAAGATTAATGAATGGGACTACATCAGACTAAGAAGTTTTTGCTCAGCAAGAGAAACTGATAACAAAATAAACAGAAAGCCAACTAAATGGGAAATGATATTTTCAAACAACAGCTCAGATAAGGGCCTAATATCCAAAATATACAAAGAACTCATAAAACTCAACAACAAACAAACAACTCAATAAAAAAATGGGAAGAGGACATGAGCAGACACTTCTCCCAGGAGGAAGTACAAATGGCCAACAGATATATGAAAAGATGCTCATCTTCTTTAGTTATTAGAGAAATGCAAATCAAAACTGCAATGAGATACCACCTCACACCTGTTAGATTAGCTATTATTAACAAGACAAGTAATAGCAAATGTTGGAGAGGCTGTGGAGAAAAAGGAACCCTCATACACTGTTGGTGGGAATGTAAAGTAGTACAACCATTATGGAAGAAAGTATGGTGGTTCCTCAAAAAACTGAAAATAGAACAACCTTATGACCCAGCAATCCCTCTACTGGGTATATACCCCAAAAACTCAGAAGCATTGATACGTAAAGACACATGCAGCCCCATGTTCATTGCAGCATTGTTCACAGTGGCCAGGACATGGAAACAACCAAAAAGCCTGTCAATAGATGACTGGATAAAGAAGATGTGGCACATATACACTATGGAATACTACTCAGTCATAAGAAATGATGACATCGGAACATTTACAGCAAAATGGTGGGATCTTGATAACATTATACGAAGTGAAATAAGTAAATCAGAAATAACCAGGAACTGCATTATTCCATACGTAGGTGGGACATAAAAGTGAAACTAAGAGACATTGATAAGAGTGTGGTGGTTACGGGGGGAGGGGGAGGGGCACAAAGAAAACTAGATAGAAGGTGACAGAGGACAATCTGACTTTGGGTGATGGGTATGCAACATAATTGAAAGACAAGATAACCTGGACTTGTTGATCTTTGAATATATGTATCCTGATTTATTGATGTCACCCCATTAAAAAAATAAAATTATAATTAAAAAAAAAAAGACAAAAGTGTTGAGAGACTGTAGAGAAAAAGGGGACCCTAATACACTGTTCCTGAGGATATAATTGGTACAGCTATTATAAAGAACAGTATGAAGTTTCCTAAAAAAGTAAAAAATATATCTACCATATAAACTAGGGATTCCACTTCTGGGTATATAACCAAAAGTACTGTATTGAAGTCAGGAAAAGAGATAAAAAACAGTCCCAAGTTCACTGCAGCACTATTCGCAAGATGAGGAAACAATCTAAATAAATATTCATGGAGAGATGATAAAATGTGAGCTAGGTTGATAGATCTAGATACATAATGAAGTATTAGTCACCCTTAAAAAGGAAAGAAATCCTGCCATTGCAACAACATTGATTTATCTGGAGGACATTATGCTACACTTATGCTACAAACCAAACACATAAACACTGTATAATCTCATTTATATATAGAATCCAAAACAGTCGAACACATAAAAGCAAAGAGTAGAATGGTGGTTGCCAGGGCCTGGGGGAGAGGGAAGTTGAGAGATATTCGTCAAGGGATACAAAGTATCAGTTATTCAAGTGAATAAGTTCTGGAGATATAATACACAATACTGTCACTTTGTTTTTGTAAAGCAACCCAAACAATTCTGTTTGCATTGTTTCGTCTCTCTCTTATATTCCATTAGTCACTCCAACATCTTCTATATCAAACTTAAAGATTACTGTTGGAGTCCTATACAAACATATAAAAAATATTTACTCAGAGAACTGAGTAAAACAGTTCTTAAAATTACTACATAATCATGCTTCTCATCTCTCTGCGTTCCTGTCTGTCTGTCGCTCTCTATCTCTCTCTCTGTCTCTGGGAAAAAAAATACTACACAATCTGTAAAGCCAACTGAAATCCTGGTGACTTTCTATTTCTAATTATATACTAATTATTCAGTAGTAAAGCTAAATCATAATATTTAAAGGTTGAAATCAAACTAGAAGACAGTGTCATCAAATCTTAAAGTTCTTCAAAAATATGTAAAATTATTTTCATCAAATATTGTCCATTTAATTTTTAATTCCCAAATATTTATTGAGTACCTACTATGCTATGCAAGAAACAGGGTATATATATAAAAAAATATAACACATTTCCTGATTCTCACTAGAATGTATAGAAATCAGGCAAAAAATGTAAATAAAACATTATATATAATGACAGATGGAGATAATTGTTTTGATGGAAACAAACAAGATATTATGACCCTCTAATAACATTCCCAGTCTTGACAATTTATTAGAACTACTCACAGGACAAAGAAATGCACTTATATTCACAGTTAGAGTTTATTACAGAGAAAGAACACAGATTAAAATCAGCATTGGAAAAAGGCAGATGGGATAAAGTCTGGAAGAAATCAGGTGCAAGATTCCGGGAGTCTCCTCCCAGGGGAGTTGCATGAGAATGCACTGAATTCTCCCAGCAATGATGCCAGACAACACATTCAAAGTGTTGCCAATCAGGGAAGCTTCTCCCAGTTTTAATGTTCAGGGTTTTTATTGGGGCCAATCACATAGGTATGTAGCTCCTGCATGACTGACCACAACTACTCAGAGTCTAGGCCCCAGAGTAAAAGCAGTCATTCACTGTAAGTTACATTGTTAGGATAAGCTGTCTTTACAAAATAGTTCTATGCATGCCCAAGACCTCAGGCATACAAAAATCTCCTACAAGGCAGAATACTCCAAAAGGCTCACTATTTATCTTTGAGGAAATAGTCCTGAACACAGGCCTTTATTTGGAATGTGCACGGTTTTCGCACTCTGGCTTGTTGAATTAACTCTTTATGACACCCTATGAAAGAGAAGAACAAGGTATTACTTGTTTTAATTGGTTCTTCAGAGATCCCGTCAAAGAGAAAGAAGTATTTAATCTGAGACTTGAAGGATGAGTGGGCAAAAAGTAGGGGAATCTTTCAAGTAGAGGGAGCAGCAAGTCTGAAGGTTCTTGGATGGGAAAGAGCTTTGTTTGCTCCTTTGGAAAACTAAATTAAGGCCAGTGTATTTGAACGAGGACAATTAATCAAAGGAGAGAATGGGTCAAGATAAACACAGAAAAGAAGCTAGGAACCAGATTGCACAGAGCCAAAAAAAAGCTGTATTAAAGAAATTCTATTTTACATGATCTCAAATACAAAAGGAAATTGATTTGAAAGAGAGAAAGGGGGGGGGGAGAGAAAGGAGGAGAGACCAAGAGAGAGAAACACTGATTTATGTGGTTTTTTTATTGTTTTGTTTTGTTTTTTTTTAAATTTTGAGGAGTTTATTGGCCGGTGACTACATAGGGGTAAGACAAACCCAAATTTGTTGTTTCACTGATTTATGCATTCATTGCTTAATTCTTGTATGCGCCCTGACTGGCTTGAACCCACAACTGTGGCATATTAGGACCAAGCTCTACCCAGTTGAGCTACCCAAGGCCCTGTATTGTTAGGGGGCGGGGGGGGGGGGGGCTATGCCGAATGCTTTGTAACAAATGAATTGAGCAAGATGGAGAGATCCATTACAAAACTACTGAAATAATCCTGGTAAATAGACTGGCTTGGAGTAGGGGGGTACAGGGAGGATGAAGAGAAGTAGACAGATGCAAAATGCACCTGGTGCTGGGGAGTCCAGGATCACTCCCACGTTTCTGGCTTAGGCAATGGGTCAATAGGAGCTATATTTACTCTAGTAGCCTGGAGAAGAATCAGCTTCACAGGGGGAAAGGGTTTAATGCACACTGAAGAATTGTGTGATGCGTCCCCACAAATAGCAAAAGGAACAGAATGAAAGACAGAAATTTCATCCAAGACAATCACTGGTCCATTAATTACCTTACTTATCAAACAGCATAGTGTTTTTTTCCCAAAATTCCTCACTCAGCAATCTCAGTAGAGGGAAGCCACTAACCACTGTGTATAACAATGTTAATAAAGAAAACGAGCAGCCTTGGCCTGGCTGTGCTTTCTTACCCCCTCCACTGAGGAGGGTTGACTATTTGAGAAAAAAAAGAGAGAGAGAAAAAGAAAAGAAAGAAAAACAGAAAACTCATATATTTCAAGAATTCAAAGTAAATTCACAGTAAGTCGAAGATTCTTGATGTGCAAAGACTTCTGGGTTGTGGTCCACCTGTATAAATATACAAATGTAACTCTGAGGGTCAGGCCAATTAAATACATAATAAACTACTTTCAAGTAAGCAGTCACAAAGACCTGTAGGTTTAAAACCCAACATTAGAGCAATAAACCATAAGGAAACGGCAGCAAATAATAAAGGAGACTCAAGATTTTAAGTCTTTTATCATATATCACTTCCAACACTTTTATATTTATCCTTGACTGATATTTGTAAGTATTATGCATTTATGGGGTAACTAAAATATATTTTCTTTACATTTTAACCAAGATGGTAATAGTCTAGATAAGGTTAACAAAATTAAGCATAACTTTAGACAGAAGAGGATTCCACT
This sequence comes from Saccopteryx bilineata, assembly GCF_036850765.1. Lineage (NCBI taxonomy): Eukaryota > Metazoa > Chordata > Mammalia > Chiroptera > Emballonuridae > Saccopteryx > Saccopteryx bilineata. The sequence continues at coordinate 248,412,893 of NC_089493.1, forward strand.
AATTAGTTCCCTACCATCAAAGTTCTCAAGACCTGGCTAATGCCTGAGAAATGTAGATACATTTTTTTTTAGCCCCTCAGTAGTCAAATTTATTTTCAAATAAGCAATTTTAAGATCAAGTGATGCAGATGATATTGTCACACACTAAACTTTGGTTAAGCTGCATGTCACCTGTATTGCACTACTTTTCTCAATATAGGTAATTCTTACCCCTTAATCATGTAGACTCATCATCATTATTCTTCCTCAGTGTGTTGTGTCTTAAGTCTGTGACTTAGAGACAGCATGTAGCATATTGCTATAGGCCCTTCCATGTTGATCACTATAATGAGTTTTTATGTTTTATATTGCTTTTTCTAAAATAAAATTAATATGAGAAATGCATAATTTTAAAAACTTAAATAATGAGTGTGGAACATTTTCAATTCATATTGAAAATCATCTAAAAGGAAGTAAACTACGGAGTTGTGGAAAGTAACTTTATTTTGCCATTAGAATTTGTTGCTCTCATGCCCTCTCCAAGCATGGCTGACATCACTTCAGTGCTTATCTTTAGGCAAAAGAGACATTATTCCATCCCAGTGCATTTCTACCAAAGGGCAAGTTGTTCCAATCACTTTTTAGATGGCCACTAGAGAGCTTTTCCTTCAGAGCTCTGGGTCACCAGTGTGACCTACTCTAATTTCTGTCGACATGTAAATGGGGGGCCAGCCACTTAGAAAAGTGAATCTTCGTGAACTTTAATATCAATTGACATGAACTATGGATTAGTTAGCTGTTGAACTCCTTTGGCAGTTGCAAATTTTGATCTTCAGAAAGAATTTAAAAATAAACAGGCGAAGGAATAAAGGTCTGCTTCTGAACTCTGGCTGCACTGCAGTGACCCACAGTCCCAGTCGCTGCCTTGGCATCACAGAGGGCTCAGCTCTGTGTTCTCAGAAGGGTTAAGGCTAGGTCATGGGACAGAAGGCAGACTGTTCACAAACTTATCAGGAATGATGGAAGAAATCTGGAAAAAATAATGGGCATTGTGTGATAAACATTCTGGACCAGTCAATATTTCAAAGCCCCTTAGACTCTTAATTTTTAAATAAAGTTATCTTCAAGCAGGTAATAAGATATTTAAGCATGTGAATGTATTTTTAGACCCAAGTATGTGTGTTTTGTATTGTGTGTGACTGTGTGGGTGTATTTTAAAATTCAATCAATTATAAACCTAAGTTGAATTGAGGTTGCCAAGAGTCGGACCTTTCAATAATAATATATTATAGCAACTCAATTAAAATTTCGGTAACTAGCATGATGACATATACATTAAATAAAGAAAACTAAAGATTAGCCCTGGCCAGTTGGCTTAGTGGCCGAGTGCCAGCTCAGTGTGTGGAGGTTCAGGTTCAATTCCCAGTCAGGGCACACAGGAGAAGTGACCATCTGCTTCTCCACTCCTCCCTCTCCTGCTTCTCTCTCTTTCTCATTCTTCCCGTCCACAGCCATGGCTCAATTGGATTGAGTAAGGTTAGCCTCAGGTGATGAGGATGGCTCCATGGCCTCTACCTCAGGTGCTAAAAAAAAATGGCTACGTTGCTGAGCAACAGAGCAGCAGCCGCAGATAGGCAGAGCTTCGCCTCCTAGTGGGCTTGCCAGGGGGATCCCCGTCAGGGCGCATGCAGGAGTCTGTCTCTCTGTCACCCCTCTTCTCACTAAAATTAATTAATTAATTAATTAATTAAAACTAAAGATTAATCAGTGGTTTCAAAAGTTCAAAAAAACTTCTGAACATTAAAGCTTGTATAATAAAAACTCCAAAAATGATTAAATACTCTCGTAACCTGTCCAGCTAACAAAAAATGAAGTGACTAGTGACTTATTCTGTTCAAAATTTCCTGTAGTGAGGCCAGTAGGAATGTTTAGGTGGCCTAAACTCAGCATGTCTTCCTAACATGTATTAGGTATTCAAAAATTCTTATGGAATTAATGAGTCATTCATTAAGTTGGTCTTTTAAAGCTTTCACCAATTAGTTATTCAACATAGCTAATTAAACTGAAAATCAGTAGTCTAATATGGAACACTCCTATTGGACTCTAGAACTATTATGGGATCCTTTTAAATGTCTAAATGTCTTCCTCTCAGCTTTGTCAGGTGTATTTCTAGACCGCTAGAAATCTGGTAAATACTGGTTGGAATTTTCTTTCCTCTGAGTTGTATTAGATTCTCAATTAATTTTTATGTAGTTAGTTTATACAGTGTGTGTATATTCCACAGATGGCACAGGTTTCCTGGCCCTAAGGCAATATGTATGTTTTAAATAAGCCAAATGGTAACTTCAAAGTAAAGGGTCAAAGGAGGTGTTGTCATGGAAGTCGGCGAGAAAATGTGCAATTATAGGCCGTGCAAGTCAAAAAGGAAATGTTGAGTTCAAAAGGTTAGAATTCAAGGATCTACCAATAACCTAAAATGACATTTTACTAATATTTCCGAGGTAACTCATTACTTCTGCATTTAGATAATCAATTTATTTATGTGATTTAATAAAGACGACTGTGTGCTCACTGTTTGTCATGACCAAAATCATCCTTCTCCAGTGGTAAATCTCATTAGGATAGGAATATACCTCTTTAATTTTCTCTAAACAATTCCTAGGGGGGAGGGGGGGAAACAGTTCAATGGCAAAGGCAGACTTGCCTCTTGTTGAGGACGATTCTTTTATTATACATCTTCCTTCTTCAAAAAATTCTTTCACTTCAAAAATAGTTCTACAACCTTTGCAACATTGGTTCAGACCCTGTAGGGATCTCATGGTAACTTCTCTCCAAGGTCCCTGGTTTTTGTTTCCAGGAAATACTCTAGAAACCAAAAGACAAAGACTCTGTTTGAATCAACTTGAAGGGAGCTTCTCATGAGCAGAGCTCACATATGGTTACTGAACAGAAAGAGAAAAGTACCCTGCTTGTTTTTTAAGTGTTTGGGTAATTTTGTTTGTGCTGCCATGTGGCACTATGCCCTTCTGCCCATATTTCAAATCTTTCTTTTTTATTTCTTTAGGCTAGACATAATTATAAAAAGAAGAGGAAAAATTAGAGTTTGGAGGTTTCATTATCCTCATATGTTGAGGACCTAAGACATGTGGACTCAACTTTCCCATATATATCATGTTGACCCACTTGGGATGCCTCTTTTATTGCTGTGTCAAATCATTGCTGTTAAGGCCCATACTGAGAATGCCACCTCCTACAGACAAGAAGTGTGTGATCTTGGGACGATTCCCAGATGTGGGATTTCAAATTGGTGGCTTAACACATGCTATGATTCATTTAGAATAGCATTTTACATTTAAAAAGATGGAAGAGACCTGTGCAACTTTTAGAGATATAAGTTTTAAGCCTTGAAGATATCGCCTGGTAATTTTGATAATGGAACTTAATGGGGTGAAAACAGAAGTCTTGCAAATTTAATGAATTGTATCTGTTTAGGACTCAAATTGATATCAAACATTTTAAGCAGCACATGAAAACACTGTCTTCCAAACACTAAGACAGTCACACAATTAAAAAACAATAAACACAACCTTCAAAATGTTGTTTTCTTTCTCATTAAATGTCAATTGCTTTAAGAAAGAAAACACCAATGTACAGAGTTAAAAGATGATCCTATCCCTGGTGGCATCATTTTTCAGGAATAAAATTCTTTATCTTTACCCTCACCCATGCTCAAATAAAGAAAACGTTTGGGTCTAAGTAATGGCCTTGGAAACAAGCTATTCCTCGACCCAGCTAGTCAGAAAGAGACTGCTTGTCCCTTTTTGGCTCTGTCCTTGTTGTCAATAACCCCTCCAGAAGGCTTGGCTGCACCCTTCCTGAGGAGTGGATGCAGACCTGTGAGGACTGCAGCAGAGCTTGAAATCAGGCAGCTTCAGCTTGACCTGTGGTGGCACAGCAGATAAAGTGTCGACCTAGAATGCTAAGGTCTCTGGTTCAAAACCCTGGGCTTGCCTGGTCAAGGCACATACCAGAAGCAACTACTACAAGTTGATATGTCTCACTCTTTTCCCCCTTCTTTCTCTCTCTCTATCTCCCCCCCCTCTTCTCCCTCTTCCTTCTCACCTTTCTAAAATGAATAAATTTAAAAATTTTAAAAAAGAAAAAAACAGGCAGCTTCAGCACTTCAAACACTAGCTGAAGGCCAAGCTCAAGATATCATAAAAAGCAATACTTGGAATGACAAATTCTTTACTTCCTGAGTTTTGATGCCAAAGCTTGACTTTTCTTTTTCAACATTAGATTGGTTAGAATGTTTTAAATGAGGAATCGTAGACAATCTATATGCACAGAAGCAAGACTGTCAATTTCTATTTACATTTCAGTATCTCTGCCTGTAAGATATAGACTGCCAATTTTCTATTCAGAGAGCAGTGAGTGATAATGGCATAATTAATATTAATAGAGCCATTACAACTCTACAAATCATTCACATATTTAAATGAACTCTCCATCTCTGGGCTATTTTTGCATTGATATTAATATAACCTTTAGATTTCTATTTTAACTTTTAGAAGCAATTTATCTCATCAATTTAATATTAAAGATAAAACTGGAAAACTTCTTGTAAACATCATTTTTATATTTTAATTTTTTCAAGATTTCAAACTTTTCCTTATAACAGGCATCCCATTGCTGCATCACTCAGCTTTTGAGCAATTTCTTACATACAACCCCATCTACATATATCCTCAACTATGCAGGGCTCTCACAAAATTTACAAAAATTTCTTCTTAAGAAAAATAGGACGGTAAATCAGATGGCAAAAAAGACAATCTCAGCTCAATATAATGTATGTATTTCATGTACTATATCTGGAGTTCACTAAGTGATGAGAAGCTATGTGTATTGGTCAGATGAAATACTAGACAACATCTCAGAATGAAACAACAGTGGGGGAAAATATGGGTGCCCAGTACTGAAAAAAAAAAAGCTCTGAATCTGGGCTGAACCCTCCTCACACCATTGATGATCCTTCAATGAGCTGAAACCCTTGCCTATGGTTGTGATCCCTAATGGCAGAGACACAGTCTAAAGACAGAGGACAAGTCAATAAAATTTGGGAGCTCATTAAAAAAGTCCAGTTGATTTTAACTCTTCAATGAGACAGAAACGAAATGGAAAAAGTTAAGCTCATATCATATACACAACTCTTTAGCTTACTTACTCATTTGCACTAAATGTCCTTCTTTTATATCCAATGTAAAGATATACCATTTCCACTAAAGAATTCAGAACATTTGTAATACAGAAATTGCCCAAACTTTGAAAACATCTCTTTCAAAATATAACTAAGAATCTTGCAATTTATATGGATTGTTTAAACGATTCAATTGAGAGTTATTTCTGATTGCTTTTGATACTTGGAATATGGGCTGTTTCCAGCAAACACAACAATAAATTCTTCTCTGCAGAGAAGGAAAGAGAATCAGATAACAAATTGAAACAACTTTCTTATTTAGAATGTGCAACTGGCTCTATTTTAGATTAAAATATCTAAATATCCATTCAGATCTTTTCACATGGTCATATAGTTAGTTGTCTTGTGTTAAGTAACTTGCATTTGTAAGATAATGTAACAGGATTTGTAATGTTGGTACAATGTCATTGAGACGGAGTATACTGCAAAAAATATAAACTTTTGTGTGTTGATTTGGTTTTTTGCTCTATCTTTATTTTTTTTTCCTTTTTATTGAATTTGCTGGGGTGACATTAGTTACCACAATTAGGTTTCAGGTGCACAATTCTACAACACACCATTTGTACACTGTACGTGTGGGCTTGACGTAAGATACAGGTTTGAATTTAGGCTTCACTGCTTATTATCTGTTTCTCTGAGGAGAGATTACTTCACCATCTGAGCTTCAGATTCTTACCTTGCAAAATAGTCATGAGGCTACCCTGAGATAATGTACAAGAAGTATAAAAATAAAATACCTTAGGCAACATCTGTCAGGTAAGAGATGACTGGTAATATTTTAATTATGTCCTCATGAGTGACCAGTCCAAAGAGAAATTAAATCTTTAACTTTACTTCTTTGGTACTTCACTCCAACCAAATATATTCAATACAGAGTGTTAATATTGTCCGTGATCTCAGAAGATGATCTGGAACCAATAAAGAAAATATATCTAGAAAACTTTAAGATCTCTTTTAATGCACTCTTTAGTATAAGTTGTACAAAACAGTCACATAAAGGCATGAAAATGATAGGGCTGCCCTAATTCAACAGATGGCTGAGACCACAGAAACAAGATCAACTAAACTTACATTCTGCTGAGTATTTTATAAAATTTAACCCATTTAATCCTCTGAACAACCCTATAAGCTAAGAACCTATTATTACTCCATTTTGCAGATAAGAAACAGAAAAGCAGATCAAATAAATGACCTCCTCTAGACAGTAATTATCTAATTCAGTATGACTACTATATAACAATAGTTGAAGTATAACAGGAATTACTTGCTTTAAAGTAAATCCCAAATTTGACAACTCCAGAACCTAATAAAATTAATTTTCTCTGAATTGAAAAAAAAGATATCCTCAGTTTCAATAGGAAGAAGCTCTTCAATGTAAGATGTTCAAAAATAATATTTCAGCTCAACAACTTCATTTCTGATGATGGGGCAAGAGAGAGGAGACTGTGAATGTCTAAGTATGACATTTTATTTCTGTGCCTTATTGAGCTACTAATCATTTGCATTGTTCAATCTGCATTGAAAATGTGGGCCCTGGCCAGTTGTCTCAGTGGTAGAGTATCGGCCCGGCATGTGGAAGTCCCTGGTTTGATTCCCGGCCAGGGCACACAGGAGAAGTAACCATTCGCTTCTCCATCCCACTCCTCTTCCTTCTCTCTCTTCTTCTCCCACAGCCATTGCTTGGTTGGAGCAAGTTGGCCCCAGGTGCTAAGGATGGCTCCATGGCCTCGTCTCAGGTGCTGAGATGGATCGGTTGCCCAGCCATGAAGCTGTGGCCCCAGATGAGCAGAGTATACCCCCTAGTAAGCTTGCCAGGCGGACTCCTGTCCAGGTGCATGCAGCAGTCTGTCTCTCTACCTCCTCTTCTCAAATAAATAAATAAATAAATAAATAAAATGTGAAGGCTGTAGTAGAAATTGCCCACCAAGAATTAAAAAATTCACTTGCCTTCAAACTTCCTTATATTTACTACATATGACTTTAAAAAATGAGCCACATACGCTTTCACTGTTGTGATGCCTATCTGAAAAAAAATAGAAATTATAACACAATGCATAAATAAAAGTGCATCTAAACCTTGTCATTTTCTCTTCATTTATCTGTGCCATGGAACTGTGCTTATTGTTTTTAAACAGATTGCTTTAGCCTCAAAATATATCATGGCTTCCATCTTTGTTTTCAGATTACTTTTAACTTCTGAAAGCATTTCCATTACATCCAGAAGACCATATTCCCATGTGATTAAACTAAGTCAGCATATCTGCTTTGTTAACATGAAATCAGATTATGTGGTATGCTAATAATAAAACAAAACAAGACATGATAATATTTCTTCTAAAAAGACTGATTGTCCAGCAGGATTAGGGAGAAAAATAATAATCACAATTACAGCTGTATAAATATAATTCACATGCCGTCTTGTATGTTTAGCAATTTGAGACAAATGGTAAAACGTGGCCTAGAACAAAATATTCTATGTTGATAAAATTTAGCCAGGCTCTGCACTTGCGTGTTACTACAAATATGCTATCTCTACTGTTGTATGTTTGAACATCTGAGAAAAAGAAAAAGGCATGTACATGGTGAGACCTATCTATTTCAGGAATCTAGTAATTTTTTACTTTAAAGTATACAATAAACAAGATGTGCTAGGATCAGAGTTAGAGTTTAATTGAAAGCCCAAGCCTGACCAGGCGGTGGTGCAGTGGACAGAGCAGAGCGTCAGACTGGGATGTGGAAGGACCCAGGTTCGAGACCCCAGGATAGCCAGCTTGAGTGCGGGCTCATCTGGTTTGAGCAAAAAAGCTCACTAGCATGGACCCAAGGTCACTGGCTCGAGCGGGGGGTTACTCAGTCTGCTGAAGGCCTGCGGTCATGGCACATATGAGAAAGCAATCAATGAACAACTAAGGTGTCGCAACGAAAAACTGATGATTGATGCTTCTCATCTCTCTCTCTGTTCCTGTCTGTCTGTCCCTATCTATCCCTCTCTCTTACTCACTCTCTGTCCCTGTAAAAAAATTAAAAAAAAAAGAAAGCCCATGACTCACATGAATAATATTTTTATATAAATAAATATCCTTTAGAAAAGGCCCTGTTGTATGTGTAGGAGTTAAAAACAAAAGTATAAGAAAATGAACCTGTATCTTAATGGGCCAATATTTTACAAAGAAGAGGTCAAACACAAACACATGCAAAATGAGGCCTGACCTGTGGTGGCACAGTGGATCAAGCGTTGACCTGGAATGCTGAGGTTTCCAGTTCAAAACCTTGGGCTTGCCTGGTCAAGGCACATATGGGAGTTGATGCTTCCTGCTCCTCCTTCTCTCTCTCTCTTTCTCTCTCTCATCTCTCAAAGATGAATAAATGAATAAAAATAATGTAAAAAAAACACATGAAAAATGAGATAATATAATGAGGTTGCTAGTAGCATAAAACAAAGAAACCTATTAAAAAGTAAATACCCCAATTTCACTAAGAACAATATTTACTTTAGTTTCTAGAAAATCTCTTCCACTGTATCAGAATTCTATAAATGTCTAAAAGGATTTGCACACTACTGACATCTTTTGGGTGGTGAAAATAATAAGACAACAATAGCAAATATGTGTATGAGATCACTTGCACATTATTAGAAAGAGAAACCTATTTCATCTAAAAATGATTTCCATCCCTAGAAACAAAATTCATCTTATGTGCAAGATAGGAGTAGAGTAATGGACTGAGCACACCCACATATAAATTCAATCTCTAACAGCTCCCATAATTAAGTGTCAAAGGGACCTGGAAATGTTAAGGAATCCCATAAAACTAGAAGACAGATTATATAAAATAGGAAACCATAACTTGAAGGGCGTGCAAGTCATTTTGCTGAAAAAGATGGAAATGTTTGTGAGGAGGAGCCACATACGCGTTCAGTGAGTAGAGAGAAACCAAGAGAAGCCCATGGGTCTTCCCAGGGTGATTGGTAAGAAGATCCTGGACCTTCATTTACCCGCTGACCTCCATACACTAGACTAGAAGAGTGACTGTGAGACTTGCATCTGAAAGGCAGAGCAGTATCCCACGGATATGCTGGTGATTAGTAAGTACAGGAAACCCCCTGGCCGAAAGATGAAAACCCCTTTTAATCACTCTACAGCATATGCTACCCTTTCCTCACAGAAACAGATTATTTTTAGAAAAATTTGTTTCACATTAGGAGCTCCAGCTGATTTATAGGAAAAAAAATAATGTATCACATCATCTTGGTTCACTTAGTACAATAGGAGATAAAAATTAGACCAAAAAATTGGCATTACATGTGGTTATAAAACATGCATTGATGGTCCATTTTAATAGAGAAAAAGCTGCTTCAACAAGCATGTTAACCAGCTCTTAGGGAAAATTCTACGTTAAACAGAGTACTAAAAACATAGAACTTTGTATGGTCACAGATAGTAACTACATTTATTGGGGTGATCATTTTATAATGTATATAAAATAAATATCGGATCATTGTGATGTATACCTGAACCTAATAGAATATTATATGCCAATTACACTATAATTTTTAAAAAATATATACACACAGAACTCCAATTAAGCTTTTAAAAGTAAGTGAAAATGCCTATGATAAAAATTAAAATTCTATGACTAGAAATGACCAACTCTGTTCATTAGGTTTCCATGGAAGCCCAAAAGACGTATCACATAAAAAAAAAGAATAAGAGAACCATACTATTACAGAGTTTCACATCTGTTCTACATCCTAGAATTACATCCCCCTGAACTCTTCTAGCATCTTCCTTATCATGTCAGTTGGTATCTGTCAGTCTGTGCTATCTGTACTCTCACAGGAACAGCAGTCACTCAGCCATTGAAACAGCCCTAGTCAGTATCTACTAAATGTGTTACCAAACTTGTGGGCAACAATGACCTGACAAGGGTTGATTATCTAAACTACTGCCATGGTTTAAAGTAAACAAATATTTTGCCAAATAAGGTAAAAATAGAAAATCCAATGTGAAGACTGTAATTTCTATCTCTCCAACATTTGAAATAAAGATAAGTTACAGAAAAATTATGAGAAAATGAAGTCTAAACTTTAAAAAAATGTACATTAAACATTAATAGTCCTCCCCCCCAAAAAAAGAAGAAAAATGTTGACTTTTCATCCAAAGTACTTCACTCGTGTAAAGCAAAATATATACTGATTATAATTTCAAATCTATTTAAGCATGGCATAAGTAATCTCAGAGAAACAGTCACACAAAATTACAGAAATCACAGTGGAAAATAGTTATAGAATAAATATCAACTCTAAAAAATAGGGTTCCAATTCTGATAAGATGTAAATCTAGTAAAACTGTTAAATTCCTTGTCAAGATCAACCCTGAAAGACTAGAGAATAAAAGTAGAATATTTTGTAGTCCCCAGAATAATGAGAAACTATTTTGAACTAGTGTTTATGTATATGTGCGCAAAAGGCTTGAGGGTGTGGGTTGAGAATGGCACTGTTCTGGGTTTAGGACTGGGAACTCCATTGAAAGAGAAGGTACTGAGTCCCTATCTTCTTTGAAGAATATAAATATCTACTCAAATCACAGAAGTCAGAAGGAAATACAAATAAAGAAAGAAAAAGAACAAACAAATAATAAATAGGTAAAGTTCATTAAAGTAAGACAAAGTATATCAATAATTATAATAAATAAATATAACAAATTGGAAAATTAAAGGTAAAGGCTGATAGATATATGCTGCATGTAACTGACACAGGAAAACATAAGGACTTGCAAATATTGCAGGGGAAATTGTAGAAAATAGCCTATCAGGAAAATACTAACTAAATAGAAAACAGAGAAATGGCACTATTAAGAATTGTTCACAGTGGCCAAGACATGGAAACAACCAAAAGCCCTTCAATAGATGACTGGATAAAGAAGATGTGGCACATATATACTATGGAATACTACTCAGCCATAAGAAATGATGACATTGGATCATTTACAATAAAATAGTAGGATCTGATAACATTATATGGAGTGAAATAAGTAAATCAGAAAAACTAAGAACTGCATGATTTCATACATAGGTGGGACATAAAAACGAGACTAAGAGACATGGACAAGAGTGTGGTGGTTACAGGGGGGAGAAGGGGGAGGAGAGGAAGGGAGAGGGGAAGGGGAGGGGGAGGGGCACAAAGAAAACCAGATAGAAGGTGACAGAGGACAATCTGACTTTGGGTGATGGGTATGCAACATAATTGAATGACAAGATAACCTGAAGATGTTTTCTTTGAACATATGTACCCTGATTTATTGATGTCACCCCATTAAAATTTATAAAAAAAAAATGATGGGGATGGGCCTTGGCCTGTTGGCTCAGCGGCAGAGGGTCGGCCCAGTGTGTGGAAGTCCCGGGTTTGATTCCCAGTCAGGGCAAACAGGAGAAGGACCCATCTGCTTCTTCACCCTTCCCCCTCTCTTTTTTCTCTATCTGTCTCTTCCCCTCCCACAGCCAACACTCCATTGGAACAAAGTTGGCCCTGGCACTGAAAATGGCTCCATGGCCTCTGCCTCAGGCACTAGAATGGCTCCGACCACAACAGAGCAACACCCCAAATGGGCAGAGCATCGCCCCCTGGTGGGCATGCCGGGTGGATCCCGATTGGGCGCATGTGGGAGTCTGTATGACTGACTGCCTTCCCTCTTCTAATTTTGGAAAAATACAAAAAGAAAAGAATGGGGACGATAACTAGATAAATGATAAAGGCCTCTATTTACCACAAGGATATTAACAATTTAAAACATATGAGTGGGTCATCCAAGATGGTGACATAGGAGGCTTCCCCTGAACTTTCTTACTCCCATTGACACACCAAATGTATAGATACAGCAATATCTTCTGAAAGAAATCTAAAAACTAGCTGAAGACTCCTATATTAGGCATTTAAGAAACTATCCACATGGTAACAGGCAGGAAAAACCCAGTCCCAGCATAAACCCCAATCCCAGTACAGCCCCATGTAACAGAAGATAAAGTCCCAGCTTCTTTCTGAGGAGCAAAAGACTTGGCCACAAAATAGTAGCCCAACTTATATGTTTCCCAAACAGAGAAGTAGTTGTACTAGCCATAGCCATTCCCTCAGAGCTCAGCTCAGAGGAAACAGGAACATGCACATCTTCCAGTCACCACAATGGTATATAACTAGAAATCAATTACAAAAATAAACAGAAAAATTCACAAATATATAGAGATTAAAAAAACATGCTACCGAACAACCAATGGGTCAAAGAATAAATCAAAAAAGGAAATAAAGGCCCTGGCCGGTTGGCTCAGCGGTAGAGCGTCGGCCTGGTGTGCCGGGGTCCCGGGTGCGATTCCCGGCCAGGGCACACAGGAGAAGCGCCCATTTGCTTCTCCACCCCCTCCCCCCCTCCTTCCTCTCTGTCTCTCTCTTCCCCTCCTGCAACCAAGGCTCCATTGGAGCAAAGATAGCCCGGGCGCTGGGGATGGCTCCTTGGCCTCTGCCCCAGGTGCTAGAGTGGTTCTGGTCGCCGCAAAGCGACCCCCCGGAGGGGCAGAGCATTGCCCCCTGGTGGGCAGAGCATCGCCCCTGGTGGGCGTGCAGGGTGGATCCCAGTCGGGCGCATGCGGGAGTCTGTCTGGCTGTCTCTCCTCGTTTCCAGCTTAAACAAAAAAAAAAAAAAGGAAATAAAATATATTTGGAGACAAATTAAAATGGACACATAGCATACCAAAAATTACAAAAAACAGCCAAAGCAGCTCTTAAAGTTTATAATAACCAATGCTTATAAAAAAAGAAAAAGCTTAATTAAAAAAAACCTAACTTTGCATCTCAAGAAACTAAAATCATGTAGATTGGTACACCCAGTATGGAGCATCCTCAAAATTTTAAAAATGGAATTGCCTTATGACCCAGTGATTCACTTCTGGGTATGTATCTGAAGAAATGAAAAACACTAATTCAAAAGAATATATGCACCAGTATGTTCATTGTAGCATTATTTACAACTAAGATATGGAAGCAACTCAGGTGCCCATCAATAGATGAGTGGATAAAAAAGTGATGGTATATCTATATAATGGAATATTATTTGTCTATAAGAAAGACTTAAAATCTTACCATTTGTCACAGCATGGATGGACCTAGAAACATCATGCTAAGTGAAATAAGTCAGTTAGAGAAAGACATACAATATGATTTTACCTATAAATGGAATCTAAAGAACAAAATAAATAAAATTGAAACAGATTCACAGGTACCAAAAACAGACTGATAGATGTCATAGGGGAGGAGAGTTGGCGGACTGGGTGCAAAAGGTAAAGGGGTTGAGAAGTACAGATTGGTAGTTACAGAACAGTCACAAGGATGTAGAGTACAGCGTAGGGACTATAGTCAATAATATTGTAGTAATTATGTATGGTGCCAGGTGGGTACTGAAACTATCAGGGTAAACATTTTGTGAAAAATATTATTGTATGACCACCATGCTGTGCAATGAAGAATTGATGCTTCTCATCTCTCTCTCTTCCTGTCTCTATGTCCCTATCTGTCCCTTTCTCTGTTTCTCCCTGTCTCTGTTACAAAAATAAAGAAACTAAAAAGACAATAGAAAATATGAATGAATCTAAGTAATTTTTAAATAGATAACCAAAATAAACAAACTTTTCGCTAGCTTTATAAGAGGATCCAAATAAACAAAATTATAAATGAAAAAAAAAACTTTATAACTGGTACCACAGAAATATAGAGTCATAAGAAATTACTGTGAACAAATAAAGGCCAACCTAATGAAAATGAGTAAATTTTTAGAAACATACAACTTACCAAGAATAAATCATGAAGAAAAAGAAAATCTGAATAGACAAATTACTAGTAAAAAGATTAAATTGGTAATTTAAATCCTCTCAAAAGAAAAGCACAACACCAGATGGCTTCACTGCTGAATTCTACCTAATTTAAAAAAAAATTAGTGTCAATGGTTCTCAAATTCTCCTCCAAAACTAAAGAGGCTGGAATACTTCCAAATTCATTTATGAGAAAGAATTCGCCTAATACAAAAACTCAAAAAGAAAACTATAGGGTAATATCCACAATAAATATAGCTGCAAAAATCCTTAACAAAATATTATCAGAGCAAATTCAACAACTCATTAAAAGAATCTTACACCATGACCAAGTGGATTTATCCCTAAGAAACAAGGATGGTTCAATATATAAAAGTTAATTAATATGATACCCCACATTAAGAGCATAAAAATCACATGATCATCCCAATAGAGGCAGAAAAAGCATTTGGCAAATTCAACTTCTCTATGATAAAAGCTCTCAACAAATTAGAAATAGAAGAAAATTACCTCAATATAATAAAGAGCATATGTGTAAAGCCCACAGTTAACACCATACTCAACAGTGAAAGCTTTTCTTCTAATATCAAGAACAAAGCAAGGAGACTAACTCTCAACACTTCTATTCAACATAGTCCTGAAAGTCCTACCCAGAATAATTAAGCAAGAAAAAGAAATAAAAGGCATCCAAATCAGAAAAGAAAGGTAATATTTTACTTGTTTATAGATCACATGATTTTATATAGAGAAAATTATAAGGACTCCTTTAAAAAAAACTGTTAAAATAATGAAGAAATTTAATAAACTTACAGGATACAAAATCAATTTGCAAAAATCAGTTGCATTTATATACACTAATAATGAACAACTTGAAAAGGCAATTAAAAAAACATCTCATTTATAATAGCACCAAAAAAATGAAACAATTAAGAGTAAATTTAACTAAGGAGGTAAAAGACTTGCATTTTACCAACTACAAAGCATTGAAGAAAGAAATTAAAGATATAAACAAATGAAAAAAACACCCTGTGTTTATAAATTGGAAGATAAACTATTGTTAAAATCCAAATTACCCAAAGCTATCTACAAAAACAATGTAATCTCCATTGAAATCCTAAGGGCATTTTATAATAATAGAAAAATTAATTCTAAAATTCATATGGAACACAAGGGACTCTAAATAGCAAAATCAGTCCTGAGCAAGAACAAAGCTAAAGGCATCACACTTCCTGATTTCAAACTATATTACAAAGCTATAATAATCAAAACAGTATGGCATTGTTATAAAGAGATACATAAATCAATAAAACAGAATACAGTTCAGAAATAAACCTATGCATATATGATCGATTAATTATCTACAAAGGTACCATGAATAGACAGTGGGGAAAAAGATAGTCTCTTTAATAAATAGTGTTGCAAAAACTCAATAGCTACATGCAAAAGAATAAAACTGAATCTCTATCTTACACACAAAAAAAACACAACTCAAAATAAATTTCAGACTTAAATTTAAGGCCTAAAACTATTATAAGACTCACAGAAGAAAACACAGGGGTAGAGTTTCTCCTGATAAGTCCTTTCATGGATATAACTGACACTAAAAGCACATGCACAAAACTAAAAATAGAAAAGCGGGACTACATCAATCTACAAAGCTTCTGAATATCAAAGGAAACAATCAATGGCATGAAAAAACCTATAAAATGGGCGAAAATGTTTACAGGCATACATCTGATAAGGGGTTAATTTCCAAAATACACAGGAAACTAATAATAACAAAAGTCTAATAATTGATTTTAAAATGGGTTAAAGATAGACATTTCTCCAAGTAGGTAGACTACAAGTACATAAAAAGATGCTCCATATCACTAATCATTAAGAAAATGCAAATCAAAATTACAGAAATCTTACCTCACATCTATTAGAATGGCAATAATAATAATAATAATAATAAAAAGCTGACCAGGCAGTGGCACAGTGGATAGAGCGTCAGACTGGGATGCGGAAGACCCAGGTTCGAGGCCCCGAGGTCGCCAGCTTGAGCGCGGGCTCATCTGGTTTGAACAAAGCTCATCAGATTGGACCCAAGGTCGCTGGCTCATGCAAGGAGTTACTCGGTCTGCTGAAGGCCCACGGTCAAGGCACATAAGAGAAATCAATCAATGAACAATTAAGGTGTCACAACGAAAAACTGATGATTGATGCTTCTTATCTTTCTCCGTTCCTGTCTGTCTGTCCCAATCTGTCCCTCTCTCTGACTCTCTCTCTGTCTCTGTAAAAAAAAAAAAAAAAAAAAAGAGGCAAGTTTTGGGGAAGATATGGAGAAATTGGAACCCATGTATATTGTTAATGAGAATTCAAAAGTGTGTGGTTGCTATGGAAAACAGTATGATGCTTCCTGAAAAAAAATTATAAATAGAATGATCCAGCAATCCTACTTCTGGGTATTTATTCAAAAACATTAAAATTAGGATCTGGTAAAGATAGTAGCACTCCCGAGTTTATTGCTGCACACTCAGACTAGCCAAGGTGAAGAAATAACCTAAAGGTCCACAGAAAGATAAATGGATAAAGAAAATGTTATGTGCATATATGCATGTACACACACATATACATATACATAGACATATACATATACATATACATATACATATACATATACATATTTATGTATATAAAACCCAGTCTTCCAAGAGAAGGAAATTATGCAATAACACCAACATGAATGATTCTTGAGAACATTATGCTAAGTGAGGTAAGCTAGTCACAGAAGGACAAATATTGCATGATTCCTTTAAATAAGGACTCTAAACTAGTCAAACTCATAGAATCAGAGAGTGGAATTGTGGTTGCTCAAGGTGATAGATGGGGAATAAAAAATGGGGAGTTGTTAATTGTTTCAGTTTTAAAACATAAAGAAGTTCTGGAGGTCCACTATAACATTGTGCTTATAGTTGACAGTATTTTATTGTACACATAAACATTTTTTAAGAACCTAGGTCTCATGTTAAGTATTCTTATCACAATAAAATAAAATTTAAAAAATAATGAAGTCAAGAATGGTACAGGAATGCTAATTATTGCTAATTCCATTTAATACCGAGTTAGGAGGTCTAAACTAGCATAATAGAAAGAGATCAGAAACATAGGATTAGGAATGAGAAAATAAAGCTGTCATTATTTACACATAATATTAATTGCATTTTAAAAACTCAAAACTATTGGATCTATTGATAAGGTGGCTAGATATGCCAAAGTCTGTTAAATTTCTATACAAGAGTGACAATTAGAAAACTTAATTGAAAGTAAAGAACATCATTTGTAGTAACATCAAAATATACAAAGCACCAAAGAATAAATGTACAAAAAGATATTAAGGATCTCCACAGTGAAATTGTAGAACTTTATTGAAATGAGTACAGTTTTACCTAACATAGACTAACTCTTTTCTAATCTCCGGAACACTGCCCCGTGGTCAGTGAGCTTCTAGAAAGCACATTTTCAGAGAACAGAGTCCTTTCTGGCTTCCCTTTGGCACTGTGAAAATGGTGCTTTCTTTCCCCTAGTTGTTCACCAGTTTCCTGGGTCGTTCCTTTGGAAGAAAGTCTGTGTTCTCAGAAACCCAGCTTAGTCAAGTTAGACCAAATACTCTCTCAACGTTTCCTCTCAGTGTTCAGTTTCTTCTTTACCTCGATTTAATCTTCCTTTAACACCCCTGTATATTTCCTACTCATTATTTAGCAAAGCTGGTTTTCGCTTATATTTTCTTCTATTATTTGTGCTCAACACTAATAATTGACTCTTTACAAAATATGAATTCCCGAGATGTACATTTGCACTGATGTATGTAAATGTGTACATATGTGGATGTCTATATCTCCTAAACATAATGGCATCAATCTGTTATGTGCATAACTCTAGGCCTAGTCAGAATCTTCTTATACAAACTCCCCATTATTCATATGAATGTGGGAGGAAGAGGCAGATTTCTAAAAATAAAATGTATAA
Organism: Saccopteryx bilineata; assembly: GCF_036850765.1. NCBI lineage: Eukaryota > Metazoa > Chordata > Mammalia > Chiroptera > Emballonuridae > Saccopteryx > Saccopteryx bilineata. Next base: position 248,430,993 of record NC_089493.1, read on the forward strand.
ATAATCAAGTGCAGTTTCTCAGCAACTTTTAAAAAGCCATCTAAAAGATGATGCTATTGTTTTGTTTCTGACTGTTCTTTCTATAACAGTGTAGATACTCAGAAAGAAGTAAAACTTTTAAAATACATATATACCCCAAAGATGTAAAACACATAAAAAGATTTTTTTTAAAGGTGAAGTTGGGAAAATGGTTAATTTTGATAGTTCAAAATGTCTTCAGGCTTGATAGGACTCGAAGTGCCTGTTATAGGACTGAAAATCAATAAAGTAACAATTGAATGAAGCAATAACTGGTGTAAAAATTATTTTACGCCATGAAAAAAATTAAGATAACATTTCCTTTTGATTCAAATCTTTAAACTACAAACTAACTGGGTGACAAGTGAATTTCTCTTGGCATGCATATTTATTCAAAAATCCTCTACCAATTTCCCTGCAAAATCCATAGACAGACATTTACCAAAGTTCACAGAAGTCTGTTCAAAAAATAAAAAATTATTGAAGAAACAAAACAGTTACTGTGCATTCTTCTACAACACCCTTTCACTTTTAGTAAAACCTGGTATTACATTCAAGGATAGGTACAACTTTTATTCTTTGAGTTGCGTAGGGAAAGTGGATAAAAGTGCTGCTGAAGGTAAAGCCCACGAAAGGCATACGCTTATTCACTTGTAATCGCATTAACTTGCAGCATATCTAATACACCTTCCCTCATCACTTCAGAGGTCTGGATGTTCCTTTCTTGTCTTACATTGATTTCCACCCAGCCTAATGCCCTCCCAGTGCACTGCGCCAAAGACATCATTGTTGCCTCACTGGTTAGCGCCACATATTGGCGCCCAACACTGTAATCTACTTCCTGGTTTACCATCTGTATAGGCTTTATGTCACCTTTCAAAGCCCCCACAAACCAGACACTGAGTCTCTCTTCCCATACAACAAGCTCATTTTTAATAATAACTGAGTCACTTAGGGTAATTCTGTTTCTCTTGAGGACTCAAAATGCTTTAACAGTATATACCGTATTTTCCTATGTATCAGATGCTACCATGTATAAGATGCACCTTAATTTTGGGGCCAGAAATTAAAAATAAACAGTATTACATAAAGTTATTGAACTCAAGTTTTATTCATCAGAAAATTCATACAACTCCTCATCACTGTCTAAACTCCCATCCATTAGCTTGTCCTCATCCGTGTCTGATGACGAATCAATGTCTTCAACAATGAGCGCAAAAACAAGCACAAAAAAGTGGGAAATGCAAGTAAAAACATCTACAACCACTGTATAAGATGGACCTAGTTCGAGACACCAAATTTTTCAAAAAAAGGTGCATCTTATACATGGGGAAATACAGTAAAACCAAAATGAAGTTCATAAATAGCAGCAGCTCAAGAAAGCTTTCAAAACACAGATGATTCAAAATTATCCAAAGGACCCATTTCTTCTATGACATTCTCAACCTCACCTCGAGCTTCTTCCTCAGACTTGTCTCCATTTACTTCTTACACACACAAGCACTTCATGCAAACCACACCAAACACACGACGGTCACTCATGCCCCTGTGCTTTGGTCCATGCTGCTCTTTCAGCTGGAAAGCACTTCCCTTTCTCTCTCTCTCTCTCTCTCTCTCTCTCTCTCTCTCTCTCTCGTACTTGGAAAACACCTACTTGTTTTGAGACCCTTCTCAAAATTCACCCCTAATCTATAGCTTTGCCAAAATTTCCATCCAACTTTTAGTCAGAGGGGAAAAAATGCTTTCTCGTATGTTCTCCCTCAGATCATTATATACACTTTTCTTATAGCGCTGTATTATAATACTGGCTTTATGTACTGGGCTTTATTGAATCTTCATATGGAAATTATTTTAATAAACATTTGTATGAAATTTGGGAGCTGTAAAGCACCCAACACCTTTCCCATTTAGGGGATGGTTGTCAGAATTAGCAAAAGAAATAAAGGACTCAGTTAAATTTGAACATACTTACATAAAAAATAATAATTAACTGTCATTTGTCTAAAATTAAAATGTAAGGCAGAATTAGCAGCATCCTTCCCAGACTATTCTGGCTGTGGTCATAACTGCTTAGGCCAGTGGTTCTCAAAGTGTGTGCCAGGGCACATTGGTGTGCCCTAGAACAGCAGTTCTCAACCTGTGGGTCGCGACCCTGGTGGGGGTCGAACAACCAAAACACAGGAGTCGCCTAAAGCCATCGGAAAATACATATTTCCTCATGGCTTTAGCCACTGAGAAGCCGCTACCGTCTGCAGCAGTGCTATTCAGCTTGAACGCACGCTGTTATGGACATGCATTCCAAACTGAATGCCTGTGGTCATGCGCAGATATGATTGCATCATCCGTCTGGGGCCTAAGGGGCAGGGGAAGCGGGGGGGGGGCTCCACTGTCCATAGCAGTGCGGCTGCTCGTCCATAGCAGCGCATTACGTGTGTCCGGGGCTTGCTGACATCATCAGTGGGCGGGTGCAGCAAGCGCCAGAGGACAGAAGGCTAGGAGGCAGAGAGGCAAGAGGAGGAGAGCCAAGAGAGCCTGCGAGACAGCCTGCTGGTGTAAAAAAGGTTAATAATGTAAAAACAGTACACACACCATACACACAATACTGTGTAAGTGTAAGGTGCTTTGTGTGTAATCATTACACAGTACACAAAGCAGCTTACACTTACACAAAGCACCATACATTTACACAGTGTGAACTACATCGGTCTTATACTATAAGAGACCACAATAAGATGTAGTTCACACTGTTCCCCAATGTATAATTATCTCCCATATCTCCCACTATTTCCCATATTCTGAATGAGGAAACTGCTGAAATCAGCAGTTTCCGGCATTGAATCCGCCTCCTATTGATTTCATTGGGAGTGCCGTGGATTTTGTGGAAGAGAACTCCCGAGAATCTCGGGTTACCACACAATCTGCCGCAGCCTCCTTTTGATTTCAATAAGAGGCGGAGAAATAGTTTCCAACACATTTCTTCCTCTCCTATTCAAGTCAATGGGAGGCCGCAGCAGATTCTGCTCAAATATAGAGCATGTTGCTTAATTTTTTCCACACTAGAAGTTTTCCTAGAGCAGAAAAATTCCAAAGGTGGAATCTGCCACCCCCAATAGACTGAAAGAGGCCTCACCCTGAGGAATCCGCTGTGCGGATTCTGCAGCGTAAAAGATCTGCCTCCTATAGAAGTCTATTGGGGGTGGCAGATTCCACCTTTGGAATTTTTCTGCTCTAGGAAAAGTTCTAGCATGGAAAAAATTAAGCAACATGCTCTATATTTGAGCAGAATCTGCTGCGGCCTCCCATTGACTTGAATAGGAGAGGAAGAAATGTGTCGGAACTGCATTTCTGCCGTACAGGGGATCTCTCTTTTACGGAATCCACGGGTCTCCCATTGAAGTAAATGAGATGTGGATTCCACCGCAGAAACCACTACTTTATAGTGTGAAAGAGCCCTGAAAGATACCATGCTGTGCAGAAACTGCAGTGTATCCTATGACGTAGTTCACACTGTTCTATATAGAAAACTTGCCACTAATCTGGAAAAAACAGATCTATTAGTTAAGCAGCTATTTACGGAATGGTAGCCCTAATACACTAGGTAAGGAGGTCCATTAGTAATAAATATTTCTCAATATATAATTAAATATTGTTTTTTGTGATTAATCACTATGTTTAAATTATATTTGATTTGTAGCAATGAGAATACATAATGCATATCAGGTATTTACATTCTGAATCATAACTGTAGCAAAATTACAGTTATGAAGTAGCCACCAAGATTATTTTTTGGTTTGGGGTCACCACAACATGAGAAACTGTATTGCGGGGTCACGGCATTAGAAAGGTTGAGAACCACTGCCCTAGAAGTTTTCCAGGTGTGCCCTATAGTATTCCAGAGAAATATGTGCCTGTTGGGGACCAAAAAACCAACTGGGTTTTTGGAGTTTAGATTTTTGGGGGACAGAGGTATGGGGAATTGGCTATAAGCTGACAGTTGGTCCAGCCCTCCACCTCACTTGCCTGATTAGGTTGCAAAAGGCTGTTAAGCTGTGGTGCTGGATTGTTTACACTACCCCCATGTTCCCCAGAAAGACTGGAGGCAAGTTTCTTCTATCCTTTGTTTGGTGTAAAGTTAAGACAATATATACGGTGGGAATTTTCTGCACTCAACACAATTAAGAGTAAAAAGAGAGGAATTCTTCAATGTATTGACAAAGAAATGAGAGTTTGCCTTTCAAATATATGCCCAAACATTAACAAAATCGCTAGGACACATCAGGCTCATGTTTCTCATAAACACAAGAATGAAAAAACATATTTGCGCCGGGACCTGCGGAATTCACTAAGTCCTACTAGAAATGTTTATTCTTTAACCCCCTTTTTTTTTTTGGTATTTTTCTGAAGCTGGAAACGGGGAGAGACAGTCAGACAGACTCCCGCATGCACCCGACTGGGATCCACCCGGCACGCCCACCAGGGGGCGATGCTCTGCCCCTCTGGGGCGTCACTCTGTCGCGACCAGAGCCACTCTAGCGCCTGGGGCAGAGGCCAAGAAGCCATCTTCAGCGCCCGGGCCATCTTTGCTCCAATGGAGCCTCGCTGCAGGAGGGGAAGAGAGAGACAGAGAGGAAGGAGAGGGGGAGGGGTGGAGAAGCAGATGGGCGCTTCTCCTGTGTGCCCTGACCGGGAATTGAACCCGGGACTTCTGCACGCCAAGCTGATGCTCTACCACTGAGCCAACTGGCCAGGGCCAACCCCTCTTTTTTACAAATCCTAAAATGCATAACTCAAAACATGTAACATAAAAATATTTTTTAATATCAGAATAAATTTAATTTTGTCATATTTATTTTGTTTGATTACCATAAAAGCATGCTTGGACTTTATATTTTTTAATATTTGACTTAACTATTATAACATATTTCTCAGAAATTTGTATATAGTGCATCTACAATTATTTGTAGGATTTTAAATGCACCCTGACTTCAAAATTTTGAGAACCACTGGCTTAGGCTATCATGGTTCCTGATTTTTCCTAGCTTAATTCATGGACTTCTCATCAATTCCAATTTCCAAACACTACTTCATTTTCCTTTACATCAACTTTCACCATTCACTATATTACATATTTATTTAGTTTCCACCTTCCCTTGCAGAAATATAAGCTCACTGAGAGCAGGGCTCTGCTTTGTTTCCTGCTCTATCCTCTAAGCCCAAAGTAAGGCTTAAGGCATGGTAGGTGCTTAATGCATATTTGAATAAAGAAAGGAATGCATTTCTCCAAATATATTTTCATTTAAATTGAACTAGAATTGATTTTTGTTTCAAAACCACAGTATTTGTTGCATATTAAATTATTTTAACAAGTAGAAACACAGATAACTTAAAGTAGTATCATGTCCATCATATTAAAAATGAATTGTGTAAAGTCTTGAGTAACACAACAAAATGACTCAAAATGTCTACAAATTTTAGTATGATATAGAATAGGCTCAATAATTAAGAATCCCAGACAAAATAAACCATTTTTCAATGGGTACCCCTAATACCACCATGACACTGCTTTTATGGTATAAGCTTTATGCTTCAAGATAAGAAAACCAAAATTTTTTTTTATAAAAAAGATTTTTAACATTTTAGAATGGTCCTTTCCCCCCACTTTCTTTTATAATATTAATTTCATAAAATAACAAATAAATCCTTGTCCATATATATTATAAAATAGTCAAAGAAGAGTTTTTCTTTGACTGCTGTTTTCCAAGTAATATTTTTGCAGAAATGGGCTTTTAGTTATTGTCTTTCTGAAAATGAACATCTTTATAAAATCAGAGTTTAGCATGGTTGTTCATAATTTTAGAATACCATTAAACTTTCCTCACCAAATCATAAAGTATCTAATTCATCTATGACAATAACTTTCACATTGTGCTTTTAAATTAGGGCATAGTATTACACTGTCACACAGAATAACTGGGATATATTTATTTTCCTAATTCCATATTCCAACATTAAGACTATCCCATGATCTCCTGAAACTATTAATATATCCACCCAAACACATACGCACACAAACACACACATCTCTATAAAAGAAAAGTGACATGCAGGAGGAGATTGAAACTTTTTCCTTATAATGAGAACTTCTAAGATTTACTCTCTTGTAATTTTCAAGTAGGCACTATACTACCATTGACTATAGTCACCATGCTACACATCACATCTCTATGATTTATTTCTTTTACAACTGGAAGTTTGTACCTCTTGAATTCTATCAGCCATTTTGCCCACCCCAACACCCTCCACTCTGACAACTACTACTGTGTTCTCTGTATCCATGAATTTTGTTTTGTTTGTTCATTTGTTTTGTTCATTTGTTTGTTCATTTGTTTTGTTCATTTGTTTGTTCATATTCCACCCAGAAGTAAAATCATATAGTATTTGTCTTTCTCTGTCTGATTTATGTACTCATAAATTGAGTACTCCAAAGGGTCCAGTAACAACACAAATTTATTTAAATCTAACTAGACCTCAAACCATGAACAACTTCTGCTAGAATCCTGATTCTATATTTTCATTTATTACCTACATTTCCTTTTTAGGACCCATGTTCAGTGCTTTGTTATAAATATTGCACTGACTTGTGAACCTCATTAAAACCAGTGTGGAATTTTTCCTCCTGTGCTTCTGAGCGGACTTCCACACAGCTGATCAGTCCCTCATACATGCTCTTCTTTGAATTCTAGGACATCACACTCTACTGGTCTTTCTCTTACCTTACCAGCTATGCTTCACTGGTCTTCTCTCTTTTTTTTATTTGTAAGAAGACGGGAGATAGAGAGACAGACTCCTGAATGCACCCCAACCAGGATCCCCCCAGGAACCCCCATGTGGGACCGAATCTCTGCACATCTGGGGCCCTTGTCTCAACCAAGCTATTTTTAGTACTTGAGGCAGAGGATCCACGGAGCCATCCTCAGCACCTGGGGCCAATGTGCTCTAATCAATCGAGCCATGGCTGCAGGAGAGGAAAGACAGGGACAGAGAGACAGAGAAAGATAGAGGAGAGGGGAAGAGAAGCAGGTGGTCACTTGTGTGCCTTGACTGGGAATTGAACCCGGGACTTCCACATGCCAAGGTTGATGCTCTACTGCTGAGCCAATCTGCCAGGGCCAGTCTTCTCAACCTAACTTTTAAATACTGATATTAGGCAACATCCAAAAGTGTTGACTTAAAAATTATAACTTATAATTTTTATTTCTCAATATTAATTAATTATTCTAGTTTGTAATCTTTTTGGCAATATTAAGACTTATATAGACAGGTAATAGCAAATGTTGGAGAGGCTGTGGAGAAAAAAGGAACCCTCATACACTGTTGGTGGGAATGTAAAGTAGTACAACCATTATGGAAGAAAGTATGGTGGTTCCTCAAAAAACTGAAAATAGAACTACCTTATGACCCAGCAATCCCTCTACTGGGTATATACCCCAAAAACTCAGAAACATTGATACGTAAAGACACATGCAGCCCCATGTTTATTGCAGCATTGTTCACAGTGGCCAGGACATGGAAACAACCAAAAAGCCCGTCAATAGATGACTGGATAAAGAAGATGTGGCACATATACACTATGGAATACTACTCCACCATAAGAAATGATGACATCGGATCATTTACAGCAAAATGGTGGGATCTTGATAACATTATACGAAGTGAAATAAGTAAATCAGAAAAAACCAAGAACTGCATTATTCCATACGTAGGTGGGACATAAAAGTGAGACTAAGAGATATTGATAAGAGTGTGGTGGTTACGGGGGGAGGGGGGAGGGGGGAGAGGGAGAGGGAAAGAGGGAGGGGGAGGGGCACAAAGAAAACTATATAGATAGAAGGTGACAGAGGACAATCTGACTTTGGGTGATGGGTATGCAACATAATTGAATGACAAGATAACCTGGACATGTTATCTTTGAATATATGTATCCTGATTTATTGATGTCGCTCCGTTAAAAAAATAAAATTATTTAAAAAAAGACTTGTACTTGATAATAATATAATATTATATTATATTATAATATAATATTACATAAAAATAATATGAAAAAATCCTAATTTTTGTATATTCTTTGATTTAGTGGCAAGATTCAATAGTTTCTTTTGTAAATTTATTTTATTTCTCAAGGATATGGAGTTTCCACAGCTTTCTAATTTTATCAATTGCATTTTTCTTTCCTTTCTTTCCCTGACACTTGTGACTGCTATGCTCTAACAACTTGGAAATCCCAACAGTTCTATGAATAAGCATAATTTTACTCTTATTATTACTCTAGAAAAATGTAGATTTATTTGAGTTATTGTTTTACCAGTACTATGAATATAGCATCATAATAATATGGCTTCTTGTTTATATTTGACAAAATTCCATAAATAAATGGATTGCAGATCACATAAAATTACATTTTCACGTATTCACGTTAATATTCATTATATCTCTTACCTACATTGTTCTTGTTTGGCTGCTTGTATAAACTTATACTTGATCATTTTTTTCTAGGTACATATAGACTCAGGTTCTATATTCACATGATTATTTTAAGATACATTTACTTTATACTTTTTATCACTGCTTTTATAAAACACTTTAACTTTTCATGCATTGGGAGTAAAAGGCAAAACAACTGCAAAAACAAATTGTGAAGCTACTTTAAGCAATAAGCAAACAATGTGCAAAAACTTTAGCCAAAATAAACTATATTCTCTGATAACTAAATTCAAACCAAGATGAACTGATCAATATAATACATATTAGGTTGTAAAAATAAGTACAGGAATTTCTGAAAGTCAAATAGCTAATTTTCTAGATTAAAGCTTTGAAATATATATATTAAGAGAAGTACTTCTTCCTTTTCTCTTTGTAAATATCAAATCAGTTGACAGACAAATGGGTATTACTAGGTCTTCAAGAACCACATGTTGAAAAAGTTTGTTCCATACATTAATACATCTATTACTGAAAAAGTGTTCCATGGTCAAATAGCTTTGGAAAATTCTGGGCTAAAAATAAAGTCTACCAGTTTCTTCCCTGACATTCTCCCTGCAAAGGTTTAGAATGTGACATGGCCTGAGCTTATTTCAGCACAGAGCCATTTGCCCCTTCTTCTGGAAGCTTTCCTTTGGAACAAGGTTTGGAAACAAATTTCTTATTTTGTTCCTTCAATCCCACCTGGAGTTAACTGATTAGTGAGTTTTATGGCTTAGATTTATGATCCCAGAAAACAGTCCAATTTTTGGTTAGGTATGTCAATTTACTTTTTCCTGGAGTTTTCAGTTTAAAATATAAGCAATCATTGCTTATAAGAGTTATAGTTATATTTATCCTACTTACTAATGCCCATACTTTCCTTGCATGGTTAGAGTTTCCTTGAAAGTTAGAGTTTCATGTTGTCCGGCTCTTTTAAAATCTTCTCTGAAAAATTATAGCTTAGTTTTCTAGGTTTTCAGATAAATCCCAAATTCTAAATTTTCTTTCCTTCTTTTACTCTGCTTTGTCACATTTATCCACTTTCATATTTCCTCAGCCTGGCACGGACATTCCTTTATCTTCATAGAATTTTTTTCTTCCTGTCTCCCATATTAGATTATTTCTTTCCTTATTGGATATCTATTTGCTGTAAATATTCAACACTTTAACAGCAACTTATAATACAAAAGAAAAAGATACCACTGCTTTCAAAGCAACATGAGTTTCTTTGTTACAATTAATTCTATATCTGAGGAAATAATATGACATGGTGAAAAAGTTCAAATCCTGTGAATTACCAATACATGAATTTTATAAAAGTTTTCTATCCTTACTGCATCTTGATTTTCTCATCAGTGAAACATATATAATTATACCTAAATGAAGCTTTGTGGTATGGAATACAGTGGTCACTCTTACCTTGTTTCCTTAGGGCAATAGGTTTGTAGAACACAGACTAACTACTTTGATTTCATTTAAATCATTTACCAGGAAAAGAGATTAAATCAGATAATGTTCAAAGTCTTGCATTTCTAGCGATTTGTGATTGTGAGCTTAGGGAATCTTCCTTCCCCTCCTCTGACAGGAATACAGTCATGTTCCATGGCACATAATTGGGAACTGCAGAAAGGTGAACACAGCCTGCACCTTGGAGGGCACTGAAACAATTTCCTGGGTGTCCCTACTTGGTATCTCATGATGAATTAATTAGAGCGTTTTGTGGGCTTCTCTAAAACACCTCATAAACAGTCACAGAAATAGTTTGCTTGTATGTCTCCTTATTTCTCTTAGACCACATATGCTTCCCTGAAACCCAGGGATTTCCACAAGTTTTATTAAGAATTCACATATCCCCACGATGGATTTTTCTCACTATGTTCTGTGAATACAGATCAAGGATATTCTGGCACCAGCCTTATAAATAATGAGTGGCTCTTCTGTTTCCAACTAAGAGAGTTTTATACTGCTGTAACAGTCTTCTTTTAGTAGAATGACAGTCTCTACTGTTCTTTCTTCATTATAGTATTTAGAAAGTTATATGTAGATTACTGAAATAGAACAGACTTCATTTGGGTTGTTATTTATTTTATTTTCTTCTGAATCTCTTCCAATGGAATGAAGAAATATAAATCCAAGAGTTCATACATTACTATACTCTAAAACCATTGCCCAAAATGATAATAAGTCTTTACCATAAAGTAATTGCAGTGTTCTCTAATATCCCATATGATAGCTATTGGATGTTCAATATTGCCTCGAAAATTACATGGAAAATTAAACCAATTCAACTAGCTAAGATATATTAATGTAACACTATATGTCTGACAAACCCACTCAAGCTAAAAATAATTACCATTAAATCAGTAAATTCAGGCTGTTTACATAATTGTGCCAATCTTTGAAAAGTCTGCTTTGCCACTCCCTGTTCACTCCTTTTCCACTCCACAGATCATAGTTAATCGGTTCTTCATTAACTTGCAGGCAACGTTTCTAAAAAGGGCTAGAAACTACTAATCATTATTGATATCTAACATTTTTACATACCTTCCACGTTTATATAGATTTGAACTCGCACTGTCTAATGTCATTAGTATCATTTGATAATCATTTCTATTTTATAATCCAGGTAGTGTTTAGAGGGACTGGATGACCTACCCAAGATCTTCCATTAAAAAGGGCAGAATTGAGACAAAAGCCCAGGTCATCTGATTCCAGTGTCAATGTTTAGACACTGTCTCTCAATTTATTACATCATAGATATAAAAATTATCATTTAGAATATTTTCAATGTGCTTCTAATCATTCAGGTCTCCATATGCTGTGCAATCTTATGTCCTCTTTATCTCCATCAATCTTTTATGGTGTAAGTATTGTTACTCTGCCTGACCAGGCAGTGGCGTGGTAGATAGAGCATTGGACTGGGACACAGAGGACCCAGGTTCAAGAACCCAAGGTTACCAGCTTGAGCACGAGCTCATCTTGTTTGAGCAAAGCTTAACAGCTTGAACCCAGGGTCACTAGCTCTAGTAAGGGGTCACTCAGTCTGCTGTAGCGCCCTAAGGTGCCACAACAAAGAATTGATACTTCTCATCTCTCTCTCTTCCTGTCTGTTTGTCCCTATCTGTCCCTCTCTGTCTCTTTCTCTGTCATGCAAAAAAAATATTGTTATTCTTCCAAACAGAGAAACAATGTGTATAATAGTATTTGAAAAGACCCCATCCCAAAATATCTTCTCTACTGCCTATTATTTCTTTATGTGATATAATCTTGGGAAAGCAGCCACCCTAAGAAATAGGTCACATATCTAACTAGGATCAGGTAACATTTTAAAGAATGAAAGTAATGAACATCATCTAGCAAACTGGTGAGATCTACAAAAATAGGGAATGGGGTCTGTCTTGTTTTGTGTGTTTGTGGAAGGTGGGAAAGAGTGAAGAGTATTGTTTAGAGGCTGGAGAAAGAAAAAATGATAGCCATGAGGTATTAAAATGGAATGCTCAGTATAAAGGTCCCTATGTCATTGTTTCCCTGGAGTCCAGCACTCTAAAGTTAATTAGTTATATAGAGCATTAACACTATTAGGGGACCATGAGAACCCTTGAGTCTGCTTGCCCTCTGACCTCCAAACCATAAAATGCACTAATTCAATATCCTTAGTCTCTTTCTGACCCCTGTGTTTCTGTGCAAAGTGAGGGGCCTCAGATAGCCAAAGGCTCTGGGTATTAGGGAAAAATATTTGTAACAGGGCAATGTGTCTTTAATAAAAGAAAGTGCCCAGGGCACTTCAACTTTCCTACCCTATATTATACAAAAGAGAAGAGCCAGGTCTTTGCACATGCTCTTAGAATGGCCTAATACACATCCCATTTTCAGCTACACTTGGAGTTGGCAGTATTGCACAAATTCAAGGTTTTTCTTCTCTTTTCAAAAAAAAAATATATTATATGTGACAAATGATGAAATTTTCAGCACAAAATTTGCCATTGGGGCTTTCATCTTTCTTTATGATTTGCTATCAGGTCATGGTATCCTTCAAGGCATAAATAAAAATGCAACTTTCATCTGCATTTCAAACTGAGGTGAGAGTACAAAAATTAAACATTTTCATTTTTTTTCCTGAATATCATTCATTCTCTGTGTGCTCCAAAAACAGCAATACATACTCCCCACTGCCTCTCCTCCAGAATGATTTCTTGGAAAGGCCGTAAGAAAAGAATAACTTGTTATTAGCACATCTACAACATATAATTTAGAGCACTACCTACATATTCAGATTTGAAATGGAGTACGCAGGCAGTTTGAAAAATAAAAAAAAAAAAGGATGGAAGAGTTTTCTAACTGTGTCAGCTATAATCAAATAAGTAAAAATATATATATATATATACAACTACCACCCCAACACACACATAAAGAAAACCACAATATCCGCTAGAATCTGGAGGGTTAAATTATTGAAAAATAAGAATTCAATAAGAACACAGTCATATTATAGCTCATCCAAGGGGAAAATGGACTAAAGTGAAAATACTTCTAAAATATTAATTAAAACTTGACTGGGTAGCAGTTCAATGCATAGAGTGTGGACCTGGGACACTGAGGTCCCAGGTTCAAAACCTTAAGGTCGCTGGCTTGAGTGTTAGCTCATCCGGCTTGAGCACAGGCTCACCACTTGAGTGTGGGGTCACCGGTTTTAGCATACAATCATTACTATGGTTGCTGGCTTGAAGCCCAAGGTTACTGGCTTGAGACCAAGGTTACAGGCTTGAGTAAGGGGTCACTGGCTTGACTGGAGTCCTCAGGTCAAGGCACATATGAGAAGTGATCAATGAACAACTAAAAGTGCAGCAACTACGAGTTGATACTTCTCATCTCTCTTCCTTCCTATCTGTCTGTCTCTCTCTCACACACACATACATATTTACATATATATATATGTACACACACACACACACACACACATATATATGTAAATTAAAACCCAATCTATTACATGTAAGAAAGCTCTTCTTGCCAGTTCTGGGCATCACTACCACACTGTGTATATGTATTTGTGTGCTGAGTATGGTATGCTAATGCATGTGGGTGGAGTTGCATTTATATTTTCCATCTTTACAATTTAATTTTAGAAAAAAGCAATCAACCCCTGCTGGGTAGCTAAATGAATCAACCTGTCTAAACTATTTTTTTTGCAAGGACTATATCTACATTCCAGCATCTTGAAACTATTGTAAAAGCACACACCAAAAATTAAATTAAGCCCCAGTAGACTGTAAAGGTTGCTGTTAATAATGCTCATCTGAACTGAAGGCTTCACGTGTTACACGTCTGTCAAAGAAAGGAGACAGACTCCGAGGAAGGAAAGCAAGGACAGGCTCAAAACAAGAGTGTGCTTTCAGCTTCAACAGGTACAAACTGCAGATGGGAAATAGACTGTTAACAAAATAAAGTATGTCCTGCCCTCCTGTAATTTTTCACCATCTGTGTGGCAAAGATTTCACTTCTGACATCGTCAACATATTCTTAGCATCTGTAGCCATTTACTGTGACCTAGCGGGTAAAGCAGCCTTTTCTAAATAACCAAACATTGGATTCTGCATAATGCAAAAATGCCTTCTGCTCTCCCAAGTGTACAATGGAATTAGGAAGGCGGAATTGGTCCAAAGGCCGTATTTATTTAACAAGGTGGTTATACAGAGAGCAAGCGTTTATGAAGTCTCTCCTTATTTTCAAACTTCTGGCTCGATTTACACCAAAACAAATTCTAAACTGCTCCTCCAGGAAAACATTTTGCAAATGATATTCCTCCTTGAACCTCCCCAAGTACACACAAACATACCCACACATCTTTATCCTTCTCTCTGCCCCTCCTTTCCTCCACAAATGAAGCACTCAAATCAATTTGTTATTGTTTATTACTGTTATTATTATCCAAACTAGCTACAAGGAGAGTAAGGTCGCTCTCTGAGAAAACACTGGAGTCAACATAGAAACACTTGAGAGCAGGCTGATATCACATAGAGCCAAAGTCTATAAGAAAGCATCTACATGTTTTGAACCCTGCCTGTTTGTGAGGAGACCATCCTGAGTAACAAATACTCTGGAGCTTGAGAGAGAGCCACAAATATCATGCTTAGGAGATAGTGTCTTTAGACTCAAACTGAATAATGGCCTTTATGAGTACTATATCTTTGAAATAAGAATATTCCACAGACACAATACAATCTCAACAGAAAAAGGCAAAAAATCAAATATAAGGAAGAACACAACATAACGGTCTGAAGTGAAGGTCATTTGCCTTTCATGATCATAAAATCCCCTTTGACTAAAAGATCACCTGACATCACTAAATTGTACAGTTGGAAGACCCTTAAGGAGCATTCAGTTGACCCCCTTCCTTGTTAATGATGAAGAAATACAAAGTCAGAGTCCAGTTCCTTCAGATTTTGTATGAAATGCCCAGTCTCCAGTTGTGAGTCCAGTCTGCAGTTGTGAATGTTGTCCTATACTATCCCTCACAATCAGAAGGCAGTTCATCTGTATAGCTTTGATTTGGGCTTCTAAGGTTGATATTAGTAAAAAAGTCAGCAAATGTGCTACAGAACTAGTACCGTGTTTTACACAAAATAATTACTTACACAGATGTGCTGGTAAGGCTGATGATTCTAGGCAGTACGATTCCTACACTGTCCTCACGAAGAAAAGGATCCCCATACATTAGACTGGTGGTACATTTCTATCCAAAACTGAAATCAACAAAATACTGGCTATACTAACATCTACCTCTGAGCTGCTCACACCTACCTTTTTCACCCTTGATTAAAGAGACCTGCTAGAGCTTTGACAGGTGAGAAAATAAAACAGAAACTCTGTTTACCTAGGCATCCAGCACAAGAAAAGCTTGAGAGAAGGAATTTGGGAATAAGTAAAGTCAAGGAATATTCTGCTTGCCATTACCTCAGATTTTAACAAAAGTGCATTGTCTTGAACTTTCTGGTCCCTGAGAATGACTGAATATACTTTACTCTTACTGTTAACCAGTCATACATGAGAGCCAATGAAAAACAGTGCCATCCCCCTCTGCTGCACTACATCAAGCAGCCACATGTTGTCCCACTGTAGACAGATTGTCACTTCCACTTCAGAAGCTGTCATAGGATGGAACAAGTTATCTGAGTGCCTGACAGTCAGACAGCCTGTTTGGGGCGAAGAGCACAAGGTCAAAGCCCTTGCCTAGAGTTCAAATATTTTTCTGTGAGAATAAAAATCCTGACTGAACTGTCAGTGTCCTGAATATATTTTCCTTAGTCCATTCTTCAGTAAGTGGTTAGTCATTTCTGGGGCTGAAAAAGAGAACTGTTTTTCTAAGAAGTTCCTTTTTCCATCAACTTTTTTTTTCTCTTTCAACAAAGAGTTACAAACAATTCAAGTATCCAGTTCAGTGATATTCTTGAAGATGATAAGCATATAAGGCAGTAGATAAAGATCCTCCTCGTAGCCTTCTTTTCAGATGTAATTAAGAATACTGAGGTTTACAAACAAATAAACAAAACAAACTCATAGACACAGATAACAGTACGGTGGTTCCCAGAGGGAAGTGGGGTCAGGAAAGGTTGAAGAGGGTAAAACAGGTCAAATACAGGGTGACAGAAGGGCAGTGAGCACCCACCTGAAACTTATATAATGTTATTAGCCAATGTCACCTCAATAAATTTTAAACACATACTCACCAAGAATACTGAGGTTTTAATGTGCATGTCGGGATCAAAGCTCAGACAAACAACACTTTGTTTTAGCCACAGAAAGATGAATAATTTATGAAATACAAAAAGAGGTAAGTAAAATAAGATCCACCAAATGAAATTATACTGTCTTTATATCAAGATTTTTTTTCAACTGATTAGGCCAACAGTTAGAGAAATCAAATGGAAACGCTTAGAAAATGTAACAAAAATATCCTGTGTAAACAAAAATAGTAAATGTGAATCAAATTAAATAGCCTTCACCTATTTCTTAGTCCTGATGAAGTCACTGTTACTCTTATTAATTTGTGTTTAAAAGAAGTGTATATTCATCATGCCTTTAATACTACTGTCTACATAAATTAATATGGGATAAGCTCGGTAATTTAAAGTTTACAGAAAAGACTATGTCAGAGGTCAATGTTGTCACAGCAAATACCATTAGAAACCAAATCAACATTTTTCAAATAGGATTTTTAAATTTTTTTAAAAATCTAACATCATAAATATAACCTGAACACGAGGGGGGTCTTGACTATAATAGAATTACAGCATTTTGATCTGTGTAACAATTGTTTGATATGTACAGGTCCAAGTGCTGGGGGGTGAGTCTGGGGCGTGAATTATAAATCAGCAGTGTGTAACAGCTGTGGCAGAAGGTACTTAGAGAGCAAGGAGAGACAAGAGGCAGTTCAGGAAGGAGGCAGGGAACTGAGGGGAAGGTAGTGCACCGAATACAGCATTTGCCAGGAGTTCTGAACTGCTTTCACATCCTGTGCAGCACTGCCGTCAGCTTTTAGAAAGCCCGACCCAGTCTGAGATTGCTGGGATAGGGCTTAATGGGCTCCCCTCCTGGCCTGCTAGCCTGTCTCCAGGATGGATTTGGCATGGGGAAGGATTTTATTGTTCTTCCTTACGGTCCTTAGATGGACAAAAATGGATTAATCACAATCCTTGCATGGCCCTCTTTTATGTACTTATTTATCTGATTACTTTTATAATGGCTTTGAATCCTATTTGTATTTGACTTTTAGAAATGAAATTCCTAGCTGTGAATAGAAAGCCTGAGAGGAAACCAGAGTTCAATAAGAGACAATTGGTAGTATTAATCAGAACTAAAATAAGGTTGCCAAATTTAGCAAATAAAATACAGGACACAATAAAAAACTGCTTTTCTTTTAGTATGACTATGTCCCAGGCAATACAGTAAGTGCTCACTTGTCAATAGGTTCTGCAACTTTAAGTGGAATGATATAAAATGAAACCAATTCTACCATAGGCTAATAGATATA
This sequence comes from Saccopteryx bilineata, assembly GCF_036850765.1. Classification (NCBI taxonomy): domain Eukaryota; kingdom Metazoa; phylum Chordata; class Mammalia; order Chiroptera; family Emballonuridae; genus Saccopteryx; species Saccopteryx bilineata. The sequence continues at coordinate 248,448,562 of NC_089493.1, forward strand.
AATAAGTTAAGTTCCCATAGCATCCCATCAACATTAAAATGAAACAATGTTGAATGCAACAACCTATTTGAGGACCTACTGTATTTGTTGCACACACATGATAAAGAAAATTATTCACTGTTTATCTGAAATTCAAATGTTACTGGATGTCCTACATTTAATTGACAAAACTGATTTAGGGCTTCAGAAAGTCTAAGACAGCAATGCAGATTTATGTCTCATTGTTTTTCACTGACTTTTTATATATATAATGAAAGAATTGCCTTCTAGTATACTCACTAACCTAATTATAAATATATTGAAAATAGCATAATCCAAGAGTATCCAAAGCACAAAAGAGAACTACAAAATTAGACCAAGTTAAACAGTTTTCATTCTTAAATATTTTTTCCTACATAACTGAGAATATGATTCTTACAACTGTTCAAAATCAACATTCAAGCCCTGGCTGGTTGATTAAGTGTAGTGTCGGCCGGGCATGTAGATGTCCTGGGTCTGATTCCTGGTCAGGGCACACAGGAGAGGCGCCCATCTGTTTCTCCACCTCTCTCTCTCTCTCTCTCTCTCTCTCTCTCTTCTCTCTCTCTCTCTCTGGCTTCTCCTCCTACAACCATGGCTCATTTGGAGCAAACTGGCCCCGGGCACTGAGATTGGCTCCATGGCCTCACCTCAGGCACTAAGAGCTTGGATGCTGAGCAGCAGAGCAACACCCCACATGGGCAAAATATCACTCCTAGTAGGCTTGCCGGGTGGATCCTGGTCAGAGCACATGTGGGAGTCTGTCTCTCTGTCTCTCCTCCTTTCACTGAATAAAAATAAGTAAGTAAATAAATAAATAAATAAACAAACATTTAAAAAAATAACTTACTATTCTCTTAATCAGACCTCAAAAACTGCTCAAATTTAAGCTGAGAGATTCTAAAAACTGTTTACTAAATTTAAAATAGTCACACATATATACATGAAACAAACAAATCTATGGTCTATGCAGCAAAACTTAACCAAAAAGTAATTTAATCTCATCATTCTAAGAGTCAGATCAAATCATTAACTTTGAGATTTGCACCCCCAAAGTCACCTTGAGAAAATAACAGAGACTAATAAACACAGATACTCTTGATCTGAAGTCAGAAGAGTTAAGATCCTACCAACAAAATTGAACCCCTTAACATTTGTAAGAAGAATGGAGATGGTTAAAACAAAATCCTTAAAGGAAAAACATCATGAGGTTAAAAAAAAAAAAATCTGAAAAATAAACCAAAAAAAAATCCCAAATTTTGTATCCACAACATACTGACATGACACTCAGAGACTCTTATTACAGATAACATCTCATCTCCAAGCAAGCTACCTCCACACCATGCCTGATTTACTACCTACCACAAGGCTAAGAAGGGACAAATGGCACAGACTAGATCTCCAATTGTCAAGATGACAAATGTTCTTCTCTATTGCAAAGGACAAATCATCGATCCACAGAATAACAAAATTTCAAAAGCACGCTGGCATAGTATACTGAAAGGAAAATGAAGTGAAAGAGTACATGCTACCTTCAGATAGGAGCGTATGCCACAGTACTGATCCAAGACACCGAGTACAGCTCGTGAGACGTTGAAACAGAACACAGACAGATTTTTTCTTCATAGTGGCTAAATCGTAGACATGGAGTTTGTACCCTATGGGTAGAAGGTAAATCAGAGAAGTGGAGTTTTAGCCCAGATGTGAAATTTTCTAGAACGAACCCATTTTTTTCCAAATATAACATATTCCTTCCTAGTTTGTGTAATTTTAACCTCTGGCAAGCTATTTAACTTTCCTTTATATCATCTCTTATCCTATAAGTGGAGATGATAATAATCGTATTTATTCCATACTGAAATGTTAAAAGGATTATGTGAATTCATATCTGCAATGTACTTAGAATAATGTTTGGCACATAAAACAGATCTAAAAAGTGTTTGCAATTTCAAAAATATTGGACGTAAGAAATTTCAAGAAGACAGGAGACCTGGTTATTAATAATAACAAGAAATAACATAAGAGCTAACCGTGGAATAGCATGCCACAGTGCATTCACAGATAATACCTTATTTCATCCTCCTGACCTCCCATTTAATCCTTCTGACCACATATTATTGATCCCATTTTATTAAGAAGGAAGGAGGTCTTTTCAAGATTATGTGGACAATGTATATCACCTGTGAACAATGGTAGCAGCTGGTGATTTTGGTTTTTTTTTTTTTTTAACTTTTATTAATCTTTGAATTCACTTTTCACTTGGTGGCTTATCCAGGTTCCATATTCTTGCTTGACCCACTTTTTTCTCATCTTTACTTTTCAAAGGCACTGCAGGAATCAGGCAGGATAAGGGAAAAGACAAAATAAAAATTCAAACATGCCAAGTTTTAGAATCTGACTTTGGCAGTCACAAGACCATGGTGAAGTGTTTGGGCACTTTTCTAAATTACTTTAAGTAACATAAATAGTTCCATCTTCCTCTCTGTCAGTCATCTTTCTACTCTGGCATAATTACAAGGTTTTGTCACATGAATATCACCTTTTAAAATAATTTATGCAACTATGTACCACTCAACTCTGAGTTTAAATGAAAATTTTGATAAACGCAAGTAATTGATGTTAATTTCCATATTCCCCAATGATTAACTTTGGCTTAAGATAAATAGTCTGAGGTTCTCTGATGCATCTTAAATAACCAGGGATGAGCATCTACATGAAACTGGTTAAAAGGCCACTTCAGGACAGAAACTAACCATCTAGGTGGAGCCTAAGAAAGGGTCAACAAAGGCCTTGGCAACCCAAAGAATTTCATTTTGACGAGCAACTGAGAAAAAGGCCCCAGCAATTCATCTTCATAAAAATGAGATAAGAAGCTATTATTAATTCATTTATAAATATTAATAAATTCCTACTATGTCCCAGGCACTGCAGACTCTTTAGGGGAGAAAATGACCAGCTGCTCCATGAGAGTGTAGGGTAATGGCATTCGATCTAGTGTGGGGAGGCAGGGAGAGTGTCTCTGTAAAGGCAAGGGTTGTGCTGAGCTATGAAATAAGATTTTGCAAAAAATGCAGGAAACAATATTCAGAGAACTTGTGGTGAAAAGGATGGAAAGCAGCTGGAATGGCAGGAGCAAGTAAAAGCATAAGAATAGATGAGACTGTGGAGATAGCAGGGAGAAGAGCAGGCATGGCCCATCAAGTTACATTAATCATATGTATTTTTTTAATTGCAAGAGCACTGGGAGGATTTAAGCAAGAGCAGGAGGGTATGGGGGTGAGCTAGGGTGACATTACCAGCCTTAAAAAGTCCGCCCCAGCAACTGGGTAAACGAACCTGAGAGAAGGTTATTACAGTAAAATAAGACGATGATAGCTTGGAGTAGAATGGGTGACATGGTAGGAGGAGGTTATATGTAGGAGGTAAACATGACAGAACTGGGCGATGGACTGGGGATGGATGTAATTGATGATGTGTATCTGGAAATAAAAGCAGTGCCTGGTACCTAATAGCACTTCAGTATTTGTGAAATAAGTGCTGAATAAGTATATACAAGGGTAAGGGGAAAGAGGTATCAGAATGATTCCTGAGATTCTAGATGGTGTATCTTAGATCAATGATTTTCAACCTTTTTCATCTCCTGGCACACATAAACTAATTACCAAACTTCTGTGACACACCAAAAAATATATTTTTTTTACTGATCTAACAAAAAAAAGTATAATTTTCATTCATTCATACTGGACAGCTATTGTTGTGTTGGCTGTTGTCATTTTTTATTTGATAATCTAAGGGTTAAAAGAGGTCAGTGCCCCTGACTAAACAGTCAGATATTGCACATTTTAAAAATTCTTGAGGCACACCAGCGGATAATCGCTGTCTTAGGTGAATGGTGACACCATGCAGAGATAGAACACCCAACAAGATTAGACTCTGGGTAAGAGTTCATGAGTTTAGCTTTCATCTCATTGATTTTGAGATGTCTATAACTCATCTAAGAGAGAGGTGAAGAAAGAAAGAAGAGTGGATAAACTGGAGCCAGGAAGAAAATTCTTAGTGACAGATAAAAATGTGTGAGTCACTTATGTATAGAAAGTGATTGAAACCTTAAGTGTAAATGCTGTTGCCTAGAGAGAGACTAGAGCATGAGAAGATAAGCAGATGCAGGACCAAGCTTAGAGGAGCTCTGTAGCCACAGAAGAAAAGTGGAGGAGAAGCATCCACAGAGGGGTTCAAGTGCAAATGAGAAAGATTTGTATCATGAAGAGCAAGTGAAGAGACTGTTTCAAGAAAGCAGTACCAAGAGTGTTGAGTGCAATTCAAAAGTCATGCATGATAAAAAAAAAAAAAAAGCAAACAAACAAACAAATCCTTTGGAGTTAGCAACATGAAAAAACTTAGTGAGTTTAGAAAGAGCTGTTTCAGTGGAGTGATGGGACAAAAAGCCAGATTAAATTGTGCCACTGGATGAGTGTTTAATGAGAAAATAGAGGCAATATATATAGGCAAAGTGGAAAAGAATAATTTCATGGTAGCTGGATGAGAATGAGAGAGAGGTCAAATGACCAGGATACAGAACAAAGAAAAGCATTTAGCTGACAAGAAGATGACTTTACAACAGAGATAAGAGCTAATCAAATGGGAAAGTTTCCTGAGAAAAGTCAGCTCTGAGAAATGTTGGTATTGGAAATGCTCTCAGCAGGAAGTTTGAGATTTGGAAACTCAAAATATGGTGGTAAGCAGAATGACCAAGAAAGCACTGAAAAAAAATGGCCCAAAGCAACCTATTCTGGAAAAAAGAAAGAGCATCACATTAGATATTTCATAACATCCAAGGAGAAATATCTTTTAAAGTTCTCTAAAAGTATTCATTAAAGGGAAAAAAGGGGAAAAATACAGTAAACTTATGAACTTTTCCCATGTGCTTTTCATATGGGTAGAGAATAACACAGAATGAGAATAACTATCAAAAATTACATCCATGGCCCTGGCCGGTTGGCTCAGCAGTAGAGTGTCCACCATCGCGTGGAAGTCCTAGATTCAATTCCCTGCCAGGGCACACAGGAGAGGCACCCATCTGGTTCTTGACCCTTCCCCCCTCTCCTTTCTCTCTCTCTCTTCTTCTCCTGTAGCCAACACTCTACTGGAGCAAAGTTGACCTGGGCGCTGAGGATGGCTCCATGGCCTCCATCTCAGGTGCTAGAATGGCCCCAGTTGCAGCAGAACAATAACCTAGATGGGCCAAACATCGCCCCTTGGTATGCTTGCAAGGTGGATCCTGGTCAGGGCATGCGAGAGTCTATCTCTCCGCCTCCCCGCTTTTCACTTCAGAAAAAAAAAAAAAAAAAGATTACATCCAGCCTGACCAGTAGTAGCACAGTGAACAGAGCATCCACCTGGGATGCTGAGGACCCAGGTTTGAAACAGAGGTTGCTGTATTGAGTGCAGCCTCATCTGGCTTGAGCACAGGCTCACTAGCTTGAGCACTAGGTCACCAGCTTGAGCATAGGGTCATCAACATAATCCAATGATCACTGGCTTGAACAAGGGGTCACTGGCTCAACTTGAAGTTGCCCACCCCTTGTCAAGGCACATATAGAAACAATCAGTGAACAATTAAAGGGACGCAACTATGAGGTGGTGCTTCTCCTCTCCCACTCTCTCTCTCTCTTTCAGAAAAAAAGTTACATCCATAGCCCTGGCCCATTAGCTCACTTGGATAGTTAATTTTCCCAACATGCCAAGGTTGTAGGTTCTATCCCTGGTTGGGGCACATATGAGAGTCAACCAATGGATGCATAAATAAGTGGAACAACAAATTGATATTTCTCTCTCTCTCTCCTTCTCCCCTCCTCTCTCTCTAAAAATTTAAAAATTTTTTAAAGAAAATTTTTGAAAGGTTTTTTTTAAAAACTTACATCTGTAGATACTATGTCCAATGATCAAAATGCAGAGGTAATCCAGTGATTTGAATTTGGAGGGTACAGGGCTTTTGGGAAAAAAAATTTTGATCTGGTAACCTTTACACCACATCATCCACCCTGCCTCTCATTAAAATATATTTGTAAAAGTATACTTGTAATTGCTAAAGCAATTGCTGTGCAGGTGACTGATTTTTGTAGGGACAGTGGAAAAGATACCAAAACAGATGTTCTAGTCAGAAATGGAGGAACAGACACAATCACTCCCTGCCTTTTTTCTCTTAATAGACCAGATAGATGAATGGCAGGAGGGGTGGGTGAATGAATGGATGACAGGATGGATGAGTGGAAAATAGACGGATCCATGAGTAGAGCTTCTATGCTTTGTACTGAACTTTGCATCTCTTTGTTCACAATTAGCAAATGGTACGGAGCATTGTACAGAAAGTAATCCAACTTCCAATGTGCCAAAATCCATGGGAGCCTACCCCACTCAATGTAGAGAGTGAGTGTGCCAGAGCATCTCCCATTGGGGCAGTCACTGGCATGTCCCTCACATGAATTCCTAATATGGGGTTGAATGCTCTCAGTTTTTGGTTGCTCCTCCCGGGCCAAACTGTTGATGGTAAAACTAGGGTCTAATTTTAAGGCAAAGGAGAAATGTTCTCAAGCCTGCAGCAGAGGCCTTCTGTTATAGCCTGGTTTAACAAAGAATCCTACCTTGGGGGACTGGACATGTGGGCTCAAGTTTTACTTGCCTCTGAGGTTGTCCATTGTGTGCCTAGCTCCATCAGGGCCTCCTCAAGAGAAGTGGCTTTGCTAAAGCAGGAGTTGGCCATTGATGAATCCCTTTGGGCTAACGCTAACAAGTTTCAGTTTATCACATAAAAGCCAAGCACTGGCTAAGATTTAAAATTAGAGTTTTAAATATTTTAATGATAAAAAAGGAAGTGAAATATGCCCAGGTTCCAGAAGTTGAGTGGCAACCGAATAAAAATAAATAAATAAATAAATAAATAAATAAATAAAGGACTTAGAATTATTGTCTCCGATAAATTAGTTCAAAGGAAAGAAGCTATAAACTAAAAGTTCTTTGATCATGAAAATGTAACTGCTATATAATATACCCCTAAAATTACTGCTCTGTATCCTGCCCTTTGAACTAAATGCAGGAAAATCAACAGTATCAAGTCTGGGGTTGATTCTGAAGTCATTTTGTGGTAATTTAAAGTAATTGGGATTTTTTTTTATGACGGTTGCTATAAAGAAGAATATATAGCTTTGCTATTCCTTGTGACAGTTCTTTGATTTACACCTCCAGAATAAGAAGTATGAGACATGGCTGTTAATTTATAGCAATACACCCATTTCACCATCATGGGCTGGCATTACAAATGAGCAACAGAAAAAATCAGCCTGTGGGTAAAATGAGAAATGCCTGTTAAGTGTTCTCACCCAGTTCAGCCTCATTTTTATCCCAGGGCACATCCACACGGATCCTAACACGGCCCTCTGAAGCTGAACTCCCGTCAGCCTCTTGGAGCCAAATGGCAACTCATCTGGCATCCAGAGTGCTAAGTGAAATGCCTAAAACATGCAAATATCTTAATTAGTAAAAGGTCTGGAGAAAATAAGTGTTCTATTAATAATTAGGCAAATTCGAAGCAGGATGACAAACCGCTCTGCCTGCCTCTCAGATGTTTGCTGGGGGGTAAAGCTTGTCAGTCATTGCCTCCTTCACACAAATTGCATTCGCTCTCAGGAAGGGCTCTTCAGAGCAGATGAGTGTGAAGATATTTTCAGTGCCTCCTCCTCCCTTCAGTGCCCCTGTTGTGGGGGCCCCACCATAATTAGATGCTGGCTTTTGGTGGGATGCTTTGAGTGTTCAGTTAGGTCTCCTTTCTTCCTAACAGTCCTGTTTTTATGTGAATGAACACAAAGCCAATTATCTTTTAGAAGCATGTTTTGGGGTTGCATTGACAGTCTTCCCACATGTTTGACAACTATCACCATGAGACCCTGCCCTTAATTCAGATTTAGGAAAAGGAAAAAAAAGAATGGCCTAAATTTGGTTTAAATCCAACTAAGATCATAACATCTCTTCCTCCCTAAATAGAGTTATAGAGGCTTGCTATTCCAAGCATGCTCTGAGGGCCAGCCACGGCTCACCTGGGAGCTCTTTTAAAATGCAGACTCTGGGGCCCCACCTCAAGTCGACTGAACCAAATATACAATTTGACAAGATGCTGAGTGGTGTGTATGCACATCAAAGCTTGAAAAACATTGATCTAACACCATTAAAATGTCTGTGGTAATACACAATATTTAGGAAAATAAACATTCTGATTAAGGAGAGAAATAAAGAAAAAAAGAAGGAAGAAAAAACCCACAAAAAAACCAGTGTCCTTGTTTGGTCTGTTCACCAAAATGGTGAACATAAAGTATAGAGTTATAGCAATATTAAAAATAAAATAAGTCAGAATATAACTGGCCTAGAATACAGATAGCAATGAGGTCCACCAAGACTTCCAGTTCCTCTCTCACTCTGAGTACTGCATGGAAGGATTGTATCTCCTGCCCCACAAACTTGGGAGTGGCCGGGCCACTTGCAGGGGCCGGTGACGTGTGAGCGGGAACGGAGGTATGCCGCCCCCACGTGGGAGCACTGAGGAACTAGTGCACCTTCTTCCAGTCTCCAGGTTCTTTCTTCCACAGCTAACAGGTTCAGGAAGCACATGTCAAGGTGCAAGCGCTATAAGAGAGAAAAAAAAAACAGGAGGAGGAAAGAGGTGTCATTTTATTGTCTACACACACACACACACACACACACACACGGCCAAAAATAAAAAATAAAAAAAAAACAAAAACAAAACAGAGAACATGGAGTAGAGAGTTTCAGCAACATTCAAAGTCAGAACATCACTCCAGCAACTCATGGAGGACAGCTGCCCCTGGAGAGACACCTTGACCCTCAGCAGATTTCGTGTGAGTAAATTATAACCCTCTGGGATATTGGGGGTTTAATACTGTAGCATCCCTGCCTCTCTCCTGACCGATGCAACTGGCAGAGTATCAATGAAATGAGGTAGAGAAAAGTCATCACTGCCACTGGGCAATGGAGAGCTAGAGAGCTTCAAGGTACCGTACAGCTGCCCCTCAAAGACATTCATGCCACCACAGTAGCCAGTGGAAGTGGAAAATGGCCTGCAACCTTCAAATTTGGCACTGCGCAGGTGCATACTGCTTGTGGTATCTTGAGTTACAGCCTGCAGAAGTAGGACAGTAGTCCTTTCTTGGTTTAAAGGTGAACGAAGAGGCTCTAATATAATTATATATTAGATATATAATTATATATTATATTATATAATTATATAAATAACCTCTTTTTTTCTTAAAAAAAAGTACCCAAATATACTGTTTTGTATTCATTGCAAGCTTGCCCATCTTTTTCTGAGGTGTTTAAAAAGGTCATCAGGTTTCATACACAGCAAATACATCAGTGATCATTTCTTTCTTATAGAACATAAATATTCATGGATAGCAAAGTACCACTGCACTAGTTTCAGTGATTACTCTTTGTCCACTGCTTGTGGACTTGCACTTTACCCTCCCTTTTCAAAGCACTGAGTGAGATTCTTTGTTAAGGATACCCAAATGTCTCTGATGGTGTCGCTGGAACCTCTGTGGGCTCAGAGATTCTAATCAGATCATCCCTGGTGTCGTGCACAAAAACACCACTCTTTTGTCAAAGGTCTACTGATACTGTGTGGAAGAAATCTTAAAATGTTGAACAAAATACTGTATTTTCATTTATTTCCAACTTATTAACATTTGATAGTTGGACATTTCTGGGACATTTCAAAGGAATATCCATTGATGGGGAAAAAATGGACAGATTTTTCTAATGACTATTAAAGCTTACTGCTGTGAGGTGCCTTACCCCTTGTGCACCAACAGCAAGACTGGTCTCAACTTGGGCATGCCTTTTATTTTATTTTGTTTTTAATTCCAAATGAGTCATTTTGTCCTTTTAAATTTAACTGGCTTGTATAACAAATCTAATTTTCTAAACTTTCACATATTGACCCAGATTTCCAAGGTGAATTAGTTATCCTTCAACTTTCTTCTTAATCATGCTTCTCCTTGAAAAATAAAACTTCATGGCTCTATGGAAGCCTTTTTTCTCTCCTTCTCACAGGAATTTACAGAATAGCTAAGGGGGTAGAGGGTTAAATTGTCAAAGTTGCAATAACCAGAAAACTCCAAAATAGTTTCAAACTAGGATTTGACCAATCTTGATCTCAGAAATCTAAAGCAAAGCATAATTGCAAGATGTGGCTTTGCTTTGATCTTGTCATCATATGTTCTAAATACTATAGAATAAAGTGAGAAAAGGATTTGGACAGGGAAATCACTAGTAATAAAATGTTAAGTTAAAAAAAAGTAAATCAGTGGTAGAAATTGTTAAACAAGAACCAAGCTGTTGTCCTCCATCAAGTAAAACCTCTAGTTTAGTAGCTTTTAAAATAAGTAGATGATTTATATATAGAGTCACCAAGAAAGAAATTTCTTCATATACCAGGGAAGCTTGCAATAATTTCTATCATCTAAAGATCATATGCATGCAAGTTTAAATTGGTACAACCACTTCAGAAAGCTCTTTGTCAACATCTACTAGAGTTGAAAACGTGGATATCTTATTACCAATTAATCTACTCCTAAGTATATACCCAACAGAAATGAATATATTTATTTACCAAAATACATGTACTAATGTTTATAGTAGCACTAAGTGAAAAACTGCCCAAATGGCCATAATCAGAATAGATAAATAAATTATAAAATATTCGCACAGCTTCAAGAACAGAATTCTCTGGTATAAATCACTAATTACACTGTTATCAATCTGTCTGCAGTAAACAATGCTGTCAAACCAGTATAAATCTCCCCAAATTCTGACCCATGATTACAAAGCAATACGCTTAATGTTTAATGCCATTACCATAAAGTCAGATCTGTTGAGGCACATTTCTTAATTCATTAGGACAGAGACTAATGTATGTATTGAAGAGTGTGACCCTAGCCCTCAGATGCAGAGTGTACAATCTAGAGACCTGCAGGATGCAGGAGCTGCACATAGAATCTCTACTTCTGGATTTTGTTTAGCTCCCTATTAGCTTGTTCTACATATCCATTCTTTATCCAAAATAAACTTTCAAAATAGTACCTAATCTCTTAAACATATGCATTTGCAATATAAATACACCTATTCTTAATTATATGCATATTATCCTATGTCACTCCCTACAACATTTACCACCCAGGCCACTCAAAACTATGCCATTCTTCTGATGGACTCACTTAACTTCTCCAAAAGAAATTTGGAGAAATTTCTAATTTTCTCAACTACTAGTATAGATACTGGAAAGATACATAAGAATATTTGGTTCCTTTTTGAATATTATAACACTTATTTTGTCTTCCTTATGTCAAATGAACATGGTTTTAGTATTTTTAGGATTATTTAAGTAATATATTAATTCTTAAACAGGGTACAAAAGCTTAAAATGTAAGTCATTCTTGATTAAGAGGCCAAAATTCATTCACTGAAATTTGTTTCCTCCCCAAACTACACTGAAACCAAACTAAAGGGATTTTTAAAGACATAACCCATTAGGAAAGGGTGAAGAGAAGAAGAAATAATTAAACATTGAGTGCTGCAAAGTATATGGGTGTGTAGTAACTGTTTCAGTAGATGGAAGAAAGCTAAATGGCCTGCTGATAGAGGAGAAGATTGTGAAATCACCTTACTTATACCACAGAATCCTTGCATACTCAAGAATTGGCAATATTTGATACCTCTGGAACTGAGGAAGAATTGGGAAGGAGACTACAATTAGGACTGTGGGAAAACTGAGAAGCACTGGATCAGAAACTAGATCTTCTAATCTGTATTGCTGAGCACCTTCCTTCATCACAGCAGACATTTGTGAATTTAATCTCAGAGGCTCTTTGGCTGGAAGGACACCATGCACAGCTGACAGCACATGTTCCTATCTTTAATTTTAAACTGTGTGTCTATAGCCATTCCCAACTCTGAAAGCAAACACTGCAACTTTACTTCTAGAATTATGGCAACCATATTTTTATCCCCCAAGCAAAATACTAGAAGGCTCTTCTCTAGAGAATCTGTCCAGCCCAAGGAGAAACACCTAGGAATGTTGTCATTACATGTTACCCCCACAAACAGCCCACCTAAGTTACACTACAATAAAGCATAATATCAAGAAATCTCACACACAGGGGAGCAGAATGTTTTAATCATTACCAGATAGCCAAGGATGACTAGACATCTGAGGTAAAGCTCTAACATAGCAGGTAAAATCCAAACAAACATACATATGGGATGATTTTGAGGAAACAGACACTCTAACAGAAGAAAAACTTAAATAATCATTCTTGTTAACACTTTCAAAGAGAGGAAAGAAGATGCTGAAATAAAAACTGGATTACTAATTTTAAAAAAACATGGGGTATGGGGGGGCACAATGTGGTGTGTTATATTGAGTGGGATACTTGAAACCATGTCAACATAATAAATTTTAAAATTAAAATTAAAAAACATATAGAATATGAAAAGAGCTCATGAAAATTAAAAGGCATGATGGGAGAAATGAAAGACCCAATAGAAGCATTAACAGGTCAAGGAGAATAAACTTTTTCACAGGGTAGAACTAAAAGCCAAGAGTTGGGTAATAGCTATGAAAATATGAGAGAATTAGAAGAGAGAATTAGAATTCTTCTCAGATGAAGAATCCAAATAATAGGTTCCCTCTTTCCCCCCACCTCAAAAAAGAGAGCAAGAGAGAGAGAGGACAGAGAAAGTGAAGGGAAAAATTACTAATAAAATAATTTAATGAAAATTGCCAGATCCTGAGCACTCAGCACTAAGCATTGAAAATTCTTGTACCAAGGCATAACTTGCTTTTTCACTGATTATGTGAAGAAAATTCTACATATTTCTGGCAGAGTGAGGGAGAATGGGGAAGAATGCATCACATGGACAGTATGAGGAATCAGATGGCTTTGGACTTCTCAATAGCAACCTGAAAGCAAGAAGACTAAATAAATGCGTCAAAACTCGGAAGGATAATGATTTCCAAAATATTATTCTATACCCAGCTAAGTTACCAATCAAGTAGAAAAAATAGATAAAGACATTTTTAAATATAAAATATCTTTTAAAAATATATATCCCTCTCATCCTTTCTCAAAAATCTACTAGGGGATGTGTGCTAACAAAACAGGAAAAATAAACAAGCAAGCAAGCAAACAAAAAAAATAATACCAGTATAGGAAACAGGAGAGAGACACAGACAAGAAGAATCCTCAGGACAAGAAAGAGAGATCCCAAGGTGGCAGCTGTGCACAGGGATATATGCAACCAGTCCAGGCTGGAGTAGTGTCACTCAAGAGATACATGTTCAAGGATTCTAATCATATAATTCTATTTACCTGATGACAGAATGCTTGGGTAAGGCTGACACAGATTATCAGTATACCTTTTTTGTCTTAATTATGTGCTGATGAAGCTCCTGCTCTCCTCTAAATTCCATGTACCCTGAAGCAAACAAGTTCTCTCATTTCATCTCTATAGAAATACTGTCGTCAGATAAACCTGAGATTTAAAAAGTAGTCCATGCTGACCTTTAAAAAATAAAACAAAAAACAGTCTACTCCCTCTGACATTTCTACTGGGCATTCAGTATTAGGCCCACTAGATATCTTGATTAATTGTGTGAGCCCTTTTTGCTTAGGACTCAATCAGAACCTTATAAACTGACTTTTCTGAGAAAGGACTCTTGGAAACTATAAAGATGCCCAGAGCCAATGAATCAGAGAATGTTCATTTTATCTTCTCTTGGGAGTCTTTACCTAAAGGTAATAGATTTGTATGTGCTACTCAGTTTTTTCCAGACCAAGCAATAAATTGTTCAGATAAAATATATAGAAAGTAAATCATCTTTTAAAGCAAAGGAATGAGTCAGGCAAAAGACAAATAGTGGTTATCTGGAAAAAGGAAAGTAAGATGAGAGTAGATGCACTTAGAGATGGATATCCTGATAGCTTGAGCAGATCACGTCTTTCTGTAACTTTACATATATTTATATCTATGTGTATACACACACATAGATATAACTATACATACATATACACCATATACATATATACATTTGTATGTACATATGTGTGTTTTATACTTTTATGTTTAAATTTCACAATAAAAAGTTAAAACAATGAAAAAAATTTGATCCCATGGATACAATTCCTTTTATCCCAACAATATTTCTATGTAAGTTTGTATGAGCTCCGTGTGACATTTTCAACTGTTTTGTTTTATTTTGTTATTTTTTTTCATATAACAACATACTGCAGAAATTTTCCAAGTCAGATATATCCACCTCTTGTAATGCATTATATGAATGCTCCATAATTTGTCAACTATTCTCAGTAAGCAATTTTCCATCTTAAAGTTTTTCTCTTCCTGAAATGAACCAAGTATATCTGTCCCTTCCCCTCTGCCAAGAAATGCAGTAACCACCAAAAAGATAAGACTATAAAGCACTGCAAAGTAGCTGGAGGGCAAGCACTCTGGAGATGGCTCTGGTCACTCAGATGACTATTAGTTATTTTTTAAGTGTGATTTATGTCCATATTTTTCAGTATTCCATCTTTTATTTTTTATTTTTGGTTAAAAGTGTTGAGGTTATGTAATCCTAATAATAAACACAGTATTTTTTGTATTCAAAAAATGAGAAATGCATACATTAAACAAGATCTTCTGTCACCACCACCACTACTATGACTTTATATTCCCAATACCATCTTACTCACAAGGTAACTAGTAACAACAGTTTACTGTATATCTTTCCACACATTCCTCTACAAAAGTTTCTCTTTTAAAGAAGAGAAATAACTTGCAGTACAGATTACTCCAAACAGTCTCTCTGGAGACTTCTTAGCATCAGAGATAATGAGAAACCTGATGTAAGCTGACATGACTACAGAAACAAAAGGACTGTATAATAATCTTGTCCTTAGATATGCCCATGATTCTCTTCACTTTCCTTTACATATCCATCTACCCAAATAACTATGCAACCAGCAGTTTTCTGTTAATAGATCCACAGGGCCCAATTCCATTAACAGAGACCATTTGAATTCATTCAGGAAATCTTCTCCAGGCAACCCTCATAAACCAACTCAGACTCCAGAATCCTGGGAACCAAGTTTCTTCCCAGCCTATTCAGAAGAAGTGGCGACTCCCATCGACTCCCATGCCTAGTCTGGCTTCAAATCAAACAGTCTGTTCAGAAACACAGATACCTTTAACTGACCATCAGGGCCTGATACAAAGCACAGCATTCACAGGAAGACATCAATCTGTACTTTTTGCCAAAGTAGCACAATGTCCTCCTTGAGCGCTTGCTACAGAGGAACTGAGAGAACACTTGAAGCCCAAAATCATGTCCATAACCCCAGTTCAAACCTCTTCCCACCCCATGCTTGCTTTTGTTCCCACAACCCTCCACCTCCCCCTTCCTTCCTGGAGTTTAATAAAAGGGGTTAATGGCTTACAAGAAGTGGGGAGTCAAAAACAGACCTAAAAATCTTGCCAAATGACAAAAGAATTAAGCTGGATCTAAGATTTCCCAACATCAATCAGGATCATACAGGCAGTGATTGCAATAAATTCATACACGTTTCTTTTCTTTATACATCAAGTAGAAAGAAAATACCACATGCTGACGTGGGTGAGGTTCAGACTTTTTAAGGTTACTTCCTAAACCCTCACTTATTCAACGTTTGGAAACTGTATAGTGAGCAGAATTAGTCACAAAGCACACTTACTGTGGAATTTGATGAATGAAAAATGTTTTTAACCAAGAACAAAAAATTTTATACATTTCTCTAAAACTAAATGCAATTAACCATTTTAAAGACATTCAGCCATTTAAAAAATAAAGTACAAGAGCATTCATTATATTTTATTCATTTGTCACTGTTTTTATACTGTGCCAATTTACTTTCTATTACCACCATAATCAGATTGTGTTTTCCTAGTATTTCATCATGATTTCTATGAATGGATTATTAATTATTTCTATTGCTGCCTTAGATTTATAGAATGTCACCACAGTAATATCCTCTGGTATCATGTGAAATATGAAGCTATTAACAAATAATCAAGTAAGAAATGAGTTGAAATTTCTCTTTTTTCTATAGATGTTCCTCTCTTCAGGATGTTATTTCCATTGAGCAATAGAACCCCACTTGGTCCTCATGCAGTGACAGTGAATACACTAAATTGTTTACTGGTGGCTGGCTACTCTTAATTTTGTTTTCAAATTGAAAATTTTAAGTTTCCATTTCATTTACCCAAGAATATTTTTTTAAGAAATAAGTCTTCTATATTAAAAAAAAAACATGACAATCCTCAGAACCACAATAATCAGATCCATTTGAGGGACTCTAGTTCTCTGACAGCAGATGAAAGCAGCCTCCCTCTCCTACAACAAGCTCTTGAGAACAGGGATTGTGTTTCAGTCACTACCAGTACTGAGAGCAGTCCTGGCCACATCGTAGGCAGCTAACAATTGAGTGAAAAAACAAATAAAGTTAAATAAATGAATTAACATTAAAGATATCATGAACTAATGATATAGCCTTTATCAGAAATAAATAGGTTTTTTATAATATGTGGCTATTCAAGCCAATGTAATGTTGTATGACTCTCTCATGAATTTATTCATGCATTTATTTATTCATTTCTTTGTTGTAAAGAGAATGTTTTCTCCAACCAGACTGTAGCTGTCATTGCCTTCTATATAAAATAGAATTATTCATATACAGAGGAAAATAGTCTCTATCTTTTCCTTTAGCAGTAATTGAAAAAGCGAGTCCAGCAAATGTTCGTAACCTGCCTGAATACTATAGAGAAGTAGTAAGGGGAAGGAAGTTAGAATTCATTTGCCAGAATGTCTCAAAGACTAGGAGAAATAGAGCTTCTGACATATCTAATGGAAGAAATCAGTTTCATTGGAATATCAAAGTCATTTTGGTTAATATATATGATATACATTAGGTCAGTCATTAGTGGTAAGACAGGCAAGTAAATGATATGGTAACATTATGCAGAGAGTATTTGGAAGGTAGTGGAAGCTCTTCGCCAGAAGTTTTGGGGTTTAGAACTAGGGAAGTCTTCCCCACAATGTTGATACTGAGCTGGGTCCAAAAGCATAAGAGCAAGGTCAGTGGCAGAGTTTGACTTGGAAGAGGACAAGTGAAAAGCTCCTAGGCAATTTTGAGTTCCTCAGATGACTGGACCAGAGTTGGTAAAAATGATGATACTATTGACCAGGACAAGACATGGATGGCCTTGAACACCAAACCAATTAGCATAGACTATCCTATAGGTAAAAATGGATAAATGAGGGATTCCAAATTAGAACATGTTATGACCAATTTGCATCCAGGAACAAAAAAATATGTGAGGAGTGCATTGACGAGGGGCAAAATGTTGACATAGAAATGAGTTTAGGAAGTTAATAGAGTTACATAGAAAATAAATTCTGAGGACCTTAACAAATGTCCATTGCTAACAAAAATCTTATGAAAACTTATCTCCTTTTATTTGTAGCATTTCCCTCTATTTCTTCTCTCCCTTGCTTAGGAGGGTTCTCTCAATATCTGACCAAGCATATGTTAATGTATATGACTTAGTTTATGCACCACAAGACTCTCAGTTTCTGGGATATCTGTACACCTAAAAATACTGGCTAGCCAATAACTGGGATACACTGTATTTATACAAAATCAGTTTCCACATCTAACTAAGTAAGTTGCAATTCCAAAAGAGGCATGCTTACCACTCTGAAGTTCCTCGTGTGTGTGTGTGTGTGTGTGTGTGTGTGTGTGTGTGTGTGTGTGTGTGTGTGTGTGTGTGTGTAGCAGTCTCATTATCATTCACTCAAAACTTCATTTCAGGGCAAACTCAATACATAATAAGAAAGCACTGTGCACTTTTTGATGTGAAACATGAAATGGTTAAGTCTGTTTAGCAATTTCTAACAGTAGTAGATATTGTGTGTGTATGTGCATGTACGCATGCATGTTTGTGAGAGAGAGAGAGAGAGAGAGAGAGAGGCAGAGAGGAAGGGAGAGAGAAAGAGATGAGAAGCATCAACTCATAGTTGTGGCACCTTAGTTGTTCATTGATTGCTTTCTTATATGTGCCTTGACTAGAGGGCTCCAGCTGAGCCAGTGATCCCCTTGCTCTAGCCAGCAACCTTGGGCTCAAGCCAGTGACCTTAGGCTTTCAGCCAGTGACCTTTGGGTTCAAGTCAGTGACCATGGAGTCATGTCTTTGATCCCACACTCAAGATGGCAACCTCAGGGTTTTTAACCTGGGTCCTTAGCATCCCAGGTCAATGCTCTATCCACTGCACCACCACCTTGTCAGGCTCACTGGTTGATTCTTGCTTATATCCTGACCAGGGATTGAACCCACAACCTTGCTGTAGCAGGACAACGCTCAACCAACTGAACTACCCGGCCAGGGCTGAAAACATGGTTTCTGAAATGTTTGTATTATACCTTTAATTTTTTGTTTAATTCTACACTTTTAAAAAAGGGTTTCTTCTCTTTCTGTCCAGAGAGAGAAAGAGAACTCCCACATTTTTCTATTTGGTATAATCTCAATGAAAAATGAATGTTTTTTTCTCAAATAGCATGTAGGTTAGTGCATTTTCAGTCAAGAAATACAAAACATAACTTTTTAATAGAATTATTCAACAAGTTAATGGAGGTCAAACTGAACAATGGTCACTATGCCTGGAAGCAGAAATAATAACTGCTGCTATGAAATAGGTCCTAGCTATTGTTTTTCTTCTCTCTTGTGGAAGGAGGTTTATAATAATGTTTCATATTATTCTGTTTGGAAAAATGTATAATAGAAGGAAGCAATAGAGAATTAGAAAGAGCTAAGAAGTCAGTGATTTTTCCAGTATGCTACTTGAATTAAAACTCAAACAATTTAGATTTCCTTAGTATAAAATAATAGTCATAAACTGATCATTTTTCTGAGATAATGAATGCCAAGATAGGGAATTAATTTAGAACTTCCTTAACTACTACAGCAAGTTATGTATATAAAAATGGGAGCAGGGAGCAGGAAATATAAAGAGAAAAAAATTGAGGAGAGGATGAAAGGGAGAAATACTAGAAAGAAAATAGCAAGCTATACAATGAAAAAAAGGAGAAAAGTAAATGAAAGGCAGAAAGTCCAATTTTAAGTATTATTTTTTCCCTACATCATGTATCATGTTCTAAGTGAAAATGTTTGTTATTGCTTGTCTTTTCTAAAAAAAAAGGAAACCACTGAATAAAAGAAAAACCATTGTGCTTTCCCTGCATGCTATTAAGTTTTGTAAAAAAAGCAAAAATTTTAAAAGTTATTTAGAAAAAGTTATAAACCATTTAAAAGAAGATTAAAAATATATTAGCCCTAGCCAGGTAGCTCAATTGGTTAGAACATCATTCTAATACTATAAGGTTGTGGGTTCGATCCCCATTCAGGGCACATACAAGAATCAACTAAGGTAGGGGTCCCCAAACATTTTACACAGGGGCCAGTTCACTGTCCCTCAGACCATTGGAGGGCCAGACTATTAAAAAAAAACTATGAACAAATCCCTATGCACACTGCACATACCTTATTTTAAAGTAAAAAAACAAAACGAGAACAAATACAATATTTAAAATAACGAACAAGTAAATTTAAATCAACAAACTGACCAGTATTTCAATGGGAATTATGCTCCTCTCACTGACCACCAATGAAAGAGGTGCCCCTTCCGGAAGTGCGGCGGGGGCCGGATAAATGGCCTCAGGGGGCTGTAGCTTGGGGACCCCTGAACTAAGGAATGTATAAATGATTGAAAGGACAAATTGATATATCTCTTTCTCTAGAAAATAAATAAAAATGTAAAATACATTAAAATGTGCTTCTACACATAAATTACACATTGCTCATGTGCTACATGAGAAAAACATGTGCACTGAAGCACTTATGATTCATTCTCGGTATGTCCAATATTTTCAAGAATATAAAATTAGATTATTTTATAAATACAAATAAAGGAACACTGGCAATTATTTCAAGGATAGAATGCTTTTCATTGAATCAGTTATTTGGAGCTACTTTACCAATCAACATAAAATAATAAATAATAATTCAAAAATTCTGTCGAAGGGTTCTGAACTAGAATGCATTCCATCACGTTGGCAATATCCTGCTCTTGCAATCTGCTTTTCATCTCTCTGAAAAATAAATGGCTCCTGCACACACACTATGTCAGTAACTGACAGGGTGGGCAGCAAGGGAAGACTGCAAGGATATCAGCCGCCATGACTGATAG
This sequence comes from Saccopteryx bilineata, assembly GCF_036850765.1. NCBI lineage: Eukaryota > Metazoa > Chordata > Mammalia > Chiroptera > Emballonuridae > Saccopteryx > Saccopteryx bilineata. Next base: position 248,468,981 of record NC_089493.1, read on the forward strand.
CAAAATTGGGGGTTGCAGAGAGAGGGAAAAGCATCCATTCAAATTTAAGGAATAGCTGTTGTATTTCAGATTCCTTTCAAAAATGTGGGATGACAGATTGAGGTCACCACTGATTAAAAAGACATAGTATCTGCAAGGGAGCCTTTCACGTCCTCAGAAATCTTCAGGGGAATCACTTGGAGAGGCAGTGGCACACACAGTGCCTCTGGCTAAGTTCCCTTCACCTGGGCTGGCCCACAGGATGGCGTGGCTAATTAACGAATAAAGCTGAAGACTCCGTCCTACTAGATGTCATGCCAGTATGAAACCTCAGCTTCACCAGAGCAGAGCTGCGAAAGCAAGTTGATAATATCAGGATGTAAAACCCTCAGTTTTGCTATAAGTTTTCCTCACCTGTGTGTCCTCTAAACGATATGTACTGGAATAGCCTATTAAATAACTGTCTTTTATTCAGTTAATTCCATGACAAAATCTATTCTAAAAATACAAAAGACATACATACTGTATTCCTGGACTACTTTCTCAAAACATTTTCTAAGGAATTTTTATCTTGTATCTTGCTTTGTAAAAGCAATGATCTACTTTTTATTTATTTTTATTTTTTATCTACTTTGTAAATGGAAGAGTAAAAAACAATACATTTCCCCCAAAAAAGTACTTCTTTCTAAAAGTTTGTAGTTACCTACTGTATTTGACTTAAAAGGAAATGTTCAAATTTATTCTGTGTAGCAGAGACTACTTATTGTCCCTAAATACCCAGCGTCCCCTCATTCCTTTCACTAGTAACCCTGACTTTAACAGGTAATATGGCACTCACGCATATGTTCCCGGCTTCCCTTACAGTTCAGAGTACCCTTGTGACTGCACTCAGTCTTTAGCGATGTAATGAAAGTGATGAGTACAACTTTCAAAATTTTGCCTCCTACTCCTCCTCTCCCTTCCTTGCTTTTCATTATTTTAAAATGAGCAGCCAATTCAGTTAAGGGGACCATATAGCCTGGTTTACCCAGGACACTCGCATTCGATTCTGTTATTCCAGGGTCCTGTGGTTACCATATCTGAGGCCATTCGATGGAAACTTTACTGAGGATGTCCAAGGTACAAAATGAAAAAAGCCACTGCTATTTTAACCTTTGTTAAAGCAGCTAAAAGGGCAGACAATCTTTATAAAAATCATAAAACCTTGTTAAATTGCAAAAATAAGACACAATTATTTCCTTCAAGGTATATAAAATCTAGTGAGTTTCTGAAGATTAAAACAATTTTAATCAAGGCAGGATTTTTTTTTAATGATTGAAAACTGTTTTAACAAAGAAAGAAAGCCAGTGGTTGGAAGTGATTTAAAAAAAAATAATAAGTCAGGATTTCTTTCCTGAGGAAACCCAAGAAGGCATTTTGGATGAGGTAGCCTTTAACCTGAGCCTTGCATAATAAATATAAATAATCTTTCATAAGGCATCAAAAAGATTCTAAATAAAGAGATCAGCACTAGCAAAGATATAAAGGTGGAGATGTAAAGGACATTTTCAAGAAATGACATAGAGTATCAGGTGGTTAGGATACAGGAAAGCTGAAACAAGGGTTGTAAATAGATTCAATTTTGGAGAAATGTGAATGCTATTCTGAGAAGTTTGGAGTTTATTCTGCAGGAAGTTTGAAGCCACTGAAGGTTTCCCTGGACCTATCCTGGAAATGAGAGAATGAATTCAAGAGCTAGAATAATATCCACATCCAGAGGACATGGGGCCAATTAAATGTGGTTAATGAGAGATAATTAATAACACTTGGTAGAATATTCTCTAAATAACTAGTCCCTACTATTTTTTTTGTCTTCCCATACTACATTAACACAAACACACCAAGATTTCTCAAGGGCTGGGAGAAGAGAAAGAATATTAATCATGAGAACCAAGGCACTGATTGGTCCCTGAAAAAATAGGCCCTGCCTATTATTGTCCCTAGAACTCCCGGGAAATTTTGTAGGGTCTGGGAGTGGAAGAGCCAGTAGGCCCTGTCCTAAGTAGAAGAATGAAAGAATCCTCAGATGAAAAATAACACTGTGGGCACTGGCAAGTTAGCTCAGCTGGTTAAGAGCATCATCCCTAAATGACAAGGTTCTGGGATTGATCCCTGGTCAAGGCACACATGAGAAGCAACCAATGAATGTGCAACTGAGTGGAACAACAAGGGAAGGCTTCCTTCTCCCTCCCCTCTTTCTTCCTCCCGCTCTCTGTCTCTAATCACTAAATAAAAAAATTAAGCTTTGGCCAAATAGCTTGGCTGATTGGAGAATCCACCCAGAGTGCAGAAGTTGCTGATTTGATTCCTAGTCAGCACACATACTGAAGCAGCTCAATGTTCCTGTTTCTCTCTCTCCCTGCCTCCCTCTTAAAATAAAGTTAAAATTAAAATAAAAAAGAACTTTTGCTCACATGTGTTTTAAGAATGATTGGCTGTCCTGGCTGGATGACTTGGTTGTCTGGAGCATCTTCCCAGTACGCAGGGTTTGCCAATATGATCCCAGTCAGGGCACATACAGAAGCAGATGACTGTTTCTCTCTCTCTCTCTCTCTCTCTCTCTCTCTCTCTCTCTCTATATATATATATATATATATATATATATATATATATATATATATATATATATATATATATATATATATCTCCCTTCCTCTCTCTCTGTCTCTCTCTAAAATCAATAATTAAAAAAAACAACAACAAGCGCTGGCTGGTTGGCTCAGTGGTAGAGTGTTGGCCTGGCGTTCAGGAGTCCCGGGTTCGATTCCTCTCTGTCTCTCTCTTCCCCTCCTGCAGCCAAGATGGAGCAAAGATGGCCTGGGTGCTGAAGATGGCTCTATGGCTTCTGCCTAAGGCACTAAAATGGCTCTGGTTGCAACAGAGTAACGCCCCAGATGGGCAGAGCATTGCCCCCTGGTGGGCATGCCGGGTGGATCCCGGTCAGGCTCATGCGGGAGTCTGTCTGACTGCCTTCCCATTTCCAACTTCAGAAAAATACACACACACACACACACACACACACACACAAAAACCAACAAAAGAAACTGTGGGCAGTATCAGATCACCAAATAATGTCTCTGAAATGTCTAACCCAGGATACTTGAAAAGATGATACTCCAACTATGAGAGGTTGCATGGATAGAGAAAAAGAAAATTACTAGTCTAAGACATATTTAAAAAAATTTTTTTTAACTCTGGCCCTGGCTGTTTAGCTCAGTGGTAGAGCCTTGCATAATGGATGTCCTGGGTTCAATTCCTGGTCAAGGCACACAATAGAAGCAACCATCTGCTTCTCTAATCCTCCCCCTTCCTTCTCATTCTCTCTCTCTTCTCCTCTCGCAGCCATGGCTCAATTGGTTTGAGCACATCAGCCCCCAAGCACTGAGAATGGCTTAGTGGAGCCTCTGCTGCAGGTGCTAAAAATAATAGTTCGGTTGCAAGCATGGGCCCAGATGGGCAGAACATCAGCCTCAGATGGGGGTTGCCAGGTGGATCCTGGTTGGGGTGCACGTGGAATTCTGTCTCACTATCTCCCCTCCTCTCTCCTCTCACTTAAAAAAAAAGAAAAAAGAAAAATTCTGCCTCAATTAATAATGATGAGAATCATTTTCTTAAGAAATTACTCTTTCTAATTTCTTTATTTCTTCATTTACAGACTATTGATTAGATTGCCTCATGCATATTTTCTCTAAACCAAGTTAAATAAAACAGTGAATAAATGATTTAACATTTAAATATCAGAATTGAATTAGAAGTTATAGTGAACCCTAAAATTAAGTTAAAATGAGAACAAATTAAATGAAATGTAAAATATGATTCAAAATTAGAAGTTATCTTTGCCAGTAAAATGTCTACTTTTAATTAAATGTTTTCTGTCGAGTTTAATTATCAATATTGCAGCAAAGTTGTTTTATTATCTCAATACAAAATTTTAACAACACTGATAATTAAAGCTTATGAAATAGCATGAAATCTAACCATCATTTACAATATCATTTTATTGGAAAAGATACTTCCTGTCCAAGCCAGCTTACCAAGTAATTTTGGGAATGACTTGGAAGGAAAGAGGAAGAAGTAAAAAGGAGGAGGAGAGGAAGGAGGAGGAGGCATGGAAAGGCAAAAGGAGAAAAGAAAAAAAGAATCCCTGCTATCTGAATGTGATGTTAGCAATAAAGACAACGAATCTCAAAATCTTGTCCAAATCCTCTATGCCCATCCCATTAACTTATGCTGCCCCAGTCAGTGAGCATGCCCAGGCTGGCGATGTCACAGACCTGCAAATGAAGTGAGAACTGCAAAGAGGAAGGTGAAAGGGACGCTCCATACAGAAACATCATAACTGCTGGATCCCTCAGGACCTGAAGGAGGTGGGGGTGGAAGCACAGACTTCTAACAGATCAACATGTAGAAAATGCAACCCTAGGAGGGGGAAGGGAATTCCAATCACCTTTAACGTTTGGGGCAGGTTTTTCTTGTGGTCCTAGTTATTGCCTCATTTTCAGTAACCTAGGAAACACTTTACCTGTTTCCACTTATTTTATCAATATTAGGGTGATTGTGAGATCTGATTTTTGTCTTTTTATTATTGAATATGTAGTATTTTAAATGCTGAGTACTTAAAAAAAGGAAAAATTCATTGATCTCAAATGTTTTATACTTGCTGATCCTCAATAAAACCTAGTGTGCAATTAAATTGTTCTTTTTTTTTTAGAGGGCTGAAAAATGTTAAGTCCCTACTCTCAATAATTATAAAGTATGCATATTTACATCAGAATTAAAATCTGGTGTTTAGCAATTTTGAAATGGTACTCCTTTTCACTCTCAATGAAAAACGTGATTTACTTTTAGTGAGTTTATGAACATAATTTTAAATAAAGAGGCATTGCCAAAGACAGGCAATAAGATATTTAATCTATTTTAATTAGGGCTATTTTGCAATGCAGTCAAAGTTTAACTCCACTAATTTCCCTATAAATAACATCAAAGACAGATATTTTACTGTTGTTATATGAGTTCATCATGCATTTACACCATGAAGTCTTTGGAAGAAAGGAACATTTTAAGCCGTGATTCAAAATAGATACCAAGGGTAAAAATATAGCACCTGGTTCATTTCCAAGAAAATACTCAATGTCAGTGATTGGCCCCAGAAACTTTAAAAATAAGTTCATATCAGGTTTCTTTTTCCAGTCAGAAAATTTATGAGAGAAAGAAAAAGAAATATTTATGAGAGAACAACTCTGCAAAATCTTTGATATGCCAAAATATTAAAATTAGGTGGAACCTAACAAAATCGCAGTATTTGGTAATTTTTTACCTACACAAATGAAAATTTCATATGATTCACCTCATAACTACCTTCAGAAACACAAAAGCAAAATACACATTTAATTTTTTAAAAATTCCATATTTCCAGTGTCCCTAAGAATCATACTTACCCAAAGGCCCTCTTCTGGAATGATCGAGGCAGGGTTAATGAAGAAGAGAAGGAGCTTCAGGAGAAGTCTCACCCCAGAACCATCCAGATCTTTAAGATAAGCAACAGGAGAGAAGAAATTGCATCCAGACATAACAGCGTTTGGTCAACAAGCAACTTCATATACAATTATCAACTAGTGATATCCTAACCCTCATAATGGGTCATAAATAGAGTAACATTGTAACCATGGTAACACCCTAGCCATCCTGACATCATAGGATGAGGCATTACTCAGGTGTTTGTGGTGATGCTGGTTAAAGGAACCTGCTGGTGCTGCCAGTCTTGTAAAAGGATATCACATAAAATTGCAGTAGTAGGCTATACCATCTAGCTTGGTGCAAGTACACACTGTGATGTTTGCATAACAACACATCTCAGCTGACCTGTGGTGGCGCAGTGGATAAAGCGTTGACCTGGAACACTTAGGTCACCGTTTCAAAACCCCGGCTTGCCTGGTCAAGGCACATATGGGAGTTGATGCTTCCTGCTCCTCCCCCCTTTCTCACTCTTCCTCTCTCTCTCTCTCTCTAAAATAAATAAATAAATAAATAAATAAAATTTAAACAACACATCTCAGAATGTATCCCCATGGCTAAGTGGCACAATCCTGTGTTTAAGATGTAAGTAAAAAAGATAGCTTTTGTGTACTCACATATTTCAGGAGAATTCAACATTTCCTGAAGGAAAAGATGTTAGAATTCCTCCAGAGCCTAATATGGAACTCCTTCAAAGAATGTGGCTCTGACCTCTCTGGTTAAACTAGGAAAAGAGGAAGAAGTTAAATTCATTGATGGCCATATTGATAAAAGAAGAAAGCTTCCTAGGAGAAAAGCAATTTTTGGAAGAAAAACAATTAATATAAAATGCTAACTAAACCATCCTCCTTCTTCCCCAGAAATTTATAGAATCAGTCTTTTCTTTCCTATCTGGAAAAGCAAAACTCTGAAGGAGAAAAGAATATGGAAGAAAAGGAGAGATGATAACATTCCACAACTAATACCCCTAAAATGCCCTGCTTCTCCTCTCTTCTCAGTAATTCCAGCAATATTTAGAGAAACACATGGAGCGGCTGGTTTCTGCCGGCTTTCTGGTGTTGGGCAGCGCAGCGTAACAGAAGATTTCCCCGAATTTCCAAGCATTGGGATTTATGGATCTTTATGCTGTTATCTTTCAGATAACTGAATTGTCAGTCTTGTGATAAGTATTTAGAAGCTCACAGTGTTCTTTCCTCAAAACATTGAAACAATTAGCACAATAACTCTAAAACCTTAAGAAATTAGTTATTCCAAATCTATTCTGAATTAGCAAATGCTCCTTAGAGCTGGGAGATACAGCTTCTCTTCATATTAGCATTTCTGATGGACCACTTATAAAAGTGAATTGTACTTTCTTGCCTTCTTAAGTTATTAAACCATGATGCCATACATGGTGAGAAACTCAGAAAGCACTGTGGACAAACTTGAACTGGAATCAGAATATAGGAGCTGTGTAATATAGAAATGTTACTTAATATGTCAGTGTCTCTGGGTTTCTATCTCTAAGCACCTGTCTCTTTGTTGAGCAGCAGAAATGTGATAATATATATATCCAAAACAAAAATCAATGCCAAGAACCTAAGTTCTCAATAAATGTTACTTTCATTCCCTCTTCTCCTCTAACCCAAACTCTACATATGCCTACCCTTTCCCCAACCCATCGTGACTGTGCAATATACATTGGTGATCAACTGTTGCTAACATGTTTGAGATACAAATGCCTTGTTCCACCCACTAGTACTTTGTCCCCTTCACAGACTATTACCTCTGGCTTTCTAGTTCATTGTCTCAGCAAGTCTAGTAGGGATGTCAATTACGTGGTCCCAATCTACTACTCTCATCAATCCATGTATGCTATATAAGGGATTTCAGCTGAAAAATAAATAGAACAAAAACATAAATCCTGTTATGTGAGACAGTACAATTGAGAAATGTGTTGTCTCACATAACAACAAGTTCAGAGCTAGGGACCTCAGAGCTATTTGGTTTACCCAGAATCATTCTCTCTCTCTTTTCTGCTAAATACAAGATCTGCCTCATTTCAGGACTGTTTTACCTTAGTATCAAGATTATCAGAAGCAATGGGTTAGAAGGCTTCCTTGGCATATTCAAAAGGAAAGAAAGAGCCTGACCTGTGGTGGCGCAGTGGATAAAGCGTCAGCCTGGAAACACTGAGGTTGCCGGTTCAAAACCCTGGCTTGCCTGGTCAAGGCACATATGGGAGTTGATGCTTCCTGCTCCTCCCCCTTCTCTCTCTCTCTCTCTCTCTCTCTCTCTCTCTCTCTCTCTCCCCCCCCTCTCTAAAATGAATAAAAACAATAAAAAAAAGGAAAGAAAGAGAGAGAGAGAATTCCCGAACTGTAAAAAGAAAGAACTTCAGTTGAGTGTGATTTGGTTACGTTAGGTCACATAGGCACCCACTACCAATGAAATTCACCTGTGAAACGCACAAGCAGTTTAAGATTAAATCTAATCTTAAATGAAAACATATTACAACTAAAATGGAATTACCTTGATTGGATAAAACTGATTAGTGTCTTTGCATGGAGTGGGAGATGAAGTGGGGACAAGTCTCAGTTTTCCCTTAAGTTACAAGCACTAATGGGAATGGCAGACACCTGAACGCCTGTGGGTTGTTAGACTGGAAGGTAAGTGAGAAGCACCAAAACCCACTGCTCTTTTGCTGAACCAATAATTCATTGTGCTGATCAGGCCCAGCATTCAACCAGTTAATCTGGCCAGCCTCAAAACCTTTTTTTTTTTTTTTTTTTTTTTTATGAGATGCTAGAGGCAGTGAGACAGACTCCCACATGTGCCCAACCAGAATCCACCCAGCAAGCTGGGACCACTGCCCTGTTACTTGGTAATTGAGCTATTTTAGTGCCTGAGGTGAGGCCATAAAGTCATCCTCAGCACCCAGGGCCAATTACTTGAATCATTTTAGACATGGCTACAGGAGGGGAAGAGAGAGAGAGAGAGAGAGAGAGAGAGAGAGAGAGAGAGAGAGAGAAAGGGGGAAGGGGAGGAGTGGAGAAGCAGATGGTCACTTCTCCTGTGTGCCCTGACTGGGAATTGAACCCAGGACTTCCACATGCCAGGCTGATGCTCTACCACTGAGCCAACCAGCCGGAGCTCAAAACCTTTCCCACAAGATTAATAGAAACAATGCTTTTAAGACAATAAACTGATATATAATTGTTCATTTCATGTCAATCATTTTTCCCTATTCCCTATAGCTACTTACCCATGACTCAAAGGCATGATTCATCCATAGGAAGGGCCGTACCCAGCTGAGGACTTAGAAATCATCACTCAGTTTTGTGTCTCCACTTAGATTATTGTTAATAATATAGCCAGTGAGAAGGGAAGGAGTCCTCTAAAGTTCCCAAATTTTACTAATCAAAAGCAAGGAGGATCCATGGCCTCTGCCTCACGCACTGGAATGGCTCCAGTTGCAATGGAGCAACACCCAAGATGGGCAGAGTATCGCCCCCTAATGGGCTTGCTGGGTGTATCCCAATCAGGAGTATGGGGAAGTCTGTCTCTCTGCCTCCCCGCTTCTCCTTTCAGAAAAATACCAAAAAAAAAAAAAAAAAAAAAAAGCATGGAGACCTGAGCATAAAGCTACACTGGAAGCCATTGTGTAGAGAGGGAGGTGGTAGAGAAAATGGGAAAAACCTTCCCAGGTGAGTCAGCTGTCCTTTCAGGATTGGGGGCAAGAGAAAGAGAGCAGGTAAAGGTCAAATTGTTTACCTGGTTCCCCATATACACTTTCATATCTCAAATCCATAATGGTAGTATCAAAAACAATCAGAAAATTCTAGCCCAAGCAGGGGCTTGGATCTTACTATCAAAAGAATAATTTAGAAAACTCTTAGGTGTCTTAGGAGAGATTTAGACCAAAATAGAACAGCAAGAGCAAAACTGAAATTGCAGTGTAACATAATGAACCAGAGGGAGGCAACCAGAAACAATGTTATATATTGAACATTGGGATCCAGATGTTCTTCAATCCACTGATAATGCAGAGGACAGCTGAGGATACTGGCTGTGAGCTCACCAGAGGACTGGCAGTAGCAGAGGTGGGTAGGGAGAAGAGCCACCCAGTGAAGGACAAACTGACCCTGTAGCACAAGACCACAGAGCAGACTGCCCAAGCCAACAGTAAAATGAGTCACAACAAGGCCTCAGAGAAACAGCAGTACTCCCTTTCTCAACCCTTACCATTACCCTACAGTGGGCTAATTCAGTCCATCAGTGGGAGGAGTGCTGGGCAGGGGCAGTGGCAGAACTGAGAGCTAGAAGCAGAGGTGACCAGTGCAGATTCAAACATGTCAGGAAAGCCAAGCAGTTAACCAGAAATAGCAAGGAATTGTCACCTCTGTGTTAACCCTGCTTCCACGTTCTAGAAATCACTGCACAGTTGCACACGCCTACATCTCCAAGTTCATCCCATCTGTCCTTCCCCGTGCTCACCAAGCTCTCCACACTGGTCTCCCTTCCTTTGCTTGACATACACCAAATGAAATGCTCTTCCCCTGCCTCTGTATGTGGCTGGCTTTCTCCCATCATTCACGTCTCAGTTTGTTGTTGTTTTGTTTCCTTTTTTGTAAAGATGTGTTTCAAACCAATCATCCTGCTTTATGGTGAAACCTTTGAAGCATTCCCATCAACCTTCAGGAAGAATTCAAAGATGCTCACTATCACCATTATTATTATTATTTTTTAAAGTACTGGCCAATTCAATTGCCAGGAATAATAAAACAAATATTGGCAAGATAGAGACATGATTCTGATATGCACTTGATATAATTATATATTCAGGAAACCCAAGAAAATTAAAAAAATATTATAAGTGATAGAAAATTAAGTATTGTACTTGGCATACAAAACAACAGCATTCATATGTATAGTATGAGCAGTAACTGTGTCAAAAATGTCATAGGAGGCCCTGGCCGGTTGGCTCAGTGGTAGAGCATCAGCCTGGCGTGCGGGGGACCTGGGTTCGATTCTCGGCCAGGGCACATAGGAGAAGCGCCCATTTGCTTCTCTGCCCTCCCCCTCCTTCCTCTCTGTCTCTCTCTTCCCCTCCCGCAGCCAGGGCTCCATTGGACCAAAGATGGCCCGGGCGCTGGGGATGGCTCCTTGGCCTCTGCCCCAGGTGCTAGAGTGGCTCTGGTCATGGCGGAGCGATGCCCTGGAGGGGCAGAGCATCGCCCCCTGGTGGGCAGAGCGTCGCCCCTGGTGGGCGTGCCGGGTGGATCCCGGTCGGGCGCATGCGGGAGTCTGTTTGACTGTCTCTCCCCGTTTCCAGCTTCAGAAAAATACAAAAAAAAAAAATGTCATAGGAATTCTTAGCTAAGATTACGGGTTAAATAAACACAATTAATGTTGCTTTCTCCTGAACTTCACCAAAATCATAGATAGCAAAGGGAATTTTTTAAGGGTATAAACTGACAGGAATGAGGAACAAAAGATAAAATACCAGTAGAAGTATGAAAGCTGTAACACAAATGGACAAATGATAACCCACTCAAAAAAGCCAAATCTCAAATCATGAAAAAAAACTGAAGGCCCTGGCCAGTTGGCTCAGTGGTAGAGAGTCAGCCCAGTGTGTGGTAGTCCTGGGTTCAATTCCCAGCCAGGGCACACAGGAGAAGCACCCACCTGCTTCTCCAACCTTCACCCCTCTTCTTTCTATCATTCTCTTCCTCTTCTGCAGCCAAGACTCTGTTGGAGCAAAGTTAGCCCGGGCACTGAGGATGGCTCCATGGCCTCCACCTCAGGCACTAGAATGGCTCCAGTTACAGCAGAGCAACAGCCCAGATTGGCAGAGCATTGCCCCCTAGTGGGCTTGCCCGGTAGATCCTAGTTGGGCGCATGTGGGAGTCTGTCTCTCTGCCTCCCCACTTCTCACTTCAGAAAAATACAAAATAAAAATGAGAATGTACCCAATATTTACAATCCTCAAAAGTCACAAATGCAGGAGGGAAAAAAAAAAGAGCAATCTGCTTCTGGTCATATATCTGCTGGATGTCTGAATCTTTCTTTTTCTTTAAACAGTTTATTGATATATGACCTACATATCATAATGTTTACCTGACTGAACTGTACAATTCAATGGTTTTATAGTATATTCTCAGAATTGTGCAACCATTATCAAAACCAAATTTCAGAACACTCATATTTGCAGGTCTCAGCTTAAATGGCACCTCCTTACAGATGTCCTCCCTGATTATTCTGAATAGACCCACACCCCTTATTCCCTGCTTTTCTTCAAGCACTAATAATGGTTTGCAGTTACTTCACTTAGTTATTGGCTTCCTTGTTTACTGTCAACCTGTCCTACATAAGAATGTAAGCTCCATAAAAAGGGAGTTTGTCTCTCTTGATCGTCTTTGTAGTCCCACTGGTAGCATGTTGCACAGCCTGGCATATAATATGTAATCACTAAAAACATTTTACTGAGTGAATGAACTGGTAAGACATAATATCAGCAGAAAATGAGCCTATGGCATCCTGGGGGGAGTAGTCATCAAGAGCAACACAAGATCACACTGAGGAGGAAAGGAAGAGCAAGAAGGAGGGCACTGAACAGATAACCCAATAGCCCACCTGGTGTGTGGAAGGTAAACCAACCCTCTGGGGCTGAGTAAATCCTTGAGGTTCTTGGCCAGTTAGGGAGAGTGGGAATAGAAGGCCTCAAAAAGAGAATATCCAGCTATTAAGAGTGGGCCTGCCCTGGCCAGTTGGCTCAGTGGTAGAGCGTCAGCCTAGCATGCAGGAGTCCCAGGTTTGATTCCCGGCCAGGACACACAGGAGAAGTGCCCATCTGCTTCTCCACCCCTCCCCCTCTCCTTCCTCTCTGTCTCTCTCTTCCCCTCCCACAGCCAAGGCTCCATTGAAGCAAAGTTAGCCCGGGCACTGAGGATGGCTCTGTGGCCTCTGCCTCAGGTGCTAGAATGGCTCTGGTCACGACAGAGCAATGCCCCAGATGGGCAGAGCATCGCCCCCTGGTGGGTATGCCAGGTGGATCTCAGTCAGGCACATGCAGGAGTCTGACTGCCTCCCCGTTTCCAACTTCAGAAAAATACAAAAAAAAAAGAGAGAGAGAGAGAGAGTGGGCCCATCTCATTGTTAATTAAAAAAAAAATAAAACAATATGATTGCTTATGCAGCTCATGCTAGCAAACTGTTCTTATTGCTTACACTAACACATTAAAATATACAATCAATGTTCCTTTGCCTGACAAGATGGTGGTGCAGTGGATAGAGTGTTGGACTGAGATGTGGAGGACCCAGATTGAAAACCTCAAGGTTGCTGGTTTGAGTACAGGCTTATCTGGCTTGAGTGAGGGGTCGCTGGCTTGAGTGTGGGATCATAGACATGACCCCCTGGTCGCTGGCTTGAGCCCAAAGGTCACTGGCTTGAGCAAGGGGTCACTCGCTCTGCTGCAGCCCCCCCCCCCCCCAGTCAAGGCACATATGAGAAAGCAACACTGAACACCTAAGGAGCTACAATGAAGAATTTATGCTTCCCATCTCTCTCCCTTCCTGTTTGTCCTTATCTGTCCCTCTCTCTGTCTCTGTCAAAAAAAAAAATGTTCCTTTGATGCATCAATTGCATATCTGATAGTATAAATTTGATGCTAAGTATAGGACAGGAGCTAGAATTTCTGTCCCATTCTTCTGCTTACTAGCTTTTTGACTTTGGGCACGTTAGTTAACTGTTGTGTGCTTTGATTTGCACATTTTTAAAATAGACATATTATAGTTCCTCTATCATAAGAGCTATTGTATTAAATGAAAATAATTAGAACAGTGTCTGTCATCTACGGGATGCCTTATAAAAGTTATATAGGAGTAGCAGTAGTAACCGTTGTAGTGGAGACAATAGTGGTAGTACTGGTAAAAAAAAAAGTAGTAAGTAGTAGTAAAATGATAATTGGGCAGCCCCAGCCTGCCTGTTGTATGAGGCAAGACATTCACAAGGCAAGACAGTCAGATTTAGCACAGTGTCAAATACAAAGTACTAAATTAATGTTGAATTGACTTGTGTTCACAGTATTTCCCATCATACCACAAGGTGATTTGACACAATTGATTTTTCCTCAAAAACTGAGTGTAGCAGCAGGTTCGTAGTCCCTGTCATTAGCAAGCTGATTTCAAGTCATTTATTCTCAAGTTTGGCCCAGAGTGTCAGAAGAACAGCTGTATTCCTGCATGTATGAATGCGTGTGTCAGAGATAACACACACTGGACTATGACTCCATGTGTTGCAGGAAGAACATGAGAACATCATTCTTTTAGGAAGCAAAGTGGGAAAATAGCAGACAGCCCTAAAAGAATAAGCAATGGCATTCATAGATCAAGAGAATCATTTATTTTGAGGAGTCACCAGTTTGCACTTATTAATAATAACTTTAATGCTTCCTCTTCAAAGACAATGAAACAAGTCCTCATTGAGCTTCTTAGTTGACTTGGCAATTGGTTGGTCCACTGGGGTCTACTGGTCCACATGGCTATCTAAAGAAACTGGAAAGCAGAGTGAAAAATGGTTTTATCTTATGATCTGCATCAAAATCAGCTGCAGAATCAGGGCAAGCCTCCAGGTCCAAAACACAAGGAGCAAGGCCAACAATTTAATTATCAAAAGAGAGTTTCCTAAAAGGAGAGGTTTTCAGCATGAACAAGGGTAAGTGTGCTGACTCCAAAATAAAAAAGAAAGTGTTATTTAAAAAAAAAATAGCCTAAAAGATTACCTTCCATTTATGAAAGAAAACACACATCTAGTGAACATTCTGAAAATGATAAATAGAATGAAGTTAAATACTCAAGATAATTACAGAGCAGAATTATCCAACTTGCATTGTAAGAAGACAATAAAGGAAGCAACAATTACTAGCTCTTGTAATATTCCATTTCTAGCTCTTCCTAAAAAATGAAACTTCAGGCACATAAAAGAGAGAAAACATTCTCCAAATCACTCCTGTGATTTGTGATTACAAATGTAATCAAGTAAAATCAGATCATTAGGGTAGGCCTAATTTGGCATAACTAGTGTCCCTTTATAAAGTGGGAAATTTGGGCACATGAATAAGAATGAAAAGTAGCAGCGCAGGCGAGACTGGTATTTTGCAGCTGAAAGCTAAGGGATGCCAAGGATTGCTGGCAGCACCAGAAGCTAAGAAAAAGGCATGCCATAAATTCTTCCCTGAAGCCTTCAGGTGAGAACTATCCTACCGACATCTTGATTTCTGATGTCTAGCCTCCACTAGAGAATACATTTCTATTGTGTTAAGCCACCAGTTTGTAGTAAGTGGTTATGGCAGCCCAAGCAAACTAATATAATCTCATTCCTACTTTTAGCCAAATCTTTGGGTCAGATGGTACCTACCCCTAACTGAGAGAGACCAGCCACACCCACCTCCTTGGGTGTGTGTTTGCTTCAAGGAAGGATAAACATGTGATTCAAAAAGAGCCAATAAGACTTGAGGTAGTTGTTGAGCTGCTTCTGGAAAAGAAAAACTCCTTCCTTTTCATGAGTTGTTGCAAAAACTCTCTTTTCTCTCAGATGTGAGCAAGAACACCTGGACCCTGGAAACTGCTGGCAGCCATCTTGAAACTCTCAGGTGGGAGTCTCCCTCTGCACAGTTGGGATCAAGAGAACACAGCAGAGATACCGAGAAAAAGAAAATACTTCTGCCTTGGATCAAACCAAACTATTTGTAAGTTTCAGTTACAGGAACTAATACATTCTTTTTATTATTTAAGTCAGTGCGTTGAGTTTTAGAGAAGCAACCACTTAGACATTTTGCTGCTCTCACTGGCCTCTTAAACCCTGGTCACACTCCTCACCTATATTGACATAGTGGATTTGAGATTCCACTCAGCTTCACTGAACTTTAGAAAGACTTCTTCCTGTCTACAGGCCCCTGACATCCCTTTCCCTGAATGCAGTATTTTTCAAGTTGCAGGCCGCCAGAAATTTCGTGCCAGCCTGAAAAAGAGTTACGGTAACCACCCTGAAGACAGGACTCTATTATCTTCCTACAACACCAGGTGGTTAACTCTTTCAAGGATCAGCAGTTGAAAACCACTGACTTAAAGCATTTACTTTAGAAAAATTTCCATTGAAAATTCATTCTCTGCCCCTTTGAGATGCTTCCCCTGCTCCTTTGAGTATATCTTTTAAGAGGTTTTACAAGCCAGGAATGTCTTTCTCCAGGACCTGGAGCCCTCCTGTGAGATGTAATCATCAAAGGAGATAGCATCTATCTTCCAGTCTCTGTGCAGGGGTAGGAGCTTAACGTCACTAAGCACCAATTAGCAAGCACAGATACTTTAATCACATTGACCAGCATCCCCCTTGACATCTTCCAGTAATTTCCACTAGCTCACATCAGCACTTAAAGCACTCCTGCCTTCTGTTCCAGGGGGCCGAGTTCAATCTGTCTATGCTATGGCATTGCCTTGAATATAGTTTTTTTGCCTGTGTAACTGCATCCAGTGTGATATTTCTTTTACATCTCAGAATCACCTCCAGTCTACATGCTGCTTTTACACAGCCAGGCACTACACAAAACATTCAAAACCTTCACACTCAAGTGTGACGTTTTCCTGAGCTACACACAGTACCCACTTGTTTGGATGAGACGAGCAGCTTCTGTCCTTGACCCAGAGAAGGAGCCCAGCATCACCAGAGCACATAATCCAGCAGGATTTTCCCTCTGCACTGTGGATTTTTTCTAGTTCAATCTATGCTCTCCATTTTCTTCCCCTGGCTTTCTCCCATGCCTTTTTCTCTTAGCCCAAAGCTTCCTCTCTCCCACAGCCTGGTTGCCCTTCCAAATCAGACGACCTGAAGGTCTTCTCCTTGATTGCAGGAAGGCAAGCAGCTCCCTCCTCTCTCACTGAGTGGGCAAACTGCTTCAAACAGGAAACATCTTCCTCTGAAGGCAGCCCAATGTAATTGTTAGGAAAGCACATCCAGAAGCCAAACACTTTGGTCTATTTCATTCTGAAGCATTTCTCTTGAGTGGACACAAGACTCTAGGGTGAAATGCTCAACTAAAAATAAATACCATGCTTTCCTTTGCTTTGGTTTTACAATACTAATATTTAACCAAGTGAAAATTAGATATTAGTCTTGATTTTTTTATTTTTAGATTTTACTTGTTGATTTTTAGAGAGAAGGGAGAGAAAGAGAGAAAGGGGAGAGAAGCAGGAAGCATCAAGTCACAGCTGTTCTATGTCCCTTGACTGGGCAAGGCCAGGGTTCGAATCAGTGACCTAAGGCCAGGGTTCAAACTGGCGACCTCATCATTCCAGGTGGATACCTTAATCCACTGCACCACCACAGGTCAGGCTAGAAATTAGCTTCTAAACTTAAGCTTTGCTCCAATGACATTAGTTAAGTCTTATCACTGAGTAAGAATGTTGCAAAGAGATAAAAAATTAGCCTTTAACTTTCTCACTTCCCTCAGCCACATCTTCCCACCTGATTATATGAGTGTTCTGTTTCTACTTAGACTTCCCTTATTTCTTCCAAGCTCTCACCCCGAGTTTTTGAACTTTCTTGAAAGAATCATCAGGAAAAAGGCATATAAGACAGATCCTCCTCCTCGGATCTAAAGAGCCTCACACTGGGATTGTGGGTAGAATCAGATGTGCTCCCTACCGCCCTCCATGGAGAAATAGCACAGCAGCTCAGCAGCAGCGGCTTCCAGTGTCTCTCATTCATTGTTCCCATGTCGGAGAGCTCGACCCCGCTACCAGCACTAATGAGGGAGCCACTCACCAATGAGCTTTATAAATGACAGTGATATGATCAGATTGTTGGTAATAAATAGATTTGGCTGTCCTGTGAAGACTGCCAAGAAGGAGACAGAAAGAGACTAGGAAAATCAGTTACCGGGATGTATTTCAGCCCCGAAATGGGATGAAGATTGTAGTAATGGCAAGTGCGATACAAAAGGAGATTTTATTGGAAAAATCACTAGGATTTGGTGACAACTGACTGGACGTAAATGGAAGGGTTAGGGAATGGGGGACGTCAAGAACAGCAACACCAGATTTCATGTTGGAGCAATGGGGTTGGAAACAATAGCTGACATCCATCCTTTTCTCAGCCCTCTACATACGGTCTCATTTATAAAACAAAGTTTTGAGATGCGTATGATTGGTATTATTCACATCATACAAATTAGGAAACTGAAGAATACAAGATAAGTAGTTTGCTTTAAATCACACAGCCAGTAAGTGTTGGAACCATGAGTCAGTCCAGCCACACTGCTTCAGAGTTTATGTTTCTAACTACTTTGACATCCACCAAGAAGGGTGTTTCAAAAAAAAAGATGTTTAGTTGAGTTCTAATCTTGACCTCCCAACTGTCAATTTCCATTGTTAAAGCCACCAACCAGTCTATGATAGTTCAGTTACAGCAGCCTAAAAGCCCTGGACAAAAATAAACCTTAAATACTCATGAAGAGATGGACCCTAGGATACTATTTATGACTTCTGACTTTTATTCATCCAACAATTATGTATGATAACATACTATGTGCTAGGCATTCTAGGTGTTGGAGAAATAGCTGTTAACAAAAACAAAACCCCACTCTTAAATGATGTATTATTTATCTCTGCGTCTATTTTGTCATGAGGACTTGAATATAGGCTTTAGTTGTTGTTAGTTGGTACTGCTACTTTTTAGAAAGAACATATACATCATCTTTTCAAAAGTAATTCTAAGGCTCCCATATTGTCAAATTTTCCAACAGTATAATAACCGTAATTGCTATCAATACCCATTTAAATTACATTAGCAGCACTGACTCTGCAGTCCCTGAATAAATATAATCAACAAAGGAAAAATGTTTACTAAACATTAGTTAGTCTGGAGACATAGATGATACTTTACCATTCATATAATGACAGTCTTTACTTAACAGACAATTTGAAAGAAATGTCACTCTCTTTATTCAAATAGTACAATAGTTCAATTAAAACAAGACATTTGTCTTCAAATGTGCCTTCTCTATCACTACTAATGCACTGGTCATTAACTCCAACACTACTCCCATTCAATTTAATTAGTGTCCCAGATAATATATGAGTACAATTTGTACTGCGGCTAATAGTACATAATGTCTCTTTAAAAAAAAAAGAGAGCATTGCCTTACTTTTTGATGGCTATAGAAAAGAAAAAAATATGTGATTTTATATATAGTGTGTCCATAAAGTCATGGTGCACTTTTGACTGGTCACAGGAAAGCAACAAAAGATGATAGAAATTTGAAATCTGCACCAAATAAAAAGAAAACCCTCCCAGTTTCTGTAGGATGATGTGGCAGCATGTGCACATGTGTAGATGATGACCTAACACCGTGTATACAGCAGAGCAGCCCACAGCCATGCCAGTCGAGATGTGGACAGTACAGAGGAAAGTTCAGTGTGTTCTGTGGCTCGCTAAATTCAAATCCGTGACCAAAGTGCAATGTGAATATCAGTGCGTTTATAACGAAGCGCCACCACATAGGAATAACATTACTTGGTGGGATAAGCAGTTGAAGGAAACCAGCAGTTTGGTGGAGAAACCCAGTTCTGGTTGGCCATCAGTCAGTGATGAGTCTGTAGAGGCTATACGGGATAGCTACCTAAGGAGCTCTAAAAAATCTGTGTGTGAGCCCACATCGAACTGCACTGAATAGGTATGAAACTGGGAGAGTTTTCCTTTTATTTGGTGCAAACTTCACATTTCTATCGTCTTTTGTTGCTTTCCTCTGACCGGTCAAAAGTGCACCATGACTTTACAGACACACTTCATATATATATATATGAAGTCATTAAAAGATGTCAAAACACAGCTCTCTTATAACAGCAAAGGTCATCATCATCTCTCTAGAAATTAAGGATAATCTCACAAAAAGCAAACTCATCCACACAAAGAACAAATATTCAAAGGAGTTTTACCCTTTTTTTGTTTGTTTAATCACAGTAAGCAGACAGACCATGGCATTTCCTGGCCTGATGATTATTTCATACTTCTTGATAGAGTGTTCAAATTCAAATACTTAAACAATATACCACAACATTTTCTTATAATGTAGGTTGATATGCTGTCAATTTACTCTCAAATATGAAATTGAATCAATATGGAAATCCTATCCTTAACAGAAAAAGCAAGATTTTTTCCTCACAGTAGGTGGTATAATTCTACATATTAAAGAATTTAAGCTAATGCCTTTGCTTAATTCACTAATTCCTTAAATCCCTCTTCAATCAGTATCTATAGCAATTATTATGAAAATAACCAGGGTATTCTAGCAACAGAGCACTTTCATATTCAAGAACCTTCAACCACATGCCAGTCATGTGTCAGACTGAGTGCTAGGTCCTTCCTGCCACTGAGACTCCACCCAGGTTTCAAGTTGTTCAAATTTTACTAAGAAAGACAGCTAAGCAGAATTGGGAGTAACTGTGAAATAGTTTGGCTATCCAAGAATTGGGCTTTGAAATCAATCCAAGGCCTCATATTTAAACAATTTCCTATAGCACTATGTGAATGCTAAGTCAACAGGTAATCAGATCAGAAATACACAAATACCTCTTAAAATAGTAGAAAGGCTCCTAGGTTAGAAATGCATAGTTGATTTCAGGCAATGTGGAGAATCAAAATCTTGAATAAATATCTGAGATTAGATTGTTAACATTAACTTAATGATACTATTAAAGTAATATCTTGAGTATTTTGGGGAGAGATTGATTTAAATGCAACACCTTCCACCATCCTAGAACACACTTTTAGGCAGCCCAGTTTAATTTGGATTAAGGTATAACATCTATGTATAGCCAGAATGCCCCATTTATGTGGGACCGAAGAAGGAAGAAAAGCGGCTCTTCCTCAAGATGATCAATGATGAAAAGTCAGAGGCAGATTGTTATAGAAGACCAGGAGATCTATAGAAGACCAGGAGGTCTCAGAGTTAGAGGCTCCATCTTTTAACCAAAATGCACCATGGTTGTTTATTTTGGAAAAGAACTCAAAAGAGATAGATTGGTGTTGGCAAGGACTGATTTTTATTTCCACAGAAGGTGTGGTAGAAAACTTATATATGCAATAAATCCTTACCAAGCACCAATCTATTGAATCAGAAGTGGAGCCAATTCCATTTGACCAGTTGTGTGAGGAGTCGTGTGCAGAAATCCAAAGCTGGCTAGACTATCTCCTCACTTTTTCTTCTGGACAGTTGTCTGGCTAATCTGGCCATGGTTCAGCTCTTCTTACAGGGAGAAAAAATGCACTGGACGAGCAGTCACAATATCTGTTTTGCAGGACAGCTGAATTTCTCATTTTAAATAAATAGCATGATATTCTGGCTTTTAGATTAGTCTGATGAGTTTCTCAGCCTAAAGCTACAACATCTCCATATCTATCTATTTTAGGACCTTCATTAAATGAAGTTCCTAGTCCTGAAAAGCCAACTCTAGCCTAAGATAAATTTACCAATAAAATGCAACCTGATAAGAACCTACTTGGAATATGATCCCTCCCGCTCTGACCATATCTAGTTAGACCAAGGATTGGTGTCCAAACCATAGCAGTCCATAAATGGCCTTAGGACAAGAAGTAGGTGATAAAATACAGAGTCTGCTGGATTATTTTTTTAGAAAATTTAGGTTTTAATTTCAAAAGAATCAACAGACATTGGGATGGATAACAGTGGAGAAGTACAGAGAAAATGTAGTAAACAGAAGCCCAGGGGCAATAGACACAATACAGCAACAGAAGCCATTATTAAATAAATCCATGAGGATGGTTGGTAGTAACTGGCAGAGACAAAGTGGCAGAGGCACCATAAAATTCAAGAGGGTGACTGTAGCTGATGTCATAGCCTTCACAATGTCCTGGTTCTCCTTAGGGTCTACCTATGTTTTAGAAACAACTCCTTGCCTCTATACATATTGTTACTAGAAAATACCACTAAGCTAATAGTGTTTAATTGTTTGCAATATGGAAAAGCTAACATAGTTTTTTTAGAAACATTAAAATATAGCCCTCTTTATTCAATCAACTTTTTGATTTTTGCAAGGCTGTTTTTAAAACATGATAAAATACTAGTACCATGCTGTTTAGGTTACTATGGCCCTGGCATAAAAACAGACACATAGATCAATGAAACAGAATAGAGAGCCCAGAAATAAACCCATGTTTATATGATCAATTAATATTTAACAAAGGAGGCAAGAATATACAATGAGGTAAATACAGTCTATACAAGAAATGGTGCTGGAAAAATTGAAAAGATAGTTGCAAACAAAATAAACTAGACCACCTCCTTATATAATATATAAGAATAAACTCAAAATGGATTAAAAATTTAAATGTAAGACTTGAAACCATAAAAATCCTAGAAGAAAACATAGCAGTAAAATCTCAGACATTTTTCATAGCCATATTTTTTCTGGTATTTCTGCTCAGGCAAAGGAAACAAAATATAAACAAATCAAACTACATCAAACTAAAAAGTTTTTGAAGGAAAACATAAAATAATAAAGACAGCCTACTAAGTGGAAGAACATAAATAATAACCAATGATACTTCTATAAAAAACTCATACTAATCGACACCAAAAAAAACAAACAATCCAATTAAAAAATGAGCAGAGGATCTGAATAGACACTTCTCCAAAGCTGACATACAGAAAGCCAATAGACATATGAAAAGATGTTCAATATCCCTAATTGTCAGAGAAGTGAAAATTAAATTCAAACCACAATGAGGAATCACCTCATATAAGTCAGAATGGCTATTTTCAATAAACCCACAAATGACAAATATTGGCAAGAATGTGTAGAAAAGGGAACCCTTGTGCACTTTTAGATGGGACTGCAGATTGGTACAGCCATTGTTGAAGACAATATGGAATTTCCTGTAACAATTAAAAATGGAGCTGCCTTATGACCCAGCAATTCCACTTCTTAAAATATTTTCAAAGAAACCAAAAACACTAATTCAAAAGAATAAATGCACTCCTATGTTCACTGCAGCATTATTTACAATATGCAAGTTATGGAAGAAATCCAAGTGCCCATCAATAAACAAGTGGATAAAAAAAGCTGTGGTACATATATACAATGGATTATTACTTAGCCATAATACAAAATAAAATCTCACCATTTGTGACAGCATGGATGGACCTACAAGATGTTAGGCTCAATGAAATAAGTCAGTCAAGAAAGACCTGTACCGAATGATTTCACTGACATGTGGAATCTAAAGAAAACAAACAAACAAAACTGAAATAGTCCCACAGAAACAGAGAAAGAACAGGTGGTTGCCAGCCGTGAGGGAGATTGGGGGGAAGTTTTTGAAAGATGGGAGGAGGGTTGGAGAGATGGGTGAAAAAGGTGAAGGGATTAAGAAGTACAAATTGGTTGTTACAGAATAGTCAAGGAGATGTCAAGTACAGCGTAGGGAATACAGTCAATAATATACTAATAACCATGTATGGTGTCAGATGGGTACTGGATGTATTGGTTTGATCACTTAATAAGTTATATAATGTCTAATCACTGGGTTATATAACTGAAACTAATATAATATTGTATGTCAACTGTAATTGAAAAATAAAAATTATTTTAAAATTAATACATAAAAAATGTGTTGATAAAACAAAAATAAATAAAAGATGATAAAATGGTTTCCTATGTTCACGTGTTAATGCATTAACAAAAGAAACCTTTTTTTGAAAGAAAACTTTTTCAATATTTTTCAAACAAACCAATAAACATATTTTTACAAATGTATGGCCAAATAAATCAAAGTCTAGAACTCACTATCTCTCATAAATAGAAATTTATTACTTGTCGTATGTTCTGAAACAGAACAAAATAATCCAATTGAATCATTTTCTAATCCATGAGATACAGACTGCATGATATATTTTGTCCCTGTTGATTTAATACAGTTCATATTTTTCCCTGAGGTTTAGTAACTTAATCCAAATACAATCATTTAGCTCAATTTATTCCTGTCCTTACATAAAACTGTGCTATTTTCATTTGTCACCAATTGAATCTCTTGTCTCCAGCTGACGAATACATTTTCCTTGAAAAATTAAATAAAACTCTAATCTGTGCTTAGGCCTGCACAAATCACTAGTTTCAATTCAAATGTAGAAAGAGAAGCCTCTTCAAATATTTTTTTAAAAAGCTTGACCACTAGCTAAGGCAACAGGCTTAGTGGACACTATCTTTAGAGATTGTACTAAATAGTAGTATAGACTGTATGTGAAAGTGGCTTTTTTTTCCACATTGGAGAAGCCTTGTGACAATACTGGTCATTTATGGTAAAAATGAAAATTGGTGTAAGAAGAAAATCACTGTGGACTGGAGTTCAACTGGAAAAACCTCTGGGTAAATATGAGTGTTGAGTTGGGCTTTGCCTGACAGGTAGAATTAGAATGACAGAGCAGAGGGAAGACCATCTCAGGCCACGGGGCAGGAAGTCAGGCAAAGGTTTTATCCAGCTGCAGGGGTCAAGATAGAGGGAGCATGAAAACAAAACAAACCAGGAGGGGGTGTCACTGGTGAGGGATTTAGAATACAATGTGTAACTGCTTGAATTGAATCGTAGACCTTAAGCAGGAAACTGTCCTAACAAAAGGTGGTTTCAAGAAGAGAGATACTGTTAGCTACAGGATTTGCTAGAAGACCACTGTAACAATCTAAGAGTATAACATAACAAGTTACCAGAGTACAGCAACTGGAGTTTGGCAAAGGGCGAATTAAACAGACACAATAATGTGAATGATTGGGGATTAATGGAGTAGGAATAGATGTGAAACGAATTGAAGATAAAGATTAAACAACCTCTTAAACCTATGTTGTCAGAGTTTGAAAGTGAGGGTGGAAAGTGAGAGAGATGCTGTTTTGGGGTGAGGAAGCTGTGATTTTGAAATGACCAGAGAGCTAACCTGGTGGAACTGGACATAAGTGGGGAGAGCAGTGTGTCCTTCATCTTGCTTACCTGGTAGGTGATGATCACATGAATTCAGAACCGATCTGAAGGCTGAGTGGCCACATACAAATATGCATATGTTGTTTGGTCATCTAGGAAGGCACAAGCTTACATCTATGCCACCAGCTAGCAGCATATAGCACAGGTCCAGAGTGTGGGAGAAAAATGCTTGTTGCAAAGTGGTGCTGTAACCGAAGATGAAACTTCGGTTTGATCGAAGTTTCAAACCAAGAAATGAGAGTGGATGCATACATCCCATATATGAGACTCAAATAACAATATTGCATTTCTGAACACACTAGAATCTTTTGCTCAAAAACAATATATCATGAACTCCCCCCCCCCCATAGAAAATCTGTCAAGCATTTAGCACTGCTTGGGGCAGTTATTTTTTTTTTGAGCCAAACCTCCCCATCATTCCTTTGTGCCCTCCCCAGAATCTCTCATCTTCTCTGGGATCTGTTTGGCTTCATGACACAAAGACTCTTAGTCTTTGGAACAAAGACCTCTGTGCTTGCCTGTGTGATCTTTCCCCAGTCTCTGGATCGACTACTATACAAAAAGCAGATGGAATTTAAAGATCTCTAGGCTAATGATGCTGAGGCTTAGTGCTATATATCTCAGCTGTGCTACACATATTCTTTTGACTTCTTAAGTAAGAGAACACTTGTCTTTTTATAAGGGACACAGGCACCCAAGCCAGGTCACTGGTTTGAAGTTTTGTCTCCTCCATCCTTGCTGAAATTCTTTAGAGCTCTAAGTTGTGCCCTGACCACAAATCCTTATATTTGGGTCCCCAGTTACTTGTGTGGTATTTGTGGTAAACTTGTGTTGGTGACTCCCAAGTACGTATCCATGCAGATGAACAGAATAGTTCTCTTTTGAAGTTACTATTCAAATAGGATGGTCCTATTCCCACTTTCAACTTCATCATCTAAATCAACCCTTTCATACCTACCACCCACTTTTGTATCTCTGTTAGTAGTAAAATTTTCTAACTGCCCACCGGTTCCTCAGTAATGGTGATTTATAAAGTAGGGAAGTAACTTTACTTTATAAAATTTATAAAGCAGAGTTACAGCAAGTTAAAGCATATAATAATAATTACTTACC
This sequence comes from Saccopteryx bilineata, assembly GCF_036850765.1. Lineage (NCBI taxonomy): Eukaryota > Metazoa > Chordata > Mammalia > Chiroptera > Emballonuridae > Saccopteryx > Saccopteryx bilineata. Next base: position 248,494,647 of record NC_089493.1, read on the forward strand.
AAGTACTTTATGTCGGATTTTCACTAAGTTTGGCAGAATAAATCATTATAAAACAACTTACTATAGTTAAATCTATCTATTTATTTATACTTTGGTTGCTCTGCTACCACCCACCATGAAAGCTGGAATGCCCACTAGTGGGCGGTAGGGACCAGGTTGACTACCACTGATCCAAATGAAGCTTATTTAACCTAGTATCAAAATTCCTTGACTCAGAACACACTAAGACGTTTTTATGTAAGCTATAGTTGCATCACGGAATAACTAAAAGTATAAACATGAGCCCCTAAAAGACTTAAGTTTAACTGATCTGAATGCTTGCACCATGACCACTGAACCCACACTGATGTACAGGTATGAGTAGTTCTTTCCCTGAGGCATTTTCTCAGGGCGGAGCAGGGAGGACCCACGATGTTAGTAACAAGGCCTTGAGAGGTGGCCCCATGTAGATACTCCCTCCCTTGGTCATTCCCTCATCTTCCCTGATCATCTTTTCTCAGCCTATCACAAGCAATTGTTTCCTGGACTCTGCTCCAACTCCCTCCTCCAGAAAATCCCACCCTCCACCATTTATGCAACACTAGCCCCTATTCCTTATTGTTTTTTGCAAATTCTTATCACTTGAACTTTAGCTGGAAGTTTATGTAAGTTTCATTCTGCCTAAAGCTCCTGTGGGCTTCAAAAGTATGGATACTACAAATACGTGGAGGGAAACAGTATACAGTCTGGTTTTGCTTGGCTCTCCACGAGTGATGCCAGGGACTCAATATACAAACAATGGCCAGACCATCTGCAGCAACCACTGACCCATTCTCTATGTAAACCAGCCCGGAAAGCCAGCATGCTGTTGTCAGACTTGTGGGAGGTCAGACCCCTGTCTCTAGCAACTGATCCAGGAAACCCAACAATCATCCCTGAAACAATCAGCCCCCAACAGCCAGAACCCAATGAATAACTGATAGATTTCTTCATTTTTTGGTCCCCGCTTCTAATTTAGGACCAACCAGGAAAAGCTAAACATATACCCCCAACCAATAAATACTCTGAACTGCCCCAGTTCCAGTTCATCCACCTAGAGTTTCCCCCGGCCGACAGGCTCCACTGCGGACATAGCTAAAGCCTTCCTCTTTTTTCATTGTAAACGTTTCCCAGTCCTCTGCCTGCCTTCCTGTCTCTACTGAAAGGAATAGTGATGGTGGCTGACTCCCCTGCAAGCTCTGAATACATAGCCTTTGCCGGTGCTCATTTAGCTGGTCTTCATTTATTTCCACCGAAGCCTGGTGCTAAGTTTCTCCCTGATAAGGGGCAAGCACCTCTCACTGCAATGGGAATTAATAAAGTATTGGTTAATTAATTAATTATCCTAGGAAGGCTCAATTTTCTAGTCTCACATGGAAACATGTAAAGATGTCTTTAACGCAACTTCTCAAGAACCTTGATAAATTGTGGGTGGAGTGCAGAGCGCATTCCTAGCAGCTGTGGCTGATGCAGTGCTGTGAGAACACTCCAGCTCCCAGAACCCTCCTGGGCATACCCAGGAAGGGAGCTCACCCACTATAAGGAAGTGACTTAGCGCCAACCACGCAGCTCCCTGATCTTTTCAGCCATTGGCTATGAAAGACATGTTGTAACACCCTATAGGCTGAACCCATGTATATAAGCTAGCTTACTTCCTGAATAAAGCGGATCTGCGTCACTGAACCTGGTCCCCGGAGTCGGGTCTTTGCATCTCCGTCGTCCGCACCCCCGGCAAGACTTGTCCACAATAAATGACTGACACCATTGTGCAGAAGGAACAGGTGACTCCTACCTGTTCCTGCTTTTATTACCAGGAGCTCACACCTTAGCTGGGAATGGCTCTCGTCTGAGCAGATCAGAATCGATGGTACAATCTCCCAACAGATTATTTAGGATCCTAATTCTATCTCACAACACTTAATTTATATTCCCCCAGTTTGAAAGCGAAAGACTCTTTGAACAGCCATACAAACCAATTTAATAAAGGAACTGTTATTTAAGATGTATCTTTGGAAAGAGCAGAAGAAGCTGAAAACCCTGAAAGACAATAGCCTTCAGGTAAAAGAGATTCTCACCCAGAGAGACTGTTTAATCCATCACTTTCATTGTTGTGGACTGAGGGGAGCAGCAGACACAGAATGCAAACACTTCAAGGGTTTCTTTAATTTGTTGAAACCATTTGGCAACCCGGGACATAAGAGATCAAGAGATTTACAAGGAATCGCTTGGTACATTTACAGATTTAAACAGAAAGCTATAGATCTGTAATTTATTTAAATTATAGGTGGAGGTAGGAGCCCCTGATTAAGAATAAATTTACTACCACAGTGATACAGTGTCTGAAATGAATTGGAAGAGCCTACAGACTATGCTTTTGCCTAAGGCATTAATGAACCTCCCAAAGACCAAACACACAAACGGTATTCCAGAAGAGGAAAAACGGGTTACAGGTTTGACCTAATAGCAGCACCCCAGTCACCAGAAGGAGAGCTACCAGTCAGATTTACTCTACTCTGTCAGAGTGGGGCCCATACGGAACTCTGCTATGAGTGGCCAATTAATATTGAATAAGCTTTGTACCCTCCAAATTCCTGGACAGACTCAAAAGCGTGAAGAGTGTGCCAGGAAGAGTGGGACCTTCTTGCCACTTCCCCGTGGCCCAGTGCGAGCAGGGTTCTGCCCCTGCGGACCGCAGCCAGGAGCATGGCCCCCTCACTGGCGGCAGCGACAAAGCCGCAGCAAGTCAGGTCCCCCGCGGACCCAGCATCAGGCATTTCCAGGGCAGCAGAGGGCTCTGTGTTCACAGGGAACTGGAAACAGTGTCCTAGGCCTGTGTATCAGTGCCGACACCCATGAATGGGATGTGCAGGGCTTCCCAGACTGTACAGGCCAGAAGAGGACTGGTCACACACTCCCACTGCTTAGAGAAATTCATGAGGAACAACCACAGCAATACAAAAACTGTAAGTGTAACTAGAGTCCCCAAAGAAAAGATAAAGATGAGAACCAGAACAACAGTGCACATTACTGTTCACATGATTCCCATTTCTCTCCCAGGGTGATATGTGGTTTGAGGAAACACTAGGTAAAAGTATATGATTTTATTTTTAGGGATGCTTTTTTGAAGAATTTTAAATGAAGTGTTTTCTATTTCTCTCGCTCCATTCCCCCCACTTGAATCACAAAGTCTGGTAGCCTCTCGGCCACCATAACTTCCTTCCAGACTGGAAGAGGAAAGATAGGAACACCTTTATGGCAGAAGGAAAGTGAAAGAGAAGGAGGCAAGAAGCAGCAGCTGGACAAATATGTCCCACTTCCAGCTCCAGGTGAAAATCCCAGAAGGCAGTGCAGGAACAAGAGATTACCCCAACAGTGTTTGGCCTCAGGGCTAGCCTGGAAAACCCGCCAGCTTCCGGGAGTAGCCTGGCACGTGGCTCAGCGCCACAGCCAGCTTGCACGGGACTCAGGCAGTCCTGACAGACAGAGACGGCGAGGTACATGAGCCTGGAGTTCTGCCTGTGGCGCTCCTTCACCCTCACCTGGCTTCCGGTGCTCCCGGAGCCCCACGTGACAGGTGGAGTGCATGCAGAGAAGCAGAAGTGCTAAGAGAACCGCTGATTGGCAGAGGCGTGGAGCCAGACATGCCGCAGCAAGTGAGAATTTCTTTTTTTTTTAACTTAGTTTTTTTTTTAATTTTTTTTATTCATTTTAGAAAGAAGAGAGAGAGAGAAGGGGGGAGGAGCAGGAATCATCAACTCCCATATGTGCCTTGACCAGGCAAGCCCAGGGTTTCGAACCGGCGACCTCAGCATTTCCAGGTCGAAGCTTTATCCACTGCGCCACCACAGGTCAGGCCGAGAATTTCTTGATCAAAAGAAAACGGTCAGAATCAGAGACTTTAGCAATCAGTGACAGTACACATCTCCAGGAGTCCAGCTGGGGTCCACTGTCCATCAGTGCACACCAGGCCAATCAGAACAAAGAGGATCCATGTTGTGTGGCAGACAAGGAGGACTTCTGTTCCCACACCTTAAGATGACATAAGACCTTCCTCCTACATATAGCAAGATACCATCTTAACAGCTTGGGAGAGAGAGAAAAAAGACTGAACGTTTACCCAAAGGAAAACACCATACAAGAAAAGATCATTACGGGAAAAATCACCTTGCAACTTCAGAATTCCCCTATTTCACCACTCCCTACCCTACCCTAAGCATATACCCAAGGAGATTCGCCTCATGAGGAAATCGTATTAATTGCAGAAAAGACAAAATTTCATTTTATTTTTACATCAAGGCTGACCCTACATACTTCTATTCTAAAATTCCCTCAAAATATTATGTATATGTATTATATGTATATTTATATAATATATATACATACATATCTGAAATCTTATACTTTATAAGAGAAAACACAATTGACATGGAAGGAGAGACGGAAAGTTCATAAGACAAATGGGTGAAGACTAGAAATTCCCTGATTTCCCGAGGACAGCCAGGGGACCTGGCATGTGGAACCCTGGGGAGAAAGCCACATCAACAGATGTGAGCCCAGCTGAGCATGTGAGAGAGGAGTGAAAGTGGAGTGAAGAACACAGTGGGACAGCAGGAGCTGTCAGCATTAATTATGACCAATCTTTAACTGATGGGGATATAGACATCTTCAAAATGTGTTCCCAAAGTCGTAATGAATCTATGCCTGTACCTTCTAATGACAGCAAGAAAAATGGTGATGTATCTTTTTCTATACCCTGCATACTAGGCTTGAAAATTCTGTATTATTTCAGAATCATAGTTTATTGACTCCTGTGGAGTTTGAGGTACATGAGTTGTATAACAATAAGGAATCTTGACAGAAAGATAATTCTTGCTGTAACTTATTACAGGTGCTGCATGGTGTTATTTACAATAAAGGAGGTACCTGTTTCTAGTAAGAGGCAGGAATTTTTAAAAGCCATTTTTCACAATACTGCACTGGCTTGGACGTGGGACCAAAAGAATTACAAAGTTTGTCTCTGGAGGAACACCACAGAGATCTGGGTGAGCACTTCAAAACACCCCCTAACAATATTATTTCTAAGCCCCAAAGGCCACACTATTGTCTACATTATTCTTAGATATTGGTGTTCTTGAATTTCCTAGTCTAAAGCTATGCTGGGTTCATTGCTTGCCAAGCAGCGGTTCTGAGCATCCTTGAGAAGTGGCAGACATGCCCCTGGGGTGGCACTTGACAAAGGAGCTCCCAAAGAAGCAGTGAGTCAGGCAAATGCCATTGGACTGGAGACAAACTTCAATCATAAGAGAGGAATGGCGGCCCTGGCCGGTTGGCTCAGCGGTAGAGCGTCGGCCTAGCGTGCGGAGGACCCGGGTTCGATTCCGGCCAGGGCACACAGGAGAAGCGCCCATTTGCTTCTCCACCCCTCCGCCGTGCTTTCCTCTCTGTCTCTCTCTTCCCCTCCCGCAGCCGAGGCTCCATTGGAGCAAAGATGGCCCGGGCGCTGGGGATGGCTCTGTGGCCTCTGCCTCAGGCGCTAGAGTGGCTCTGGTCGCAACATGGCGACGCCCAGGATGGGCAGAGCATCGCCCCCTGGTGGGCAGAGCGTCGCCCCTGGTGGGCGTGCCGGGTGGATCCCGGTCGGGCGCATGCGGGAGTCTGTCTGACTGTCTCTCCCTGTTTCCAGCTTCAGAAAAAAAAAAAAAAAATGAAAAAAAAAAAAAAAAAAAAAAAAAAAAAAAAGAGAGGAATGGCAATTCTGAGTATGAACTAGCGTCAGCTGTGCTTGCATTTTACCCCAAAGGGGGAGAACTTGGAAATGAAGGGTAAATATCTGCCTTACTAAAGATAATTAAATCAGCACTCATCAGAAACCATCTAATTGCAAGAACAGTTACACAGAAGAGAGGAAAAGTGTTTGCCCTTCTACAGTCCATGGAATCATTGAAACTCTGGAGAAGACACCCAAGGGGTTCCAGGCTTTGGCAAGGAGAACATGGCCCCAGAAAAAGTGGCAGTGACGTGCCAGCTGAGCTCCAGTGTCTGACAAAGGAGGCAGCACTCAGGGGACGAGGTATCCAAGAGAGAGGATGTCCATGTCCAGCAAAGAACAAGGACCCAAAGGACATCATGAAACCACTGTATGGGCTTGTTCATGAACACAACAGAAATGTCCCAAGATTTTCGATATAATGACTTGGGGGAAAGAAAAATGCTTTGTAAAAGATGGAGCTCCTGAACTGGCAGATTGACATGAAAGCCACACAGAACAGGTTATGACTGTTAATAGCTCCCCAAATATAAAATGAGGTGAGTGTAACCAGAGCACAAATTACATAGACATCCAAAGCAAGTAATGCTGCTCCAAGTTCCTGGGATTCATAATCTGGGGGGGGCAGGACCACTCAACAAGTCAGGGGGTATTTACAGGGTACCTATTTTCATGTTTTAGATATAAACACACAAGTTTGCAATATTCTATGTATGTGTCTTTCTGAATATTTTTATGAGAAGAATGTTCATAATTTTTTATTTGATTCTCAAAGGGGTATGTGACTCCCAAGAAATTAGAACCTGACATCTTTCTTGCTGTACCTTGAATATACATCTCACTTCTCAGGACCCAGTAGAATTTGGAAAGACCTCTTTCTGTTTACTCTGAGAGCTTTGGAGTTGCTTTCAAAGCTGCATGATTAAGGGTATCTTTGATCTTCAGCATCTTTGCCCCTGCAATGTCAGAAACTTCCATTTAAGTGGTGGGGTCATGTTTTCCTCCTCCATCGCCCAGTGGCAAACAACTGTATTCAGTCTACCCAAAAGAATCTCAATGGATCCCAGATGACAACACATGCAAGTTGTAAAAATATAGCTCATTTTTCACATCATTTATCATATTTTCATGAGAATTCCCGCCCCCCAACCTGAAAATGGTGGGAAGCAGAATTAACTGAAAACTGTACAACCAGGCTCTGTGTATTTAGCAAGAATCCACTGTCCAGATGGAGAGATAAGATACTGGACTTGCTCTGATGGGCATTCTTTATCAGCAAGGACATAAAATGGGGTTTGGTTTTATATTCACATTAGCTTCGGTTGATAGTGAAGAAACATCTTATTGAGATCTTAGGCATTTTATATATGCCTTGGGATTAAAAAGAAAAGGGAAAAAAAAGCATAAGCGCACGGAAAAAACATTAGATGATAAACAGACACTTTTTTCTCTTTTTAGTGACCACATTCTAGGTCTTACCAACACCATTAAGTCGAGGTATTGTAATGATAAATCAAATCAAACACTCAAGAGTTACCAGTATGTAACCTTAGTCCAGAACACTGACCTTGTAGATATTTCAGCTCTGTTGAGATAATTGCCTGGAGAACATATTATATATGCCGTTAACTACAGTAAGCAAAATCCACTGCAAAAGCAATTAGTTCTGAGATAAATTACCTAAGGAATCCACCAGATCCCCAAGGTCTTTCCATTGTGTTCACTAGTCAAGATTCTAACATGAGCACTAAATCAAAAATTCTAGTTTCCCTGGACTTCTCTCCTCAGAATTATAAACAGTATCTTAAAAATGCATTTCACTATGTATACTAGAACCTAAAGCAGAATTGGTCACTTTAAAATGTATTACCCTGTGATCTATAGTATTGAGATAATTCAACAAATGTTGGTGACACATAAGGACACCTTTAACCAAAAATGATATTTTCAAAGGACTTTTCTTCTAGTAAAACTATTTTTTAAAATGGCAATAATTACCTATTCTGGAGACACTTAACCACTAATGGTGGAATAATCTCAAGGTACAACTGCACATTTTTTATAAATTTAAGCCAAAATTAATCAATCTATCCAAGGTCTACTAAAGGGAAAAGAAATGTTCTCTGAAGACCACCCTTTCTTGCAAGGCTATAAGTTTAAGGCAGCAGTATAATTGGAAAGAAATTTATTAAAGGGCTGGAAATTATCCTCAAATTAAAACATTTACAGCCTAAAGATGTAATTAGGGCAAAGGTAAAGACAAGAGATTCACAAAGCAATCCTGGCTGCTTCTGACTGCTCCTTGGATTTGTCTTTGCTAATTCATTATCTTGCTACCATTGTTAATTATGGCGGCTCCCCAAGGTTTGATAATGACTTCTACTTTTTTTTTCCCCTTTCTCTCTACTTCATTCATTTACTACACAATTTTAGCAACTTATCCTGACTACAATAGAGATAGAGCTAACGTTGATTAATGCCTACAGAATGCTAAGCACTGTGCTAGGCACCTTTATACTATAGTTAACTACCAACATGGAGTAACTTGCCCAATTTCCCTGATTATTTATTTCCATGAAACAGTTCCACATGACTTTCTTAGCTCCATCACAAACCAATGCAGAATGTGGTGCACTAGGAAGTCAACTGGGAGTCAAGGAACAGGGTTCTATCATTGATGAGCTATGTGACCATGGGCAAGTCACAATATATATCCCAGTCTCAGTAAAATAAATATGTTGAACTAGATCAAAAATTGCAAAAATTGCTAACTGGTTGTCCATTGGACAAACCCGGTCTTCAGGCAGATTTGCTTGGCCTGCACAATGATCTGGAAGGTTATGTAAAAATCTGGATCTCTGTCTTCTCTTAAAAAGTAGAAGGTCTAAGCCTCATTTTCTTGACAGAATAATTGGCTGCAGCCAAGCAGCAGCTACCCCATTAGATTTCTCGCTATAAGTCCCAGCATTCCCTATTGTTACAGATATTTCCCTTTACCGTTTATACTTCCTGTGACTTGCCTCTTAACTGAATGGCCAAGTTCAGAACTAAAATGCACTGGTTTTTACTTCTAAATGCAGCTCATTATTTACTTTATTTCAAGCTTTCTCCCCACCTGAGTCCAATACCATAAGCATACATTTGAAATCTACCTCAACTTTTTCAGTGTTCAACCCAGATCCTGAATTGTGAGCTACTGAGCCCTTTCTAACTTCTGTTTCACCACCTTTGTCATATCAACCCCCCCCCTTCCATACTCCACTTTAACCAAATGCATAATACTCTTAATAAACCCCTTCTCAGAAATTATCATTTCCATCCTCTTATACCCAAGGCCAATATTTATACTAAGACTCTATCTTTATAATTCATCTATTGAAACTACTAAAAAATAGTATATTCCTTGTAAGACCATTAAGCTTCTAACAACTTAGTATGTCTCCTAAGGAAGCAGCTTTGGGTTGCCTAACTTTTTGTAGCAGAGTATAAGTTACAATCCAAGAGCCTTTCTCTCCTTCCTTAGTTACAAAACCCATATTTTACTTGGGATGACAAAGCAACAAGATAAAAAAAAACAACATTATATTTCTCAGACACACTTGCATCTACATATGACCATCTGACCAAGCTCTGGTCAATGAGAGAAGCAAACATCTCGCATGAGAATTCTTGAAAAACTAGAAGGAAGCATCTTTACCCCTTTTACTTCTTTCCTTTCTTTCTTACTAAAAAACAGTTTGATGATTAGAGCTTCAGATACCATTTTTCACCAAGAGGCAATACTTTTGAGAATGGAAGCCATTACCTTAGATGTTATGAAAAAGATGATAGGAGCCTGTGTCCCTGATGATCACTGAGTACAATACTAGTGTTTAACACACTAACATACTAATGTTTAATAAAATTATTTAAAAAAATAATTGGCCCTGGCCGGTGGCTCAGTGGATAGGGCATCAGCCCAGCATATGGATGACCTGGGTTTAATGTCCAGTTAGGGCACACAGGAAAAGCAACCATCTGCTTCTCTCTCTTCCCTCTCTCCCTTCTCTCTCTAGATTTTCCTATTAGCAGCTGAATCTAATACTAACAAAGATGTACTGTTCTCCTGACGGCCCACCCTCCTAGTGATCCCTTTCATCTTCTCTACTTAAATGTAAACTTTCCAGATAAAGATAATCTTACATCCGGCACCTCTCTGCCCATCATACTGCAAGCTCCTATTTTCTTAGCACTGATGTCGAAAGGTTTTACGTCACGGGTCAGAATGAAAAAGCAGAGGGAGAAGCTCAGTAGAAAAGAGGAGAAGTAGTGGAAGCTGTGGAGGACTCACCTGTGTTTTGTTCTAACCCATGAGGCATCTCTGCTGCCTTTCTCAGCAGAGAATGAGTCATTAAAAAGAAGAGTTTGGCAGAAAGTTCCAATTGAAAGGGTTGATTCAGGTTATAAGGGGCACCTCTTATCACAGGTGTAGAATGAATTCTCTCCCACAGACACCTTTAGTACTGCTAAAACATGCCGGGCTGGCCCTGAATTTGAAACACAGACAGGGTTCAGCACAACACACAGAACCAACCTTCATTCTTATGCAGTGCACAGATGATAGGACAAGATTTCAGGCCTTTGTTCATCATATGACTGAGGTCTTAAGAGGGCACTGATCTCAAAGAGCACTGTTTAAATCCCACTTCTCAGGTCACCATTAGTTTCTCGGAAGGCCAAGAGATGCGGCACGGTAAGAACCATGGGACTGCTTTGCCTCCATTTCTTTGCTTTTCCTGCTATTCTGATCATATTATAGTAAACTCTATTACAAAAATCTCTTTCATCGTCTATTTCCTTTATGAGCAGATACCCTATTACCTTCCAGCAAAGTAGAATGTCACAAAGGTTACTATCAAGGAAAGTAAAATGATAGAATATTGTCCACAACAGAAAAAGAAAAACTAATGAGCTACTGAGCTTAATATATTCATGCATTCAGGGGTCAACTATGTGAAATTCCTTAAAGCCGGCCGTCTCTGAGTTATTACAGAGATAATTTATTTGTTGGGTCATTAAGCTTTCCTACGATACTCAAGGGGAAAAACAAAGTTATTATATCTTAGAATTTCATCCGGACTATAAAAGAGCATCAGGATTAAACATGAAATCTCAGGATGTCCCAGCAGGGTGTCAACCCAGCATGGAAAGTATAAAGGTGGGTGGAGAAATCAAAGGCCCGGACTACAGGTGATATCAAGAAGGCTGTCAGCAAGTAGCCATGCCTAATCATTAAATGGAAACTCTCAGTCACATGTTTTTATTCATTTAAGCTACAGAAAACCCAATACAAATTTGTTTAAGCAAAGTAAAGAATAAACTGACTCAGAGTTGGCTTAAGACATAGCTGTTTGAAGGGACTCAAATGATGGTCTCCACCTGTCACCTCTACTTGGCTCTGTCTCCTCTGTGCATTGGCTTCATTTTTTAACAGTAATCCTCAAGGGCTCATAAGTGGTTGCTGCAGTTTCAGACCTTAGAACTTATAGCTTCTTAGACTTTAGCTTCAAAAATTAAAGCACGCGTTTCCTGGTAGGGTCTGAAAATTGTTCTCATTCTCATTCTCACTGAACCTACTCGAGCAGCATGCCTAGCCTTGACCCAACGACAAGGGCTAGCAGAATCTGGATGACTTAAAACTGGCTCCCGTATCTTATCCCTGCAAGTGGGAAATTTGAGATGTGGAAGCCAAAGAAAACAAAATGGGTAAAGGATGGCCATAAATAAACACTTACTACACAAGTTTATGGGACCCTGATTATGGAAAACAGCATGCACCGGGGGTCGGGAACCTATGGCTCACGAGCCAGATGTGGCTCTTTTGATGGCTGCATCTGGCTCACAGACAAATCTTTAATAAAAAAAAAGTAATAACTTTAAAAATATAAAACGTTCTCATGTATTACAATCCATTCATTTCCTACCGCCCGTGTTCATGGTTGTGGGTGGCTGGAGCCAATCACAGCTGTCCTCTGGGACAACACCAAATTTTTATTGAATAATGTGTAACGTACACAGGTCGTTGTATGCTCTCATGGAATTACATTTTAAAATATGTGGCGTTCATGGCTCTCTTAGCCAAAAAGGTTCCCTGTCCCTGGCTAACACGGACAAGAAACAAAGATAAAGGCACCAAAAAGAGCAGGCAGGGGAGAGAAACTGTTAACAAGAGTGAATCCCAGTTATGACGATAGGGGCGCAGGTCAGCAGCAGTAGAACAGCAAGAGATTTGGGTAAAACTGATTCCCACATGCTGAGGTCAAGATTTCTTTTAGTTTCTGGTAAGGATGCAGTCAAGTCGCCTTACCTACAGCAAGAGGAGAGCCAAGAGGCAGGGCTGAAGAGTGCAGTGGGCGGGAGCAGGGTCCAGAGAGAGAAAGGCCAGCTTCACCTTTGGGCTCCTCTTCCCTCCGCAGGCAGCAGAGAGCATGAGAAGGGCCCTACTGCCCATTCTCATGACCCACGCATGGAACACGCCTCCTGAGGAAACCAGTGGTTGCATCGAAGGTCTTAAAATGGTCAAACTATGCGAACTTTGCCCAGACTGCAAAGTAGTGACTAAACAAATGAGACCAAGGGAGTAGGAGAGACGCTGAATGCCTCCATTTGGATTCTAAACTTTTTTTCTTATCAACTCCTAGCAAAAGATGCAATTCAACAGTTTGAGAGTGATGGGCACTCTCAGTGCAAGGCTTTGTGTATCTGCTGGGGGCTGTCCAACAGAGGATGACAGCCTGACGCCTCTCTGGAAAGCACCAGACCTGGACAGGTCCGGACACTTGAAATCTCCGCTGCCGGAGGCAAGGTTCCAAGCTGCTACTGCCGGGCACGAGCGAAGCAGACTCACTCGTGTGGGCGGGCAGCGCACTCAACCCCGACAGGGGCCACTGAATGGGCAGGGAAAGGGGGTGTGGCGTCCGATTCTGACTCCCACAGGAAGCTCAGATTGAGCATGGGCGAGCGCAAGCCTCCTGTCCCTGAGGCCTTGTTCCTAGGTGTCATGGCAGACTGCACTTTGTCCCACAGTCCTACCTGGAAGGTCTGATTCCATTCTAACAAACTTATTTTTAATATGCTATCCTCGTTCTACTAGATTTGATTTCATATTCCCTAGGTTTGCTTGAAAACTAAAGTTGTTGTATTCTAAATCAGAATATAGGCTATATTAGAATGCATTATGTTCCTTGTCCAAATATTAGTTTCCTGCCAAGCTTAAAATTGATTTCTGCTTCCGAAATTCCTTTGCAAATTCAAATTATTTAGTACATACATTGATTAAAACACCCAAGTATGTATTGACATTTAATTTGAATGTATTTATGGGGTATGACACCAAATAGGTGGCATATTCAGTCAAGACAGAAACAGAAAATTAAATTTTTCTTGTACCTGCAAAACAACTGGAGACGTACCAGTGATTTTCCTGAGTCCTTATCCGAAGCTACACCACTGTCTTCTGCATTTTCTGCCCCAGTCTGAGTCTGGGAAGTGGTCCTTTTCTTAGACAATGTAATGTGATGAGCCACTCAGGCCAGTCCTGAGGGCTCAGTGCCAAGTCCCCCCTTGCTGTCAGGCCCACCCCAAAACCATCCAAACAAGCAGGCTGCTGAGAAGCATGAACAGGCTGGGTCACAGATCCCTGGAGGAACCCGCGTACCAAATTCCAGTTAATGACATGCCCTAAACATGATGTGTCTAAACTAGAATGCCTGCTCTTTTCCGGCCTGTCACTTCCCCCAGCTCCCAAGGACTCAGATTTCCAGCTGGCAACCAGACCTCCTCGATGCTTCCTCCTGGACATTTCATCGCTGTGTTCTACCCACCTGCCAATGGATTCCTTTTACCTCTTCTAGACCACCTGAGGCCTCGGACTTGCTAAGAAACCACCTGTGTTCCCTTGCAATTATGGTAAGTGATGGAACATTATGTTCTATCCACCTGGCTAGACCTTCGCTGCTCCCCTAAAGTCTGATCAGGGCCTCCCCCACCTGTCACTGTGAATGTAGCGTTTCCTGGCCTCTTTCCCACACACAGCTCAGGGTGCATACACAGCAGTGCTCAGTAATGGTATTTATTTGTTTTGTTTTTTATAGCCTCAAATAATTGAAACTGAGAAACAGTCATCTTACCATAAGCCTGGATCTGTGCAGTATTTCTAAATATCTGAAGCCAACTATTATCTTCCTTTTTTAGACCAGAGAGAACATATTAGTTTATTTCTTATTCAAACTACAATTTTCCCCATCATAAGTTCAGCATTCTCAAGCTTTGCCACTGAAAAAGCCTTGAATTCAGAGAATAAATACAAACTTCATGGGTCAGACTTGCTTTACTAGAAGCTATAAATGTCTTTAAACTCAGTTTTATCTTAAAAATAAAAATTGGCCCTGGCCTGTTGGTTCAGTGGATAGAGTGTTGACCTGGTATATGGACATCCTAGATTCAATCCCTGGTCAGAGCACACATGAAAAGCAACCATCTGCTTCTCTTCCCTCCCTCTCCCCCTTCTCTATTTCCTTCTCACAGTCCATGGCTCGATTGGTTGGATCATCGGCCCCAGGCACTTAGGATAGCTTGATTGGTCTGAGTGTTGTTCTCAGGTGCTGAGGATAGCTCAGTTGATTCGAGCATTGGCCCCAGACGGGGGTTGCTGGGTGGATCCTGGTCAGGGCACATGCAGGAGACTCTCTATGTCCTCTCCTCTCACTTAAAAAAATAATAAGAAAATAAAAAATAAAAATAAATAAAAATTTACCTTGTATCACAATTATATATAAATATATGTATGTAATATATATATATATCTATATATATATAAAATACATAAAATACATTGCATTTAAAAATATCTGATTGCTCACAATCAAGTAGGAACCACAGCCACTTTAAGAATATGGATTCAGATTATTCTGTGGTTTTATACACTCATATACACCCAGCTTCCCCCTCCCTGTACTCACACCTTAGGCTGATAATACATGCAAATCAAGATTAATATTCTTTTAGAATGAAATCTCATGATGTTAAATTGAATATAAAGATGCCTGGGAAAGTTTGTCTCCTTTAGCCTCCTTAAAAATCTACCTTATTTTCCCTTTTTCTACGACCCCTATGAAATAGGACAGCCACGTCTCCCTAAAAATATAAGGAGCTGTTTTTCCTTCCAAAGGGAAGATGGCATTTTCCAGCAACCTCATATTAGACAAAATACATGACATAATTTTTATTCCTAACTTTGCTGAACATACATTAAATCTATATCCTAACTTTGGGACTACATTCATTTCTGTAATTAGTAATAGTCAACACAAACTTTTAAAAACTATTTCATTTCTAGCCCTAACCTTTCAGAGAAAAAGATTAAGCGTAATATACTTGAAATAAAAGTTACTTCACCTAAATAAAATAAAAAGAAAAAATCAACTTTATTGACTCAGCTAAGACCCTTTTTAGTGTTCATTAATAGGAAAAATTTTATGTCAATTAAGATCTTCAGGTAGTAATATAGTCCAAAAGTGTTACTCTAATGAGAATTTGATAGCCCTTTACACACAACACTGAAAACAAAACAAATGCCAATTGACCTGGGAGCTCATTCATTCTTTATTTTTTATTAATTTTAATGGGGTGACATTGATAAATCAGGGTACATATGTTCAGAGAAAACATCTCCAGGTTATTTTGACATTTGATTATGTTGCATACCCATCACCCAAAGTCAAATTGTCTTCCGTCACCTTCTATCTGGTTTTCTTTGTGCCCCTCCCCTCTTCCACCCCTCCCTCTCCTCTCCTCCCCTCCCCTCCCCTGGTAACCTCCACACTCTTGTCCATGTCTCTGAATCTCATTTTTATGTCCCACATATGTATGGAATCATAAATTTTACAAAACAATAGCACATAGCACAATGTGGTGGGGTGGGAAGAAAGGAGAAACAGTGGTTGGAAGGGCAGATTTCACAAATCAGAGGATCATCGTCCTGAAGGAGGCCCCGGGGTCTTTTGGCCTCCCCATGCCCTGGAGTTTTGGACACAACTCCCTTTGGAGGAAACAGGAGAAGAGAGAAAGAAAGGCTTCTTTGAAACACTGTGATAAAGGGGACCTTCAGAGATTTCTGAGCTCTTGAAACCATCTTCATGGTAACAGCTTGCCTCTCTTCCTACTTCAGTGAAGGTTGCTGGAATATGAATGAGGGGTGAAGCCCTGGGGCTATTTGCAAGTTCACGTTCAAATTTGATTTCCCAAACTCAGAAACACAGTCAATTCAGAATTAAATCAAAATAGTGCTTTAAAGGTGCCCTACAAAGGAGCTCAGTGTATTAAAAAAAAAAGCACCGGCCAGCTTTGCTCCTCCAAGTGGTCGGACAGGAATGGAAGTCAGAGAGGAGTCCCTGATCCCACATTAGAGACCTAGGGTGTCAGCAGGATATGTTATCTCACCAATGATCACAGTGCCAGACAATGGCATTCAAAGTTATATATGGAAATTGCGTCTCAGGTCAGTATTCAATCATTCATATAACATTTCCCATTTATTTTTAAATTTTCATAAATCTAGGTAATGCCTTCTTTACTATTGTAACATTCCTTTCCCATCCCAAACTACTGCCTGTCTTAGGGCACTTTTGACGTGTGGCTCCATGTTCTCTTGTCTCTTCAATTCTCAATTTCCATCAATTATAACATCAAATCAACCACACTTTTGTGGAGGGGGGCACATCGGATCTAGTAACTCCTTTGTCCTTCAGTATGGAGGTCAGGTTATGTACATGATCTTCCAATTCAAAAGTCCAAAGAGTCTTCAGCATCACTTTTGGCACCTATAGTTTTTACGTCATGCTGACACTCTGTTCACAAGACATGCTCCCAAATCTTTCCTCATGCAGCAACTTCAGGATTGACGATACAATTTCAAGTGTTTAATCTGTACTTCCCATTTAACTACATGTGTTGGGTTATTGACATTCCTTACTGAATTAGTTACTGAAAGTTAGTTTCCCTTGTGAGTCACCTGGAAGCTGCTGATGGTGGCAAGGAATCCGTGGGAGTCCTTCATGACACATGAATTGTTCCTGCAGGCCTGTCCTAACGCTGAGGGGGAAAGGGAAAAGGAAGCTCCCTCCGAAAGAGTGGTGATGTCCATGACATAATTATACTGCCTGGTATTTGACAATTATCCGCACTCACATTCTTACTCAATGCTGCACTGTGACATGATAGTTTCAAAGGCACTTACATGGGCCCTGGCCGGTTGGCTCAGTGGTAGAGCGTCGGCCTGGCATGCAGAAGTCCCGGGTTCGATTCCTGGCCAGGGCACACAGGAGAGGCACCCATCTGCTTCTCCACCCCTCCCCCTCTCCTTCCTCTCTGTCTCTCTCTTCCCCTCCTGCAGCCTAGGCTCCATTGGAGCAAAAGATGGCCTGGGCACTGGGGATGGCTCCTTGGCCTCTGCCCCAGGTGCTAGAGTGGCTCTGGTCCCGACAGAGTGACCCCCCAGATGGGCAGAGCATCGCCCCCTGGTGGGCGTACCTACGGGTGGATCCTGGTCGGGCGCATGCGGGAGTCTGTCTGACTGCCTCCCTTCCCCGTTTCCAGCTTCAGAAAATACAAAAAAAAAAAAAAAAAAAAAAAAAAAGGCACTTACATGACGTTTGGTGCTACCAGGACCCGTAATGAACTGAGTGACCTGAGATGAGTGGATAATGTCTGTGAATGGGCCAGTCCCTATATGCACATGAAACGTGTCCTAGTTTGGGTCCACTTATTGTTGGCTTCCTGGTTTCTTTTCCTATTAATCAAACAAGGTCTCAATTTCAGAAACTTCTTTAAAATAGACCCAAAGGGAATTCACTGGAGCTACCTGCAAGGTGACAGTGCTTTGTTCATGTACTGTTAGCTGTAGATATTCTCTACAGAAAACTGACCAGCCTCTATTTGGCAAAGTTTTCCTTCTTTGGAAGTGTGGTAGACAGAATTTCTAAGATGGTTTCTTGAAAAACTGCCCTACCCTAGTCCCCAGAAACTGTGACTGGAAGATATCATATGTTTTGTTACACGACAAAAGGTATTTTGCAGCTATAGTTAAGGATACTAGCCTGTTGACCCTAATATGAAGACATTATCCTGGACTATCTGTATAGCCCTATATAGTCACATAAGCCCTTTAAAACAAAGAAGGCTTGCAGAGCATTGACCTGGGATGCTGAGGACCCAGGTTTGAAACCCCAAGGCCCCAGCTTGAGCACGGGCTCACTAGCTTGAGCGCAGGGTCACTGGCTTGAGTGTGAGATCATAAACATGACCCCAGGATCCCTGGCTTGAGCCCAAAGATTGCTGTCTTGAGCCCTAGGTCACTAGCTTGAGCAAGGGGTCACTTGGTTGACTGTAGCCCCTGGTCAAGGCACATGTGAAAAAGCAATCAATGAACAACTAAGGTGCCACAACTATGAGTTGATGCCTTTCATCTCTCTCCTTTCCTGTCTGTCCCTCTTTCTCTTTCTCTTTCTCTTTCTCTCTCTCTTGCTAAAAAGAGAGATTTCTGGCTAATGGCAGAAAATGAAGGCCATAAGATATTCAAAGCAGGAGAAAGTTTCACTGTACCATTCCTGTCTGAAATGTGCCACATGGGAAAGAATGCAGGGGCCCTCAAAGCAGCGAGCAAACCCTGGCTGACAGCCAGTAAGGAAATGAGAATCTTAGTCCTACAAATGCAAGAGTTTAATTCTTCCAACAATCATGATAAATTTGGAAATGGATTCCTCCCCAGAGCCTCTAGAGAAGAGCCCAGCCAGTTGAACACCTTGGCCATGTAAGACCCTGATCAGAGAGCCCTGTTGAACCCACAAAAGATTTTGACCTACAGACCTGTGGGTGCTGTTTTTAGTCAGTAAGTTTGTGGTAAACTGTGATGGCAGCAGTAGAGAACCAGGCAGACAGCATGTGAACCACTGGGGGAGGAGGGAGGGTCTTGTGCACTCAGCCTGAAAAGAAAGAGCATCCCAGGTGATCAAGGACATGACCAGTGTCCTGGCTAGTTCAATCCCACCTACGAGAGGCAGAGATAGCAACATAACCACGTGAGGTCTGCATGTAGACCATCAGGGCAAGATTAAGATTTTTGTAGAGTTTCTCTTCTTAGGAAAGAAGCACATAAAGACTTGGTCTTCGGGCCCTGGCCAGTTGGCTCAGTGGTAGAGCATCGGCCTGGCGTGCAGAAGTCCCGGGTTCAATTCCCGGCCAGGGCACACAGGAGAGGCGCCCATCTGCTTCTCCACCCCTACCCCTCTCCTTCCTCTCTGTCTCTCTCTTCCCCTCCTGCAGCCGAGGCTCCATTGGAGCAAAGATGGCCCGGCGCTGGGGCTGGCTCCTTGGCCTCTGCCCCAGGTGCTAGAGTGGCTCTGGTCGCGACAGAGCGACGTCCCGGAAGGGCAGAGCATCGCCCCCTGGTGGGCGTGCTGGGTGGACCCTGGTCGGGCGCATTCGGGAGTCTGACTGTCTCTCCCCGTTTCCAGCTTCAGAAAACACACACACACACACAAAAAGACTTGGTCTTCGTATCTGAATTCTTAAGTGGATTAAGTGGATATTATATTTCAAAAAGAATTGTTTTTGGTTCAGAGCTTAAGAAATAAAAAATATTTCAGATCCAGACCAAAATGGATACGTAGAAGGCAATGGTGTAGGCAAACTCAGCATACGCAAAATTCAACACATCTTACATCATGCTGGGGGGGGGTCCCACTTTCTCCATGACTTATATCAATTTAGTTTCCTAGTATCTTCCTCTCATTCCCCCAAACAATTATCCCCTCTCACAGATGAGCAGACATTTGTCCCTGTTCTTCAGCATAGATTGAATGGCTCCTTAGGTGCCAAGGCATTTCTTTAGGAATTGAAAGTGATCAAAGATGAAGAAAATACAATCCAAAACAAGAACACGTTCACTTACTGAACTTTCACAGATCTTAAGAAGAAGCCTAAAAACTGGAAGATAAACACCATGCTGAGGTGTAAAGTGTCAGCACACAGAGGGAATGAAAAACTTTCCATGGCCTTTGTAACAGATACTATGTTATATGTTCAATCTTTCTAGCTCACCTTAAAAGCAGACATCTACATAAAGAAATGGTAGAGAGGTGTGATGAATAAGCATAATGAGTGAAAAACAAAGGTGATAAATAAAGTGTTACACTTTATCTGCATATATCTTAGTCTAATCAAGAGGCATCTATCTGATCTGTGTCTTCTAGACACTGTTCGTCCTACAGCTAACTCAGCGTCCTAGATGCAGAGCTTTGTTTTTCTTCCTTGTGCTATTATTAGTGTAAATTTATTCCTGTCAACACAGATTTACAGAAGTGGGACTAGCTACCACAAATATTATAGGCCTCAAGGACACCAAGTTAAGAACCTAAAACATTTAAATTGCTTTAACACTTGCTAATGTGTTTCAGTTGCACTCATAAGAAAGATAAATAGCCAGAGTCCGGCTAGAAAAAAAATGGTTCAGTAATATTTCTGGCTTTTCCTCTTGGCTCTTCTTAAAAATTCTGAAGTTATTTTCATCTATGAATGACTGCTTGATGATAGTCATTCTGTCCACGTGGGGACACTGCAGACAAGAGGGCTGAATTTCACTCCTGTCTGGAAGCAGTTCAGATGCTGGAGTTCTGGCATGCCGCGCAGACATCTCCACTCAGACTCGTTTCATTATTTGTATAGCAAACGCAGCCCTTCACTCTGTCGGCATAAGAAATATGAGATTCCTGTGCGAGGACTTGTGCTGTAGGCTGAGAAAGTAAGAGATGAGTCCTGCCCACAAGAAGCGTTCAGTTTGGCCCACAGGAGAAAACCAGACTGGGCGTGACCTGTGGACTACCTTCCATTCCCACTGCTCCTCGCGGAAACCAGGCCCCCGACATCTCTTCCCTGGCGAATTTCAACAGTCTCTTAACTGCTCTCTCATCTACTGTTCAAATGCTTTCCAAATAATTTCCCTACAGCATACAGCCTTAAGCAAATGTTTTGTTTAGGAATAAATACACTGCATCTCGGCATAACACCTTTCAACGGCATGGGAAACAATGAATAAAATTTAAACTCAGTAATTTTCTATAGGAAATGATGAATAAAACTCAAACTCAGTAAAATTCAAGCTGGGCTCAGTGCACCTCTCCCTTAGCCTCTCCTCTGGGTGCCCCCCACACCCCGTGCCCTGCCCTGACAGAGCTGTGCACCATTATGCACCACTTCTGGCTGCATTTCCTACCCCAGCACCTTCTCACTGCGCGAAATGTTTTCCCTGTTGAGCCTCTTCCTAGGCCCCCTCCCCAGCCCCTGATCCAAGTCTTCCTGATCCCTGACAAATATCTGCTAATCATTCACAACTAAAGCATGTTACAAAACCCTCTCTGCTCCCACCCACTCTTACCCCAACTCCACTGGTAGACGAGACCATCCCCTTCCTGAGACTCCCTATAATGAGTTAGGAAACATCTTTCTTTTTATGTTCATAACTGTGTCAAGCTGCCATGATGCAGAGGCAACATCTTTGTGTTTCCCAGAACTGCCTTCAACACATTAAAACAGAAAACCCACACTTGAAACATTTGCAAACACCAAGTAGCAGGATACAATAAAGTGCTAAGGAATGTCTATCTTGCTCTAAGCACCCTGAAAGTTTTAGCAAGTCACCCAGTGTGGTGGAAAGAGCTTTACAGTCAGACAGAACTGAATTCACATCCTGCTCTTCCACCTCCCAGCTGTGTAGCCATGGATAGGTTGGTTCCTTCCCCTATGCTCAACCAGGATCGTGGTACCTACTTCACAGAGGATTTGTGTAAAGATTAGATGAATATGTGATCATCTAACAAAGTAGTTGCCAAGACAAGATCAATTTCCGGGGCTCCCGTCTCCCCCTCTTCTTCCCCTCTGGTGAGTTTTCCTTGCCTCTCTCTCCCCTAAGCTCCAAGGGCCCTTCTTTTGCCTCCTGGGTCATTTGTTTCCTGAGTCCATTTCTTCCATACCTCACATTTTACCTCTGTACTTTCTAAATAAACAGGAAAGAAGGAAAAAGAAAGAAAGAAAAAGAAAATAGGAAGGAAGGAAGGGAGGGAGGAAGGGAGGGAGGGAGGAAGGGAGGGAGGGAGGGAGGGAGAGAGGGAAGAGAGAGAAAGAAAGAAAGGGAAAGAAAGAGAAAGCAAAAGAGGAGAGGAGAGGAGAGGAGAGGAGAGGAGAGGAGAGGAGAGGAGAGGAGAGGAGAGGAGAGGAGAGGAGAGGAGAGGAGAGGAGAGGAGAGGAGAGGAGAGGAGAGGAGAGGAGAGGAGAGGAGAGGAGAGGAAAAAGAAAAAAAAATCCACTCCTGTCTGTTTCTCTAAGAGGGGAGAGTGAATATATGTGTTAAATGACTCAAGTCCAACTTCTTAAAGGAGATGATACTTAAGCTTGACGTTTAAGCAAAAAGAATTTGGACAGAGAGATTTTGATAGAAAGTGTCATTCGTACAAAGAAATAGTTTAATCAAAGACAGTTGACCACCTTAAAACTCTTCCCAGATGGATCTTCAAATGCTATTTCATTCCCACAATTCAGCTTCTTGTAGTAATCTGAGAGCAATTATTCATGAACATAATCCAACTTCAAAACCCAAGAATATTTCAAATTAGAGAGAAGACACAAAATAGTCATAATATATTTAGGAAAAAGTCATTCTTTAGTGGAGGAATGTTTCCAGAAATGACATTGAAGGGAAGCGGGCTATTCACTCGTGTGCACAGAAGTAGGCATTACACTAACAGGCCACAGAGCTGGCATGGCAACATCCACCAACATTTAAACAAACACAGGGAAAGTAATCATTTCCATGTGTGGATGGTTCGAGTGTTAACAGAGCAGTCTAAAGCAATCTCATTTACTTTCATGGTTAAGTGTTCAAGAAGCATCCTTTTTTTCCCCACATCTGAATGTTTCCATGGCTGAAGGGAGGCCAGTACAGCCTGCAAAACAATTTACAATGATGTGTAAAATAGTTACATTTTCCAACAAGTCTGCTTGCTCCATTATTCCACCTATATTAATAGCTCTTAGTGGCATTTGATGGATAATGGTCTCTATCCAATCACCCACTTCATCAGGAGAGCAAGTGCTATCCAAACGGAATAGAGTCCAAGCTTGAAGCCGAGCTGCAGCGCCAGCCTTTGTCCTGACAGGACCCGGCGTTCGCCGGCTGTCACTGGGAGCGGTGCTGCCGCCGGCGGCTCGGCTATCCTGTTAATACCAGTTCACTTCGTTTCAAACCCGCAGCGAGGGCTGCACTATCAGAAAACCAAAGCAATTGATTTCTTTCTACCTCTGTTGAGATAAGGGGACAATGTGTAATTTGGTTTAGGTTTAAAAAAAGAAAATCTAGATTGAAGGCAGAGGTTTAAAGAAAGGAATCAAGACACAAGTGGCAATTTTCACACAGTACCTTCAACATATTAGGAATCTAATACATTTAAAGAGAATTACAAAGAGTTGAAATTTCCAAATCTGAAGATAAGATCAGAAAGTGAAAGGAATGAAAAGCTGAAATTTTTGTTTTGATACCATTCGTGTCGGTTTTCTGTAGCCAAATGCAATAGACGCTGAACTGGGCTCCTTGCTCCCTCAAGTCTAGTCTACACATAATATCCAGTGATGCTTTTTAAATGTCAAGTCAGATCCTATCGCTTCCCTGCTGAAAATTCTCCAACTGCTTCCAACCTTACTCAGAACAATACCACACGTCTTCACTATGACGTCAGGCCTTTCCTGAAGTTTCCAGCCTCACCTCCTTCACTCTCTTGGCTTACTCCAACCCAGGCACACTCTGCACTTAGAATACACTGAGCTGGCTCCCGCTCCAGGCTTGGCATGGGCCTTCCGCACCCTACTGCGTGCAGGCTTTGTCCTCCTTCAGGTCTGCTCAGAGGTCAGCTGCTCAGAGAGGCCTCGACCTAGGGAGACCTTCCCTGCCTACCACCCCCGACATCTGTGCTGCAGCACTACTACCCCATGGCTCAGCTTTAGTGCTCTTCTTAGCAGTTATTATGACCTCATATTAGATTATTTGTGTAGCTGTTTAGCAATTTGTCTGTCTTGCTCTTTAGAATGGTAGTAGCAACATGGGATATGCTGTACCCCAGAGCCTAGAACATGGGGTGCTGCATAAGATATAATAAATGGGCCCTGGCCTGTTGGCTCAGTGGATAGAGCATCCAGGCGTATGGACATCCTGGGTTTGATTCTCAGTCAGGGCACACAAGAGAAGTGATGATCTGCTTCTCTCCACCTACCTTTCCCCCTTCTCTCCCTCCTTCCCTCCCACAGCTAGTGGCTTGTGGTCTGAGCATAGGACCTGCCTGGCCTCTAAGGATATCTCAGTTGGTCTGAGCAACAGCCTCAGGTGTTAAAAATAGCTCAGCTGACTCAATCATCAGCCCCAGACAAGGGTTGCTGGATGGATCCCTGTTGGGGCACATGCAGGAGTTTGCTTCATTGTCTCCCTTCTTGTCACATAAAAGAGAGAGAGAGAGAGAGAGAGAGAGAGAGAGATAATAAATGTTGTGGGAGGAGAGAGCATGAGAGGAAGACTCCCTTGTCTTCCTACTCAAATGTTTGTGCTTTTGCTCCCCAAGTCACTGGGCACGAACTGTTTGGACAGCATTTATGTGTCTCCTTTGATCCATCTGCTACAGACAGTAGCACCATGTAAAGAGCATAGGCTTTAGAACCAAAAAGACCAGAATTCAAATCCCATCTTCATCCATCACCAAGTAGCTCTTCAAATTTAGACTTTAAAAGAAAATACTTGATAGAACTTTAACACCCATAAGTATTGGGTTAGGCATTGAGGATACCTCAGAAAAATTACTGAGAGAATTATAAGTAAATCAGCTTGACGATAGTGCAAGTAAAGAGGACTCTGGGATACAGAATAAGCCAAGTGAAAATGAAACAGAGAAAGAAGAGAGCTGGCTGCAAGAGGAATGGTTTTATGAGAGAAATCACTCGGGATACCAGGTAGTATCGGAATGACAGCGCTTGGCAGGCCAGAGGCTTCGGTGAGTGTACCAGCAGACCCACCGTAACCAGAGTTTCCGTCTTCGAGGGAGAAGAAATGGAAGCAGGCAACGCTACAAACGGCACAGGACTCTTCCACAACCATCGCTCCTGCTGCCACGGGGCACCATCAAGCACAGTAAGACGGGGACGAATGACACAGTGAAAATCATTCCACCAGTTGACAGAGGTGAGTAAAATATAAGCAACCGGAGAATTCGGTTTATATTTATCAGCAACCTAGGTGACTCTCCCTGAATCACCTCCACCCAGCACGCAGTGCCGCAGGGCAGGAAGCGAGCATCTTTCTGAGTCCCTGCAATATGATGGGTATTGTGCTAGACGCCATCACCTACATTATCTCATTTTTATTGTTACAGTCATCCAAGTGGCTCTATTATCCCTATTTTCTAAAACGAAACAATAAAAACCTGAAATTCAAGAAGCTATTGAAAGTATTGAAGCTAGAAAATAGCACTTAGCTCCAGCTCTGTAAAAGAAAAAACTTTCTGTAAGGTTGCATTTGTATAATAGCACTTTATCATTTCCAAAGTGTTCTCATGAGCATTCCTCTAATTTGACCTTAACACACTCTCTTAGGCAAATAATATGGTATGATTATTCTTCCTAAAGAATGGAAAAGGCTGAGTCTCAGAGTAAATGAGTGATTTGTCTAAAACTGCACAGCCTCTAAGTGGCAGAACTGGGACATGGACCCACTTCCCCAATTCTGAGACTGGCGGTATTTCCACAAAGACATGATCCCCTGCTCTTCAGAAGAAGACTAGGCTTGTTAGAATAAACCACATGTATTTTAAATCTAAGCTGGGAAAGAACATATTTCCCATCGAGAAATATCCTAAGTAATATCCCAAGCTCCAAAAATTACCTGGGGATAACAAAAATTGTTAATACTTTAAAATCGCTATGATTTTATATAAAAGTTAACTTCCCAGTCACTTACATGTCCAAACCAGATACTTCTGGCACATGGTAATTCAGGGGAGCCTCAGAATCTTCTGGACCCAGGCAGAAGGGTGAAGGGATGGACACACGTCATTTCAGCTCCATTCCGCTGGGAGAACTAGTACCAGGCCATTCCCGGATTCTAGTGGGCTGGGCAGGAACAACTTTGTGTTACCTGGACAGGAGAGAGCATAAATTGTCAGTGAGCAGCCAGCCATCTGACAACCAATGATGAAATGAGAAGTGGTTCTGAGATAATGTCTTAAAGTAAGAAGTCACCTTAGATAGTTTCACTTAGCCACAAACAAGGATCGTATTCTTAATTATTTGCTGCTGCTATGTGTTCTTTTGAAGCGCACAAATCATAACGAATGCATGTGCACTTGACCCCTAGGATAGTGAATGTCCATCAGAGAGTATGAGATTTCCTGGGATGCATGCTAAAAAAGACTAAGACTTTTTATATAAGTGATTCTGGTCTGGCCCACAGACCATACTCTGAAATATTGGCATAGGACCACAGTTATTTCATGATGGCTGATTATACAATGACTGCTTAATATCAGATTGGAGAGATGAGAAATGTATCCATCATCTGTCACCCCTTCAAAATCCCCAGCCCAAATCAGCTCTAGGAAGGAACAGGAAATCTAGGTGATTGCCCATTTACTATATCAAGCAACACCCACTCCCACAAAAGGTTTGTCTTATTTTCCAGGTCCTATTTTCTGGTCTCCTTGACAATGTGCCAACAACTTGGCCCTTCACAGAGACTCAGCTCTCTTCAAATAGCAGGAGTTGCTTCACAAGGACAAAGGAGACAAAGATGGATTGGGCAGATCTAAGACCTAGAAAAAATAATGTCTGTATTTAATAACTTCCATTTTACCTACAACGCTATGGCTCTCTCTGGAGCAGGCAGAAACTAGGGGACGTGGTATGGGCCATGCTCAAGGTATGAAACAGTTGTTGCTCATTATCCTTGTACAACATGACATCTGATTCTTCTTTAACAGGGATAACAAATCACTTATCCTATCAGGTGGTTGCCCCTGAAGCCTTCCAACTATTTTAAGCCTACTGCTGTGCCCCAGAAACTATTCTGAATGTTATTGATGATGATCCTGAGGAATTCAAAAACAATCAAAGAAAGTAATCCAAAATACTTTCCACTTTGGGTGTTTTGAAAAGATCTCTTTATTGGAAAAACAGAAAAATACATTAAGATTTAGAATGCTTGGCTTCACCCTGATTGCCAGGTTTTACAATTGTTTATTGAACTAGATAGGATAAAAGAAAGGAAGACATTCTGAGAGCACCTGAATGTAAGCTGGGATGGGGTGGTTGGGGACAGAAGTGAAACAAACATTTATGACTGGACCTGCAGCAAGGCCCGGTTCCCATGAGGAAGTGGGAACTCATGGTCAGGACACACCAAAATGCCCCCACCTATGCGTGGGAGCCCCTCAAGCATAATGCTTAGATAAGGCTGTAGTCTTGACAGCACTGGAGAGTAGCCCAGTAAAACATACGCACCCTTCAGATCCCTGGGAATCTCCCCATTCTCCAACATGGTGAATCAAACTTGTAGTCTACGAGCTTTGCGTTCCCCAAGCTGCTGGCCACTCCTCAGGCACCGAGAGTCATGATCCTTCCACTGGCCTTGTAGCTCTAATCAGACAACACTCCCACCACGTTGCTTTCTTACCACTCATGTCACCAAGCTTCTCTTCTTCCACAGGGTATCTCCAGGACTTCAGTTTCTCAGCATGAGTAGGTTTACCTGCCTGTGATTGTCACTGACTCCAGAGTCAACCCTGCCTCCTCCTCCCCTCATCCATATCATAGCCACGCTGGACAGTCTCTCCCGCCGCTTCATTCCCAGTCGCCCCGGATTCTGGCATGCTGTCGTTCCCTGCTCCAGTTTCTCCTTACTCCTACCTGCCCTGCAAACTCTGCCCAGACTATTGAGTAGATAAGTAACCGTTAACATTCCAACTCTGGATAACCTGGGATGTCACTGATTGCAGTAATGGTCCAAATTCTTCACCTCTTCTTGATTCCATATTCTTTTCCTCATAAATCTACGCTTGCTTTCCATGCTGACATTGGGCTTAGTCATGAGACTTGTTTGGCCAATAAGATGCTTGTTTAAAAGGCACTTGCACCATTGGCCTTGTTGCTCTCACTCTTCTACAGTCACCATGAGAACTGCATGGGCTGGCCTACTAGATAGAAGACATGTGCAGAGCTTAGTGGGCCCAAACAGCCCAGCAGAGCAATCTATATATATATCAGGCAAATGCCCAACACCAGACATTCCAAAGAACATAGCTATGACAATCAAAACAACTCAACCAAGTCCAGCCTAAATAAGTACTTATTGTTGTAAGTCACTGGCGTGTAGGGTAGTTTGTTACAGGGCATTATTGTGGTAATAGATAACCAGTGCAATAATACACACTATAAGTAGTGCTTTCAGAAGAGGATATCCAGCCCCATCTTGATCAGCATTAAAGCTTCCTCATCATGGACCTTTATCTGTCCAGCTGAGTCTTCTACCCACCTGTCTGAGGAGTTTGCATGCCTCTGGGCTAGCGGACAAAATAGGCAGAATTTCCCATACAAACAAGCATGACACCCCACTGGATGAAAGGAGAAGACTCTGGTGATTAGTGATAGTCAACATCCAGCAATGAAATAAATAGGTTAGCAGTGACTCAGGTCCTCACACCTGGCTGAAACTGGTAAGAGAGGGTGTTAGCTTTAGTAACGGCTGAGGGTAGACTCTCAGGTTAGGGGAAAGGAACTCTAGAAATGTGCATATGAAGTTATCCCTTATACTGATCAGCAGCCTCCCAACAGAATGGTCAAACTTTTGCAGGATTTGCTTTTGATTTGTCTTATGTCTATGTTTGGGGGCTCTAGGGGACAGCATGGAGGCCATAGGAAAAGTACTAGGGATACAAGTGAAGGAGTTTTGTAAGGATTGTGAAGAAGGGGAAGAAACCAAACAGTACTTTAAAATATTATCCCATAAAATATTTATGTTTTCTCTCTCCAACTTGAATATGAATTGTTTGAGACTAATTTCCCAATCAAATTCTCTTTTGAGGTAGCAGTAGAGGCAATGGGGGAAAACTGGGTTTAAAATCATGAACTCTGTGATCAGGGAAAGTGATTTAGTCTCCGCTTTCTGAGAGTAAGCAGGAGCCATTGTGTGGTCTTATGCAATCAAAGAAAACAGGGCAGACAGACAGATAATAGATGGATAGAATAAATAAACCAGCTAAATGTTACCTCTTCACCCTGAGAAATGATACTCCTTGTGACTCCAGTCTATTATCCTCTATTATGCTATTACTCTTTATTTTCTTCATAGTACTTTATCATAATTGAAAATTATCTTATCTGTTTGCACGTTTATTTTTTGTTCTCCCCAACTCACATGTAAGCACCATGAGGAAGGGTCTCCATGGAAGGAGGACCCATGAGGGCACACTATTTTACTATTGTATCTCCAGGTTTTATAAAATGTGAGTTGTATGATTGGTACTCAGTAAATAATAATTAAAAGGAAGGAAGGAAGGAAGGAAGGAAGGAAGGAAGGAAGGAAGGAAGGAAGGAAGGAAGGAAGGAAGGGAGGGAGGGAGGAAGGGAGGGAGGAAGGAAGGAGAAAGAAAGGGAGAGAGGGTGGGAGAAAAGAAAGGAGGGAGGGAGAGAGGGAGATAAGAGGGAGAAGGGAGGAAGGGAAGAGAATATAAAGAATGAGTGGATTCTTTATCTTTAAGGTTACCTGACTTCTTGTTAATAAGATCCAGTTCATCAAAGAAATTGTATTTCTCTGGGCACACTTGGGTTTACAGAAATAATTTCAATTCACAAAAAGAAAGGTAATATTTTCTATGCACTATAAAAAATTACTTGGTGTTCATAGAAATATTTCAGTCCCAGGATTTCTGTGTTCTCTAATAATTCATTCTCTAAACAATCATGAGTTTGGTAATTCTGCATATAGATACACATGTAGACCCAATCAATGTGATAACATAAGCCATTTATCCCTTATGAGCGTATTTCTTTGCGTAATTAAAGAGTTGAATAACATTACTTTTATGGTTGCTTTTTAAATTATATGAATTAATGATAATGAGGAACACTACCCCTTCTGAGTGCAAGTTCTTCCTCAAGAAACTATAATCTCTACCAGGCATATTCTCAAAATTAAATAACTACAGTAAATCACTAGGGTTGGGTCTTCAAGGCACTATGGTTGCATGATTAAGTTTGCTACAGAAAGTGATAGTCAACATCCAGCAGAAAGGTCAGCTGGAATTGCAAAATCCTGATTTAAAAACACCCCCCTGCCAACATTAATTTTGTATGTGAGAATCATATGCCTTTAACCAGAATCTAAAGAAGCATTCTATCGCTAGGGGCCTCAACCCCTGCAAGGCATGGCCCTCCAAGAGTTCCAGCTATGGTTGTAGAAGTACAAATACTGCCTGGATTACAGAATAATCATGTTACCCAGAATCTGTCTATGGGCATCCAAAATGAAGCATGGGTGAGGAAACAAGGTGACATAACAGAATCTCCTTTCCATTCTCTTCATTATTCTCCATCTCTGCAGGTGCTTTAGTCAAGGCTCTTTTTTTGGAGGGAGGGGGGAGACATTTTTGAAAATAGTAGTACAATGTTACCTTATAGAATCTGGGGCAGGGATATGCTCAGGCCCCAGGAGGGGTACAAGTGTTGGCTGAGAGCCAGAAGAAACAACGCCACTACCTTCTTAGTAGCTCTTTCAGACCCTCATCTCTGCTCTGCTCTCTCCATCAGCCTCAGGCTCCCCTCCTTACACACCTGACATTTACCTTCTCCATGCACACAGCCACTACCCAGTCCCCAAGTTTACACTATCTCAAGTCAAGCCACATGCAAAGGCTAAAACTCATCCTACCTTCAACCCAATTCAGACTCCTGAGAAAGAGATTCTGATTGCCCCGATTTGGCCTACTAAACTCTTCTGTTCAAATCAGCTTGTGACTAACTGAGAAATCCTATACAGTGCAACCGTGGCTGGGAGGGGATCACCAGGGAGTCGAAAGGGGGCAGGCTAAAGAAAAATAAGGTCATTGTTAAGACATTCCAAAAGAGGTCTACCATGGTATAACTTCAAAGGGACTCTATTAGGAGGGAGAGCGAAGAAATCATGAGGGCTGAGCACCTGCCAGAGTTCAGACTATTCCCTTATGGCATCTTGAGAACAAAGGTAGTTATACCGCCAGTATCTACACAGATTTATAACCTAAATTTTATAGATCAGAAGTCCAACATGGGTCATGGTAGGCTAAAATCAAGGTGTCTCAACAGGGTTGTGCTTCATTCGTAAGATCTAGGGGAGAATACATTTCTTTGCTTTCCAACTTTCAGAGGAAGTTGGTCCTTCGCGCTTTCCTTCCTCTTCAGAGCCAGCTTCCTTGCAGCTCTCTGGCGGTCCTGCCATTGCTACCTTTCTTTCTCTGACCACAGTCTGAAAGGTTCTCCAATTTTAAAGACCCATGTGATTAGACTGAGCTCACTTAGCTAATCCAGGATAATCTTCCATCTCAAGAACATAACTTAGTCCCATCTACAAAATTCCTTTCACCATGTAAGGCAGGGGTCCCCAAACGTTTTACACAGGGGGTCAGTTCACTGTCCCTCAGACTGTTGGAGGGCCGGACTATGTGCACACTGCACATATTTTAAAGTAAAAAAACAAAACGGGAACAAATACAATATTTAAAATAAAGAACAAGTACATTTAAATCAACAAACTGACCCGTATTTTAATGGGAACTATGCTCCTCTCACTGACCACCAATGAAAGAGGTGCCCCTTCCGGAAGTGCGGCGGGGGCAGATAAATGGCCTCAGGGGGCCGAATGCGGCCCACGGGCTGTAGTTTGGGGACCCCTGATGTAAGGTAACCTACTCACAGACTCCAGGGAATTTGATATGGAAACCGCTGGGGAGATACTCTGCCACAGAAGGGTCTTGAAATTAAAAGGCTTTTACAGTTTTCTCTTTCATTTCCCATTTATCAAATGTTATTATTATTTTCCAGTTTCTCATTCAGTGATCATTTCAGAGCACAGATATAAATCCATGTGCATATGAAAATATGAAGTTTTCAGCCTCACTTATAAAAACTTTATCAACATTTAATTTGGTTGACTCAGATATCACCAATTAACAATTCTATTTAAAAAAAAAAGGCAGATGTAACACATTTTGAACATCTACTAATTCTCAAGCTCTATCCCAGGTACTTTAGAGTTACCATTTCCCTTACTCATCACAGAGACCTTGCAAAGTGAAGAGTTTTTATTTCCATTTTACAAGTAAATAAAACAATGATAAATTGTCCAAAGTCAAATAGATAGTAAGAAAAGGAATCAAGATTCAAATTCAAAGGCCTGAACTCTTTATATTCCAGAGCCACTAAAGAATAAAACCCCACCCCACCCTACATGTCCTTATAATGCTCTGCTCTCCCAAAATCAGAAATATTAGCTACTCCATTAACAGTGTCAATCATTTCATTAATAAGCAAATGTTTCAGCAGCATGAGTCTCGGAGACACATGGTTCTTTCCTGAGCAGAGCTTCAGTGAGCAGGTCTGACAAGATGACCAGGATCTTGTTGACACCTGCTTTTTATTGCTTATAACGGGGTTTTCTTTCTAATCCTTCCCAATTACTTACATAGAAATAGATGTGGATATGAAGAAGAGCAAGAGAACTCTGCCTTAGTATTCTCATTTATAAAATGGACATAACCAAAGACTTTTAACTAACCCCAAATGAGTGTTGACATATTAAATTAGTTAATATATATAAAGCACTTAGTGCCTGGCATATAAGAAGCATTATTATCCTTATGACCACCACAGCCATCATCACCATCACCATCATCATCACCACCATTATCACCATTATCATCATCATCATTTTAATCTTCATCCAGACCTCAGACTTAAATACTAACAAATCAAAACCAAGGGCCAGAGGGTCTGTGTTAATTGGAAAGAACTTCAGAGTATGAGCTAGACAAACCATCTCCTTTCATTTCTGGTCTTCTTTAATCTCAAATACAGACATTGATTAAACAATAAACATTCTCATCGAATTTTGTTGTTTCATTAAAATTAGAGGCCTTTAATTCTTAATGCTATTTCTTTCCCCTAGTAATCCAAGAAAATCCAATTCCAAGCTCATCTGCTTTTTAAATTTATATATGTATAATTTCTTTTATAATAAAATGTCATCAAATTTCACTTTTAGGAACATTTTAGAAATACAAGACAGTCTTTGTTGTAAGGAGGAGACTCAGACTAGAGGATGCCACAAACTCTCTCATCTAGACTATTTCCTTTTGTCAAAAACTCAAGCAACGCATTATTTTCACCCACAATATGTTTCAACCCCCATTTTCCCCATCTCTTCTAGATGCTCTTTAACATCCATCCCTAATGTTCTCTTTGAACTTTTTGTTTGTGCTTTTATTTTATCCCCCTTCATCATCCCCCACTGCCTCTGATTGTTCCTATTTATTTTTGGACACCTGGGGCCAACTGTTCCCTGGTTTCTCTGCTTGGGTTTCCCATCCATCTCCTCAGGGAAACTCGCCCTGCTGCACCATAGGCTTCCTGATTCCCCCACTCTTCCTACAGCTTTCTCTTCCCCTCCTGCTGACTCCCTCTGCTCCCTCTCGCTCCATACGCCACCTCCCTCTCACATCCCTTCTAGCTGTGACAGTCAGAGTAGCTAAAGCTGCTCGTCAACGTTCCCTCATCAGCACACAGTTGTTTGCCTCAGTAGAGCTGAAGCAATTTCCACCCTTCTTTATGACCAGCATCTCATGATTTCTATCCTGTGGTGCCGCTTCCCACTCCCTCCTCAGCAAGGCTCCAGCCTCAGCAGACTGTCATCTCCTCTCCATTTCCAGTCCTTCATCATTGCCCCTGCTCTGGGAGCTTCCAACATCTCTCATGACCTGAAACCTTCAACGGAATCTCATCCGCTAGGCTTATAAGGTAATTCACTTCCTCATGGCTTACTGCATGAGCAGAGTACTTCCCAGAATGAGTACCACTTTAGTACAGAGGCCTGAGTCACATTTTAACTACACAGACATGCTGGGCTGCTGGTCCTCAAGAGCTAGGAAGGTGCAGGGCATAAGGAATAGCACATGGACCATTAAGCCAGAACCCTGCTTCTTAAGAAGGATTCTGACACTCAGTCCTTGTTTGAATAAAATGATTTACTTACCATTTCTGGGCCCATGTAATCTCCAAGATATGGTGGTCAAATGAATTATCTTTACTGCATAACAAAACTACCCTAAATACAGCAGCATAGAACAATAACCATTTTACTACCCTTATGATATCTGGGTCTTCTGTGAAGAGACCCAAATGGCCGGGGCTAGAGCAACAGGGGATGGAAGATCCATTTTCAGACAGCTTCTTCATTCACATATCTTACTTACACGGGACTGGGGACTCCCAAATATGAAAATCCTGTTCAATAAGGAAGAGCCTGCATGACCTTTTATGACCTAATCTTGGAAGTTACAGAGTGTCCCTTCCAGTATGTTTTACTGATTGAGGTAGTTACAAGCTTGCTCAGATTCAAAGGAGAAGAATTAGACTTTGCCTCTAATGGGGGAAGGGGGATGGCAAGGTCACACTGTAGAAGAGCATCAGAATTGAAGTTATTGTGGTGACCATCCTGAAAAATACAACATAATACATTCCTACCTTCCCATCTAGCTCTAAAAGATCTAATGCTAAGGTTTACTTAGACTCTCAGTAATTAAAATGTAGCCTCTCCAAAAGGCAACCTAAAAAAACATGAGATTTTGGGCTTTTTATATACACAACATAACAAAAGGAGAATTCAAAACTATACTTGTTCAAGCCTCAAGGTGTGTGTCACAGACTGAAATCTCACAGATGTAACAGGAATTCAAACAAAAAGGGTGTCATTGAAGGGCAGAGT
Organism: Saccopteryx bilineata; assembly: GCF_036850765.1. Lineage (NCBI taxonomy): Eukaryota > Metazoa > Chordata > Mammalia > Chiroptera > Emballonuridae > Saccopteryx > Saccopteryx bilineata. The sequence continues at coordinate 248,529,563 of NC_089493.1, forward strand.
AATCAAAGAGAGTGTCACACAGTAGAAGTAATTTACAGACCATTAATTAATTGCTCACATTATCTCACCTAATCCTCAAAATAATCCTGAGTGGTAAATACCACACTCCTTGTTTTACAGATTACGAAGCTGAAACTCAGAGTGGTTCAGGATGCTGACCCAATGTCCCATGGCCAGTTATACTGGTTTCAGTGACACATTAGAGGAAGTTGAAGTAGTTTCAACTGGGATCGAAAGTCAGTTTTCCGTGTAAGATTGGCAATGACTAAGAGCAACAAACAACCAATCCTTAGCTTGGGGACAATATAAATAAAGCCAAGAAGCAGGAAGGAGCAGGGTAGTGAGAAGGGCAGCAGCAGGAGCTGGGGACCGGGGGCAGTGCCTATTGGGTTGCAGCCAATGATAACTTCTGTCCAGTGCTGCCATGTCCAATGCGGCAACCCTCAGCCTGAGGTGACTCTACTTCATCGGAGAAAAAGGACCTTTGCACACCTTGGTGTTTACCAATCTCCATGAAGGCTTACAAACACAGACTGGCCTGCCTGGTTTTGTTAATCACCTAGGCCAATTATGTATAAAAACCTGGTTCCTGGCCATTACCATGCAACTTACTATTGTGCTTTAGCATTTCATCTCTACAAAATCTTCAGCAATGATCTGGCAGCTAATACTTCCACCCACAAAGAGAAGGGAGTACAACCAGTATGATTTTTATTGCAAATAAAGTCATCGGGCATTACAGTAAAGATGGTATTAAAATTAAATTTTCAAGTTTTTTCTTCAGTCCCTAGAGCTACACACATTCCCCCATCGCTTCATATTTTTAATCATTTTGAAATATTGAGCACTTATGAGATTCTTTAAAATTGTATAACACTATGCATTTCTGCCTTTAGTTTTTCTTCTCAATCATATTGCCATAGTTCCAGATGAAGAATCCAGCGGGTATTGGGAGAAAAGAGAGGAGGCCTAAGACAGAGGCACAAGCCCAGTCTCCCTGCATGGGTCACTTTCATTCAGCACTTATTTCTGACTGTCCTTTGTGATGAGAGCCCACTAAGTCTTCAGAGAAAGAGAAATTGGACCAGGGAAGTACCAGATATTGATATCGTTATCCAGGCTCTATTATTTAACCAAGAAATGTTACCCTTTCAAATGTCTACCAACCGGAGGACTGATTGACTAGGCTATGATACATCTACTCAATGGAATAGAATGATAAAAAGAAAAGAGCGATATGTACTTCTACAAAACTTCTCCAGGATATGTTGTTAGGTAAATAAAAGCCAAGTGGAAAACTGTACACAGTGTTCCATATTTACATCACAAGAAGGGGTGAGAAATAGATCTATACACACTTATTTCCTCTTATTTTAAACAATAAACAGGGGGTGGGGAAAACACAAAACTCTAATAATAATGGTTCTAGGGTATGAGTAAAAAGAAAAGTGTTCCCCTGCCCACAGACATAGGCACCAGCAGCTTGAGCTACAAATAGGGAGGGCTCTGTATAGGAGCAGAAGTCAGAGCAGCAGCATCTCAGACCTTTCTGTTGCACTCAGAGGCTCCATGAAGCTCTGACTCACTAACATTTCATCCCCAGTCCTGAAAGGGGCCCCACAGCAGCTGTGGGGGCAATTTCCGATGTGAGATTGTAGAACCTGCTGACTACGACAGCTCCCATGCGTCTGGGCTGGCCTGTCTTGCTGAGCTGAACTTCTCTCTCCCCTTCCTGCAATATGCATGTACCTACCTAAGTGTAGGAGGAACACATCTCAGCCTATCATATACAAGTAACTGTTCATTGGCTACAGAAACTTAACACATGGATTAAGGGCTGTACCTCTTTGCCTCTCAGATCTATGGAGTTACCCCTGCTAAAGAGATCCCAGTCTCTGCTGTAGTGCTGACTTGCTCAGGACCTAGACCTATGGTCTTAACAATGATAAAGACAGGAACAGTGAATTTTTATTGGGCACATAGTATGTCCAAGTTATTGTAAGAGTTTCAAATATTTGTTTCACTGAATTCTCATAATAATCCTAGCAAGTACTTACTAATATTACTTCTATTTTACTGATAGGAAAAAAGTCCTCCAAACATATAGAATGTCACTAGTGGGGGACAGAGTAGCATTTCAAACTCAGGCATCATAAAACCATGCTCTTAATCCCAAGTCTGTCCTACAGACTGTGAAAGCCTGTAACCCTCTGCTTGGAGAAGGGTTGGTTGATCCAGAGAAAGACCGCACAGAGTGAAGTGCTGTAACAAAGTCAAAAGAATACACAAGGTCCTGTTCTCTAGGCCAAAGTGCTGTCAAGATAACATATCCATACAAATTGGAATTATAGCAGAAGTCGTAATGCTACTGAACTGTCCATCAGAGCCTCAATATCCTAGAGAAATATATTTCCAAGAATTCCCCAACCTCATAAATTCCCCATTAGCATGTAATTTTTTTCATAAGTTGTGAGTACTCATGGCTTCATAAATAGAATCTCTTCATACGTGATCAGAGCACAGAGTGACACACGTGGGGCTTGCTCAGTCACTGAGTGACTCACTCTAACCACAGCTTCATCAAGGTTGAAATTCCTCCCTCAGCATAGTTATCAATCAATCCCCAATGGACCATGGGAGAAATTCAGATTTTAAATAATTAAACCTGTGAATGATAATCCAGGAATTTCTAAAGTAAGGTTTAGTGACTATATTTAAAGCCAAAATGAAAGACAAATAACCAATGACAGGATTGCCAGGTCATTTCTGAATGACTTGCCCACTCTCTCACCTGCTTGCAAAACTGTGATATTAACACCTAGCTCTAAGGCTTAATTACATCCCTAGGGACACTTTTTGCCTTCCTTTTAGCTTTCTGGACTCTTCATCAAAGGAGCTTTGGGTTCCATCAAACCACACACAGAGTGTTTTACACCTTTCAACAAGGCTAGGCAGACCGAGATCAGTTACTGTTAATTACAGATGCTTTCTGTCATAATGGACCCAATTTTCAAAAGAGTCTCAATTGCATAGCTCCCAAATGCCATGCACAAACCTGGTAATGGTCCATGCAAATTGAATATTTAGTGGGTCTGTGTGCATTGCGTTCCAAGGGCTGCCTTTGAAAATTTAGCCTCATAACTCCAAAGCGTTTGTAGCATCATAATCTGTCATCATTAGCAACAATGCTTGACTTGGTGCTCAACATTCTTAACCATGCAATTATGAAAGCAGACAATGTTTAATCACTTTTACAAAAATACAGCTGTGTTGTTGGGGAGCTGTCATTTACTGCTCGCTAATGATTGATTTTTTTTTAACCATCTAGATGGTTTTCATGAGAACAGCAGATTAAGGGGCAGCAGATTAATGTCATTAAGGGACATTACAATGAAAAAGCTTTATAAGATGTGTTCTATCTTGCTGCATTTGGACTGCTGAGACTCTCTTACCACTGTAGGGGAAAAATCATTCTTTCAGAGCTCTGGGCTGAGGAGAGGTAGAATGAAGAAAGAAACCAAGGAGAAAAAATCTTTTTTTTTTCTGTAATAAAACATTGATTACACTTTACAATGGCAATAATTTACCCCAAATAATTACTTCAGCTATTGTCCAGCTTGTTTAAGAGCTGACTGAGCTGTGAGTACCAATCAATTTGGTGCAGATTGCTAATAATAGGCTATTTTGAAAACACTGTTCTTTCTCCATGCCTCCCATACACTGGAAGACACTAATTCTTTCCCACATTGCACACTTAATTAAAGATAAATCAGGGCATTATTTTATGGTCAAAATTTCTTATATCTTAGACACAGAGAGCTGGGTTCTGCTCCATCAAATGTCTTCTGGACTTACTGTGATAAAATGCACTTTACCACTGCCTGCCGACAAAGATAATAAGTTTCAAAACCTGTTAAGACATTAGGAAAATCGAATTGCTCAATGTCAAAGCCTCCCTGGATTTCCTGTTCAGATGCTCACGGAGCCCACACATGGTCTCTTTATTTCCACACTTGCTCAGCAGCTGCCAGGATCCGGGAAGATTTAACCTGAGGGAAAAGGTTTTTAATGAATTACAATTCTTTTTTCTTTTGTTCTGACTCACCCTTATTCCAGGTCTTCTTTAAAACTGCTGCCTTTGTTCTTTTCAATAGTGTTTTGTGGGGTTTTTTCCCTCATAACAAGTGTAATATGTATTTGTTTTGGAAATACAGAAAAGCACATAAAGAAAGCTAAAGCTATCTGTAGTCCCACACCCAGAAATAACCACTGCTGACATTTTATATTTGTTTCTAGGATTTCTCCTATGAGCATTCTTTATAGTTGAATGACCTTGAACTTCTCCTCTCTGTGTTCAGTTTCCTTCTCTGAAAAATAGAGAAATAAGCACACCTATTTCAGCAGGTGATCATGAAGATTATGAGGTGATTATTTGGAAAGCACTTAGAAGGGTGTCTGACACAAATTAAGAGCTATGTACATTTTAGCTATCATAATTCTATAAATATTAGAGAAATATTTAAAAGGAAAAAAATATTTCAGGTAGAGAAAGACAAATATGATATGATTTTCCTTATATGTGGAGTCTTAGGGGAAGAAAACAACAACAAATGAAACAAAATAAAACCAGACTCATAGAAACAGAGACCAAAGGAATGGTTGCCGGAAGAGGGGGGCGGACAGGCGGGTGAAAGGGGGAGGGAAATAGAGTCAACGGTGTTGTGATAAGCTTGCACAGTGACAGACAGTCACTAGAATTAGGGGGGTGATCTCATGATAAGATATACAAATATTGAATCCCTTTATTGTACATCTGAAATGAATACAACCAAAATCATATTGTATACAAACTATACTTTAAAAAAGGAAAATATTATACTCAGTAAATAACTGAAAAAAATTAAAACTCCCAGGTAATGCTGGTGCTGCAGGCCCAAGGAACCCCATCCTGAGAACTACCGCCTATGTTACACAATTATAATGAGAAACACCAACCGCAAGTGAGAAGAACGTCAATAAGGGATGAAAGCATATTTGGTCTAGTGGGCTTCCTCCGAAGGGAAATTTGGAGGCACTTGAAAAGGCTGCTGTGCTACAAGGGACGAAGTGACGAGTGGGAATAAGTTACATTAGGCAGAAGAGCTGTGAGGGAGGGCTACCCTATCACGTCCCCTGTCAGCTTTGATCTGAGTCACTGCTTGGCCGTCAATCATTCAGCCCGGGATATTCCAGCATCACGCTTGGAAGGAATCACCAGAAATTTGAAACCCAGGCCTGGAAAGAAGTAAATCTTCAGACACGTGGGGCTCGGGTTAGCATCCAGGACCACTGAGGCACTCAGATGCTCTCCCTGACTTGGCCATCACCCAAAAGTGTCCGGGGATGAAGGAAAGTAGAGTCAACATGAATCTCTGTGTGCTCTGAAGAGCATCATTCTAGTGCTAGTTTTATAGGCAGCTTTTTCTCTACACGATATGAGTATTTTTTTATTTTCTTTTTTAAAAATTTCATCTGTATAATATTCCATCATATGAATATGCCATACCCCCTTTTGCTGGGTGTTTTTACATCTTTAATTTCCTCTATTATAAATAATTCTGTGCTTGTTTTTTAGTCATTGTTTATCTTTTATCCACTTCATTAATACTACTAAAACTTTCCTGATTTGGAAATGTGAACTTTGAGGATACAAGGTTTAGAACTGATGCACCAAAGCTGAGTAACTGTGTTAGAAACTTTACAGACAGTCATTACAGTCAGTTTTCTAATACCTATTGCCTAATAAAAGTATACTCTGGCAGAATCCCTTTGTTGAAAAGCCATATAATTGCCAATCACATGACAATTTAAATCATTTGTCTTAGAGATGTTGATGTACCCATTGTAATTCTACAAAATGATTTGTGTATTTCCATAGTAAATTTTGATCATAAAGATACTGCTATGTTGACTTGGAAGACTTTCTGGTGCTTAATACATAAAAGGATAAGCAAATATTTTAAATTTATGAATGATTGGGTGCTAAAACATCTACTTATTAACATAAGCAGGAGTCACTCTTAATACTTGTTAAATCTCATGTCAATGGAAGTGAAATAACTTTAAAATCATTTCTTTAGGTAATACATATGTTGCTGGAATCTACATGGTTTTCATATTTGTTTTGTTGTCGGGTTAACTACAAACTAGTAAGTTATAGTTAGTTCTTTGAGGTAAGTACAGAACATCTATGTGTTCACACACTTAGCCATCAGCTTGAGACCATCTGCAATAAAACCATCAGCTCCAAGTCCTTCACAATAGCTCCCAGACGACTCAGTCATGAGTGATTTCTGATGAAAGGAGATCCTCTTATTACACAATGCTACAAAGAAACCATTGCTTTCCATAGGTGTTTCTCAACCTTTGCTGAATTACCTGGAGAGTTTTTAAAAAGTTTTGTTTAGAGGGAGCTTTCTAGAACTACCTGGGGAGTTTTCAAAAACTACTGATGATCAGGTCCCATCTCAGGATAGCTTAGGATAGTCAGAGCCACGAGGGATGGCCAAACACCAATACCTCTTACAAGGCCCCCCATGGACTCTAATGGACCACCACAGTTGAGAAGTGCTGCTTGAGAAGATGAAGATGCCAATATAACACAACTTTAGGTACCCCATGACTTCAAAAAGACAATTACCTCAAAAAGTCCTCCAGGTGTCACCTTGCTATGCAAAGCCAAATTCATCCAGGCATTGATTGGCTCTCTCAGCACCAGAAGAAATACAGCTGCTCCAGAGGCCATAAATAACTCCTGTCAAGTTTCAGACCTGTAAGATAACAGGAGAAAGAGCAACACAATGCCAAACTGGAATGACTGGTGGGCAATCCTGGCACCAATGTATCACTGGGACAAACTGGAAAGATGGTATCAGGTAGTTTGGATTTTCAACATCTATTTATAGTAACTACCAGAACGGAAATGGATGCACTTGCACTTAAATTGGTAACACCCTTAAGTGGCAGGAAAATCTTTCTGCTCAGCTCATTGGGACTTATTATCGCTGAGGATTTCTGTGACATAACTCATACTTTATTCTCACAAAACCATCCCTGAACCTCACAAGCTCATTCCACTGAGAGTTAAGTAAACTGGCAGTCAGAATCTGTTCAAATCCCACAATTGAATAATGAAGGTGTGGAACTTGGATCTCAGAGTCAGTGACTTATAATCTAGTTTACTTTATTACCTTTATGTTTATATACACACAAACACACACACAGCAAGTAGTTAGAAATTCTGCTAGGCCAGACTAGATTTTCATATAGGGTCTTTTAAGTAAATAGATACCTGACTCTAGATAAATAGTCTTTTTTGGTCTCATCTTTCTCAATTGTAAACCATAAATAAGAGTACATAATTTTTATTTCAATTTCAAAACAAGACTTCTGTGGACATTTATCACCTCCCTAGAAATGACCCCAGTGAAGTGTGAGTAGCTGGCAAAAACCCAAGGACTGCACAGCTATGAATCCAGTGCCAGAGCCTTTAAGCTAGGCCTGGGACATAACGAGGTGGTATAAATGCAGGAAATGCAAGTATGATTTAACCTGCAGAACTGGGATTTTGCAAACTATGTGGCAATAGTCATTATAATGTTAGCCTTGACACTTTAAAGCACATCTTTCTTCAAAATGTTTTTATTTACACTTACTGAGGAATTAACCAACATGGAAAGGTCAAGCAAGACCATCTCAGATCATAAATTAAGTATTTCTGCAACCTTGGTCAATGTTTGGAAGCATGAATATATATATTTATATTATATATATTATATATATTTATATATATATTTATTTATACTTTAACGTCTACCGGAAAGTTCTGTCCATTTCTATCACAAGTTTCGACATGTAAGCACATGTTTATTTGGCACATGTGTGTCTCTCTATTTTTATTACTTAATGTATACATACTGACGTAGCAAATTAACTAAAACAAAGTTGATTCACATTAGTCTTATGTGTGAAGCCATAGTGTACTCATGGCTACTGATAAAGTTCATTTACGTCACTGTAATTTTTATGAATTTCAGCAAGGAAGAAATGCTACAGAAGCATGTCTGTCGCATCCACTATATTCCCCGGACTTAGCACCCTCCAACTATCACTTGTTTTTGTCCTTACAAAATTTTTTGAAGGGCAAAAAATTCAAAAATGAGGAGGATATCAAACAACACTGGTTCAATTTTTCGCATCAAAAGATAAAACATTTTTCAAAAATGGGATATACAAATTGCCCTCATGCTGGCAAGAAATCATTAATAATAATGGCAATTATATTATTTAATAAAGTTTATTGATGGTAAGAAAATTTGTATTTTGTTTTATTCCAAAAATGGACAGAACTTTCCGGTAGACCTTATATATATATTTACATATATATATATTTATATTTGAATATATATATTTGTATTTACTCAGGATAGGAGGGGAGGCAGAGAGAGACACTCTCATGTGCCCCGACCAGGATCCACCTGACAAGCCCACTAGGGGGTGATGCTCTGCCCATCTGGGGCATTGCTCCATTGCTCAGCAATCGAGCTCTTCTTGGCACCTGAGGCAGAGGCCACAGAGCTATCCCCAGTGCCCGGACCAACTTGCTCCAATTAAGCCATTATTGCAGGAGGAGAAGAAAGAGAGAGAAAGAGAGAGAAGCAAGAGGAGGAGGGTGAAGAAACAGATGGTCACTTCTATGTGCCCTGACCGAGCATAGAACCCAACACGTCCACATGCCAGGCTGACACTCTACTACTGAAACAACTGGCAAGGGCCTGGGAGCATTAATAATACAAAAGCTTAGTAGGTAATAAAATGGTAGAAGATATATTACATCAGGTCTATTCAGGCAGACTTTCAGAGTGATCAAGACTTACTTCCAAACACAAAGCCAATGGACAAAGGAGAGACATCATTTCCTGCTATAAAATTAGGCTTGCATCTTTCTGTGTAACTGAAGCTGGGCATTGCCATATGAATAAATAAGATCAATAAAGGTTCTTTCATAAACAGCAACAGCAACTCCTGGTAATTTAAAACCTTAGAATACATTTAAAAGATACACACAAACATTTTTTTTTCCAAAAGAGAGAGAGGAACAGACAGACAGGAAGAGAGAGAGATGAGAAGCATCAATTCTTCGTTGAGGCACCTTAGTTGTTCATTGATTGCTTCTCCTATGTGCCTTGACTGGGGAGCTCAAGCCAAGCCAGTGACCTCTTGCTCAAGCCAGCAACCTTGAGCTTTAAGCCAGTGACCTTTGGGTTCAAGCCAGTGACCATATGGTCATGTCTATGATCCCACACTCAAGCCAGCCACCCTACACTCAAGCTGATGAGCCTGCACTCAAGCTGGTGACTTTGGGCTTTCAAACCTGAGTCTTCAGCGTCCCAAGCCAATGCTCTATCTGCTGCACCACTGCCTGGTCAGGCACACACAAAGTTTTAAAGAAATATTTAAGCCATGTCTGCAAAATCTTCAAACAATACAGTTCATAATGGAAACAATGATAGACCTTTAGTTATAGAAACATTAGCAGACTGTAGCAATATTATAAATCATTTCTAAATAACAATATTGATAAGATGAGACTTTCAAAATCACCCAGGACACCTCTTTAACAGCTAATTAAAGCTGGGGAGTACAGGCAGCTCCTTTATCATTCACAATATTGCAGCTCTGATCATCCCACAGTGAATGATTTTACTTCAGCAATAACCCGGACATTCAGTTAGCAATTACCACATCAGATTTTATCTACTGGTAACAACTGGTTCAAAAGATATTGCCCTGTATGCATTAATTTCATCATGCTAATGAAGTTTCCTGTTATAAAATGCAAAAACACATCAACCTGTCTAATATAATAAAAGATACATATGTATCTTTCTTGCAAAATGATGATATACCAGCATTTCATTTCTGTTTCAAAATTTAGTGGGTGAAGTATATCAGAGGAACAGAAAGTAACAAACTATAATATGCAATGAACATAATAACATAACTAAGCACCAACAAATTTTCTGTGAGTAATTGCACTTATTGTGATTTATACATATTATATTACCATGGTACTTGCATAACAACGCAAAACTGTTCATTTCCAAACACTGAACCCTGTAATAGAAGCAGCACACGCATTTTGTCTTTTCTACAGAATTCAGGGAGGACCACTGCTAACTCCATTTAACTCCCTTGGAGCACCTAGCAAGTGTGGACTGATGGAAATATTCAATAAAGATGTAAATGTGACTAACGATGACAAGCTACTTTCCCCAGGGCACAATCCCTGGCGTAGAGTTAGCAATCTGTAAGGATGTGTTGAATGTAGGAGGAGAGGAGCTCTACTGTCTTCCTCAAGAGTAATGAACCTTCTGTTTATGGTTCCAGAATCTAGCCTGGATCCCCTGTTCCTTTCCACCCTTCTCTTCCCATCTTGAGCTTGCCCAAATGCCATCTCCATTCCTAAGCAAGGAATCCAGAGCAGGGAGGCCTCTCTTTCCCCTTGGAGTGCCCCTCACCCCACCTTCAGTAACTCCCCTGTCCTAATAATTATGATGTGACACATTACTACTGCCTGAATGACACTCAGCATTTGGCCCACTCTATTTCTTTCTCTCCAACCCCAGGGTCCCCACTGGCTTGTTTCTTGTTCAGAATTTTAAATGTGAAGATGTTGCAATTGTTAAAATCCCACTGGAAAAATGAATTGTGATTAAACTACAATGTGTGACATTTTGCTCTCCCATCTCCAAGGACTCATCCACACTCATCAATTCTTTATAAAAGCCATGCCTTGATTCTACAGGAGATGGCTTCATTGATGGTGCTGCCAACCCAAGGAAACCCAGGCTTCTTACTGGTAGGAGAAAAAAAAGTGGCTATGAATCAATTAAACCTGGAGCAAAATAAACACATTGCCACCTTCTACAGTGTAAGCATAGTGGTTCCACACCCACTGTCAGGGGCAGCTGAATGCGTCTGCACACAGAGCCTGGCCTTGCCCTGGGACACTGCTCAAAGGAGGGCATTGTACACGAGAGCCTGGGCCTGCTCGGCATCTGGAGGTTTATCCACAGGGCCCAGGCAGGAGTGCTCAGCTCTCTCTCGGGAAATGTGGCAACATCACATACGATAGAGTGCTGGCTGGAGGCCTGGAGAGCCAGCACGGGAATGTGGAAGATTTATAGACTGAAAATGTGCACACAGACAGCAGCACCGAGTTCACTCAGGAAACATATGTGCTGCGGCCTCACCGTGGGAGGCCGAGGCAGGACCCCCGGAGCTTGGCAGACCCAGAGTGTATACGTACAGATCAGAGCTGTAAATCTGGTAACAAACACTCTTTAGTGGTCTTACAAAGACTGTGAAAACACAGGCACTTGTAAGAGTGCTACATCAGGGAGGAGAGAGGCCATTTGGAAAGCTGACTCAGAACCGTTTCTAGGTGTCCAGGGCGCACACAGGCTAAGCCTGCGCTGGGCTCCCCCTGCCCCAGGGAGCAGCTAGGTCCACACGCATAACCTGAGAGTGCTGTGCCTCTGAAGGGGACACGCTAATGTGATGACAGTTTCCGGTTCAATCCAAAATGTGAGCCAAGTCATCTCCTTAAAATTTACAAGGAAACTTTAAAAAAAATGTATCCAGCCCCAAATTTTATCATTTTGTTAACTTTTATATTCTCTATTAATTGCAGGTCACACCCAAAAAGCAACAAGTGAGCTAAAAAGGAAGAAGAAGAAGGGGTGAAGGTGGCGGAATCCAGAAGACGATATAAGTCTGTACCAACTTACTTTACCCTCCGGGACAGAAAACTGGACTCCCCCAGCCTCACAGACACTGAGCCTGTGCTCTGGGCTCTCAGCGCCCTTCCATTCTGCAGCCCGTTTCCAGAGTTTGTGGCCTCCATGGTTTTATGGTCCTTCCCAAGAAAGTTTTCTTCACCTATTAATACGTATTATGGTTCCTCTCCTCAGAACGATGGTTCCTGTGAAAGCCAAGTACTTTTTATGTAATGCACATGGAGTCTGAATGGAAACATTTCAGTGGATTGGATGACTTTGGTTTTGTGGTTTTGGTGTGTATGTGTGTGTGCGCGTGTGCATGTGTGATATGAATCATAAACAGATTCTAACAGTTCTACCTATCCATTCTATTTAGTCCAAAGAAAGAAGGAAAAGAGAGATAAAAGTACTCAAACTGTAATTTTTGTTTCATTTTAAACAGTCTTCTGTCGCTTGTCTTGTGTTCTTGAACAGACTATTTGTGTGAAATTATAGCCCACTAACACTTAATTTGCCTAAACATAATTCTACAGTGACACCAGAGAAAATAGCAAAATTACAACAAAAGACTCTCAGGCCAACTCTTCTGTAGCTAAAATGGTCAGTCACTTTATTTCCCCACTCTATCTTCTCAGGTCCGTTTCTCCAACTCACCACTAACAACTTGTCCATCGTCATCGCGAAGGACATGCTGACAACCTAAGAAAGCAAACACTGTCACCCTGACTTCACTGTTCAGATGTTTTTCAGTTAGTTACTTCCAGGCCTTAGCAAAAAAGAACAACTACATTTCACAGAGTCTCCCTGCCTTCCCCGGAATAGCAGTGGAGTTCATTTTCTTATTGCATCCTGTCATTTACACTTGGCCACGTGGCAACTCCATAGGCACAAAGGTTACTACCACATCCCAGAATCTTCCAATTGCAAACAAAACCCCTACCTTTAAATGCTCCAGTAGCCACTAGGTAGATTAGACTAATTCTAGACAGTGACACCACTTTTAGAGGGCAGATATGCCTTGAAGTAAGCACAGCAAACAAATGCTTTAGCAAGTAAGAATTGTTCCCACTGCTTTGCTGTACTTTCTGAGTCATCTCAGACAGATTCTCAAAACTACATGCCTCCCAAGGACCATTTAGTGCCATAACATACATACATACATATATGTGTATGTGTGTATACGTCTACATACAAGATGGGCAAAAGTAGGTTTACAGTTGTTTATATTAAAATATATATAATAATTAATTAATAATATAAGAAGAAACTTTTGTGTACTCACAAATGTAAACCCACTTTTTCACACCACTATGTATATATATCAATATATATGTATATATACACACACACACACACACACACACACACATGTATATTTGTAGAGTGAGAATAACATTTCCTTCCTGTCTCTTCTATATAAAGCACTTGGCAATAAGTATTTTGGTAACGTGTTTTCTATGGACTACTGGTTTTTTTTCCCCCAACAAAAATGGAAAGAGGGGGAACAGTAATAATAATGGCAAATATTTCTCAAGTTCTTATCTCAATTCTTCTAGGCACCTTACTAAGCATTTTTCCATATGTACAATCTCATTTCATCCTTATTAATCGTACAGGGGTCCCCAAACTTTTTACACAGAGGGCCAGTTCACTGTCCCTCAGACCGTTGGAGGGCCGCCACATACAGTGCTCCTCTCACTGACCACCAATGAAAAAGGTGGCCCTTCCAGAAGTGTGGTGGGGGGCCGGATAAATGGCCTCAGGGGGCTGCATGCGGCCTGCGGGCTGTAGTTTGGGGACGCCTGGTGAGGTAAGTCTTATTATTATTGCCATGTTACAGAGGAGTAAATGCAGCCATATGTTTATGTCACAGAGGTAGTCAGAGATCCCAACTCACATTCTTCTGCCTCCAGCATCCAAGCCCTTCACTGCTAGGGACTAGGGGGTAGAAATAGAACTGCTGCCTTTGCTTTGACTCAAACAAAAGTATAATGACAAATATGTAACCTGGAAGAATGTATATGTACATCTGAAGTATGAAATACATATTTACACTATCTAAATATATTTAAACTCCCAAAGTTTTTCTACTTCTCCAGTAGACTATATACATAATTTGTGAATTAAAACTTAATTGAGCACACCACTATTTGAAAATTACAAAATACTCAAAACTTATATCAACTCAGCCTCCCTTCCATTATCAAGAGAGAAAGCTGCTTATGCATTTTTATTCTGGCAATTAAGGACAAGCGTGTTTTGGAAAGTGAAGGTTATTTTGACTTTGATAAGTATATTGCTCACTGTCTGATCATAAAGGGCCAGTGCTGGCGATGAATAACAGAGTACTCTGTCCTTCACTCCCTGGCTGTAAATTTCCCAATATTTGATGGCCCTACTGTCAGCAGTAAAATGATGCATAATAAATAGAACAATACATTATGCACCCTGTCTTGATTCGATGCCGAGTCAGGGAAGGAAACAGTTTACTTTTGAATGGGTTTTCTGAAATAATACACAGACAGTGTGTTTTGGAAAGGTTTGAAGAGGAAAATTGAAGCTTGTTTTTGCTCTAAGCTACCCTTTGAAATTGACAATCTGGAGTGACGTGAACCCTGGTACCACAACTGGGTTGATATCAGGACAAGCAAGGTACACAGACTTTCCTCCAGCCGGGGTAAAAGGAAATGGAGCTTATTTAGAATAGGAAGGGAAAAAACGATACTTGATGAAAGCCAGAGAAACCAACTGTCTAAAGTCTTTGATGAAGAAGAGACAAAGGAAATGGGTTTGTGGAATAATGTGCAAGTCTATAAATACTGTTGTGATAACATTTTTAATTGTTCTGTTGTATCCACAATGTTTTTTGGTTTTATGGGTTTTTTTGCTGTTGTTTTTTGCAAAGTCTAAAATTTTGCTTTAGAGTAAAAAGTAAATACACTCTTCTAAGGCCAGCATCTATGAAGAAGTATTTCTTCACTACTAGGAAATGTAAGCTATAAAAAGGTGATGTCGCTAGGGTGGATATACAGCTCACCTTCATCTGCCTGTGACCAGGTCAGAGACGTCTAGTGCTAGCAGGCACCCTGACGTTTCATAAATGTCAGCCTCAAAACTCTTGAGTGAATTGCCCATAGTCAGGCTTAGAGTTGTATTATTTTTATTCTGAGTTACAAACAGCAAATGGACAAGAGTAAAAGAGATCATGTTACAAATTATGCAAAAGGAAAATGGTGGTGACGATGGCTCCTAAATTCACTTATCGACCAAAGCATGTATCAGAAATGCAAAGAACATATATATATACCTTGTTTCCTAAGGCAATAATTCTTTTTAAAGATGCAGACATTCTGCCAGATATACTTGCTTTATTCAGTATCAGTCTCGGGTTGCTCACCCACTTGTTTGTTCCGGAAAGGACAGTGAACCAGGCTAGCATTTCGGCTCAGGGAGCAAAATGAAGCCAAACACCTGGTCACCTTCTTCGTTTGGATCTCATGTCAAGTCTACAAGTGCTAAAGCATCTGCACGTCAGTCAGCTCAATCCTTCCTGGCAGACCCAGATGCAGAGAGCTTGCAGTAGAGAAACAAGGCTATTTTTCACCTTCTCTGCATTCTGACACCTCATCCCAGGAGTTCAAAAATGACCCTCTACTTTCCTAGAAAATGAAGAAATGAAAAATCTCGAGTTTTTTCCCCTCTACCCACCTCATTCTACCAGAACCAGGGCCATATCTTAAAGTTCCAGATGATATCCACCCAGCCCTGGAGACCTGCTCTAATTCACAAGATTGTCTTCCCAAGGCCATTCTCCATCTGGATGGTCCCTTGGAAGATGGGTAGACTCCAAACATGCCAGAGGCTACATATGCTCTATTCAATCTCAGACCCTCACCAAGAAAAATCTTACAGTGGCTATTCCAAATGGTAAAAGGACTTCTCCTGACACCCAAGTTTCCCCTGCTTCTACCTATTACCATCATAACTTTTTCATAAAACAGTTAGAGTTCAGGAGGCTTAATATTTTCCCAAGACCAAGCTCACCATGACCTGGTATCCAGGAACTGCATACACTTATTGACCACTGTGCTGACCCGAATCACTATACAAGTGATATAGTCATTCCTATTTTCCAAAACTGAACTCTGGAGTTAGCCAACATCCAAACTGTTCTCTAGTCTCTGTTTCCCTTCTTACCTCCTACAGAGAGTAGTTTCTAAGACAAATCAATTTTTTTCTCTCCTTCACTTTCTTCTTAATATTTATTGCATGCAAACAACATGGTGTGGAAAGAACATCAAAGAAACAGTGAGGTTCACTGACTAGCAGCCTGGGCCTGTGTAGGGCATGGAGGAAGGCATCCCCTCGTGATCTTCCTCACCTCCAGCAGGCATGGGTGTTGTTCTATGTGTGATAAGCCTCAGATCTCTGTGAGCACCAGCAGCGGAACCCTCTCTCTGCAGACTGCATATTTGTGGAGGTTCTCAGCGTCAACAACAAGAAAGCCCCTCAACACAGTGGTCTGGGCCTTCCCCAATTTTTAGACACATAACTGATGAAACCAAAAGCAATTTTCTATTTGCTGCTAACCTAGTTTGAGTCATCCATCATAGATGGGAGCCCAATTATGTGTCCAGTATGGGTCAGAACCTATATATATGTAAGAATGAATGAGGCCCAAGATTTAGACAAATGCATATGTGGCTAGATATAAATTCAAAGGCCAACATCCAAGTTAATATTCAAAGGGCAACTATGAAGTGGAAGAACTTGTCTTTATTCTTTTAAATAAATACTCTAAGTGAATGTTATGTCTCTGAAAATACTCACATTATTGGAAACAACACATCCCAATCATATTTTTTGTTGTTAAAAAGTTCTGAATACTCCTCTTTGTAATTTCTAAGCAGTTGCATAAGAAAGGGAGAATGTGGGAGTGTGAAGAGTGTTTGTCTCATACATTGTTAAGAATTGAGCAGTCGTGGTGATAATAAAAAACAGGCTGCGTCTTAGTGGTTCTATCATTTTTAAATTTTCCATAAACAAGACTTCTTAGTGTTTGTCCCCTGGGCAAACTGCCTCCAAGTCCCCCACAGCCACCCTCCTTCTATGCCACCACTTCTGAGGGGCACATTTATTCCAACAGGCTCAATGGTACTCAGTCCATTCTTTGTAGCAGATGCAGAGTCAAGTCTAACCGAGGAAACGGGGGAAATGGAGGATCAGGCAGGGCAACCCTGCCACAGGGCAGAGAGCGAGGACGCCTTTACTCAGACACTGTGGTTGTCATACGCTGCCTCTGAAAGCAATTCTACCAGGAGAATCACTGAAATGTTTCGAGCAGAGGCAGAATTAGTGGAATATGTGTATAATCTCCTCTGTTAGTCTCTAGGCAGATCATGAACAACCATAAGTCTCAGTGGTGCAATGCAACAAAAGCTAATTTCTCACTCACATGATATTTTTAACATGGATTACCAACCAGAGGGGTCCTACTCACTCAAGTACTTTATGGGCCTAGAGTAACACAAGCCCCGCTTCAACCTTTGCTTCCACTATCACCGTTGCAGTGAGAATGAAGTCTTCTAAATCTCCTGGAAGTGACACAAGTCACTGCCCACATGTCATTGTCCCCAGCAAAGCACAGGTGTGCCTAACTCCCAAGGAGATGGAGGAGTACAACGCTGCTAGATGCCCAGAGGCAGGAAGGTCAGAATATTGGCCAAGAGACCTATGACTGCCACACCTCACTATGTGATTGTTCTTTGATGAGGACAAGAATCATGTGGCCTTGTAAACTTTAGAAAGGGAGTTTTCATTATTATTATTATTATTATTATTATTATTTTTGTATTTTTCTGAAGCTGGAAATGGGGAGAGACAGTCAGACAGACTCCCGCATGCGCCTGACCGGGATCCACCCGGCACGCCCACCAGGGGGCAACGCTCTGCCCACCAGGGGGCGATGCTCTGCCCCTCCGGGGGGTCGCTCTGCTGCAACCAGAGCCACTCTAGCACCTGGGGCAGAGGCCAAGGAGCCATCCCCAGTTCCTGGGCCATCTTTGCTCCAATGGAGCCTTGGCTGCGGGACAGGAAGAGAGAGACAGAGAGGAAGGAGGGGGGTGGAGAAGCAAATGGGCACTTCTCCTATGTGCCCTGGCCGGGAATCGAACCTGGGTCCCCCACACGCCAGGCCGACGCTCTACCGCTGAGCCAAACGGCCAGGGCAGGAAAGGGAGTTTTCAAAAAAACATGCTCACTATTATATGGTCACTTCCCTTGGAAAGTTGGATATCTTTATATTATAGAGTTATGTCAGAGTTAAAGTCATCATGATGCCAGTAGGTCACCTGTGAGATACAGGTAGGTTTGCAATGGCATCAGTATGGCTGGCAGGGGATGCAGCATTGCATAAAAGAAGTAGGAAGAATGCTGACATGCCAAGAAGACACGGATGTGCCAGGCCTTGCACTAGATACTGCGCTCATGGAGTCTCATTTACTCACCCACCAACCCACAAAGTGGGCATCATTATCCCCATTGAACAAAGCACAGAAATGGATAGTTCAAGAGCTTAAAATACACCGTGCCAACCAATGTCACCAGCAACAGGTATAGCAGTTAGTGTTCAAACTCAGATCTGCCCAATTCCAGAACCCTTAAAGGGAGCTATAGGAAGTTCAACCCATACAAATCCCCTTATTACTTCACTTGGTCCCTTTTATCCTTTCCCAATTAGGCAATTAATTTTTTAAATGAGAATGTGCTAAGCTAATTAAGGATTGGAACTTAGCTTCGTTCACCTTTATATGACCTTTAGTGACTAACCAATACTGCTTCACATGGTAGGTGCTCAAGAAAATACTGGTTGTGAAATTTATGCTGAAAGTCAAGATTACTCCCAAGCGATATCCCCTATCCTTTCTCCTGCACAGTACATAAAAGGAGGGTGACAAGAAAGGGTTCCTTAGTGACTCTTGAGAAAGGTGAAGTTGTCAACATTTCCTCTTATCATGGATGTTCTCTAAGGGAGAAAATAGAGAACAGCTTCCACACTGTAGACCTGAATGCAGAGATAAGGGTCAGCAGGCCTCCGGAAGCTACCTGTGTTCCCAATCCGAGCAAGCTCGTGACAGGAACACACCTGCCAGGGAAACAGAAAGAACCTCATTTTGCTGGGAGACAACACACAGCTACACGGTTCTATACACCACTTAATCCCGGGGATAGATTCACAAGTTGTCCTAAACATATCACTCTCTTTTTTTTTATTCCTTTTTCTAGCCAGTGTCTGTTTGCTGTACTACAAATAATGTTTATCTTTCTCTTCTCTTCTCTTCTCTTCTCTTCTCTTCTCTTCTCCTCTCTTCTCTTTTCTCTCTCTCTCTCTCTCTCTCTCTCTCTCTCTCTCTCTCGCACACACACACACACACACACACACACACCCTTCTACCTTAAAAAGGTTATGTTTATTTTTAGTCTCCTTTAACATTTCCACACGGGACACTGGAGGTCACAACATAGACTGTCTTCACGATGGTGCTGTGATGTTCCTTGTGATAAGAAATGGCTCCTGTCACTGCCCCTTCCCAGCATCCTCTCTAAGCCTTTCTTTTAATTGGGCATTTCATTAGAGCAGAATGAGGCATAAAGGAAAACAAAACAGTTTGGAATCATTTGTTTTGAGGAGACTATTCAAAGCATCAATGTGTGAACCCCGCTGAAGTACAGTTTCAATTTCCCTTCTCAGCCACGAGGAAAGCAATGTTGACAACACATATTTCTCTCTGTCAAAACATTTCACTCACTCGGCAAGCTGTAGACGGTTTGAGAGTCATATTGCCAATGAGCAGTGCCATAGCGCTCTTCCCATTATTTTAAAATCGTCTCGGCACGTGCTTCATGAAAGGGACACAAGAACGGCTGAGATCCAAATCGAAAAGAAAAATGCTAACAGAGTCATTGAGCAGAGAGGGCGCTGTCAGTAATGGCCTTGCTCCGTAGCCGCAGAGGTAGGTGGGGCCAGCTGCCTCCATCTCCTCTGGAGAGCTCGGCCCCACGGCCCTAGGAGTGAGGCTCCCGTGGGGGTTACTCAGGGAACTCCGCGCTCAGTTCAAGTAGTGCGCTTTGGATCTCATTTTCAAAATGGATTTCATACCATTAAGCCTAATTAAATGGTTTTTTTTGTTGTTGGGGATAAGGAGAGATAAAGGAGTGATGTGATCACTGATTCAAGAATTATAAACAAGTACCAGGGAAAGACCAGCCTGGTGTGTGTCCCGGACATAAGAAAAGAACAAGGGACTGAACCTAGACATAAAATACTGACAGAATTGCTTTACGGTTCCCACAGAACGAGGTTGACGTGGTATAATCTCCTCCAAATGGCTCGTTTTCAGTGAGAAGTATTTAAAAGAGATGATGTTCAAGGAAATGGAAATACGATGCTCAGATAACAGCCTTGGGCTGCAAGACAGATAACGCTGGGCAGCAGGGCCGTGGCGTTGCCAGGAAACAGACACTAAAACAAAGCCGAAACGCTTATTGTCAAGGCCAGAGAACATTTTCCAGTCACAGGGTTCAGATTCATGGGCATTATTGAAAAAAAAAAAAAGGAAATAAAATGAATATAGTGCCCTCCATGCAATAAGCAGGCTCCCCAGTCGGTGACCACTTTCGCCCAGACTCTCAGGGGAGAAAGCCGTTTCCAGTTTACTCTTGCCGACTGGCTGAGTTAGTAAAATTGCTCAGACCTCCATTACATTCACTCCCAACCTATCTTTCAGCGTGTTCTGCTGGGTTTGGCTAAATCTATTTTCATCTGTTTCTAAAAGGTCAACTGGTCTGTGTGTTGACGTGACAGTATAGTGCTTTTGGTATATAATCCCTGTGATACTGGTCTGGCTGGGTTTCACAGGCAGTGTGCAGTTTATCATTCTCATAAAAGTCCTTGATTTGTCAAGTTGGTACCAGCTGTTATCACTTTAATAGAGATCACCGTATAATTTCAAGATATCTTACTCTCTGAAATGATTCCGGTCCTCAAACTGTCTGGAGCTCTGCAATGCGCTTCTTGTTTCTGTCGCTTATCTGGATGGGTTAATTAACCTCCCCCGTCACGCTGGGAGCTGCGCTATGAGCCTGGCATCGGGATTTCCCCAGCAACTGCCTTCCCGCCTGTTCCTACAGACACAAACGCTATGGCCAAGGGGAGAACTTGGTGTTTCTCTTTTTTATTCTCTCGTAAAGAGGAGCAATTAGGTGGCAACTAACTGGTGGAGCAGAAGGTAGCAGCCACTCAAAGTCAACTTCTGTAGTTTGAGTTAACTCAGGCATTTGATGGCAAAGGCAAAGTCAGTTGAAAGGAGAACAGTAAAAAGGGAGATAACAGGTATATAAAGAGGAATCGATAAATATTTCATAAAAGAATAAAGAACCTCTTTCCTCGTCCTTTCCAGAAGGTACCATATTTCCCCATGCATAAGACGCACCGTTTTCCGAAAAATTTGGGGTCTAAAAACTGGGTGCATCTTATACAGTAATGTAGTTTTTTTTTTTTACTTGCATTTCCCACTCTTTCGTGCTTGTTTTTGCACTCATTGTTGAAGACAGTGGTTCATCATCAGATACAGATGAGCACAAGCTAATGGATGGAAGTTTTGACAGTGATGAGGAGTTGTATGAATTTTATGATGAATAAAACTTGAGTTCAATAACTTTATGTAGTACCCTTTTTTTCAAATTACGGGCCCCAAAATTAAGGTGAGTCTTATACACAGGGAAATACAGTATATATCTACATATCTACCTCTGCTACAAACCTAAGAAGCACTTTAATTCTTTTTTTTTTTTTTTTTTTTTTTGTATTTTTCTGAAGCTGGAAACCGGGAGAGACAGTCAGACAGACTCCCGCA
This sequence comes from Saccopteryx bilineata, assembly GCF_036850765.1. Lineage (NCBI taxonomy): Eukaryota > Metazoa > Chordata > Mammalia > Chiroptera > Emballonuridae > Saccopteryx > Saccopteryx bilineata. Next base: position 248,551,299 of record NC_089493.1, read on the forward strand.
TGCGCCCAACCGGGATCCACCCGGCACGCCCACCAGGGGGCGACACTCTGCTGCTCCAGGGCATCACTCTGTTGCGACCAGAGCCACTCTAGCACCTGGGGCAGAGGCCAAGGAGCCATCCCCAGTGCCCGGGCCATCTTTGCTCCAATGGAGCCTCGCTGTGGGAGGGGAAGAGAGAGACAGAGAGGAAGGAGAGGGGGAGGGGTGGAGAAGCAGATGGGTGCTTCTCCTGTGTGCCCTGGCCGGGAATCGAACCCAGGACTTCTGCACGCCAGGCCGACGCTCTACCACTGAACAAACCGGCCAGGGCCCGAAGCACTTTAATTCTTAATTTCTAACATGCAAAGAATCCCAGTGGATATCCCCCTTTGCTACTTCCTCCAAGGTGTCCACTCACAGCCACTTTGTCCTGAGATAGTGCCAAGATCAAAGTGTTTCTGGCCACAGCCTCCACCGCCTTTGCTTCCCAGAACTGGAGACCCAACTTCAGAAGGAGAATATCACACTGGTATAAAAAGAGCTAAAGTCTCCAGAGAGACTCCTACTTACACCACAATGGAGTGCTCTAGCTGTTCAAGAAAGGAGATGTGACTAACACAGAGAGGTGAGTAACAAGAAATTCCCTCATGGGCAGTGTCAGTGGGCTGAGCCAACCAGGGGTGAAGGTCACTTTGCTTCTGTGTATCTAGACCCTCATTTAAAACAAAGCAAACTCTCTCTAGAATGAGTGTTCTATTATGCTCTGGTTTCCTGTGACTCTATTTAAATTGTTTAAGTAAAGCCATGGGTGTAAAGGTGATGATGACAACAGTGAAGAAAGGGATGGGTCCAGGAGAAAGTAAATAGGTCTGAGTTTGGAAATGCAGTTGGTTTATTTAAAGGTTTAAATTTCTTGATGTCAAATAAGGACCTTGCATATGCCAATTAACAAAAAGCAAATTTCTGTTGCATAGACATAAAATTGCAGATATGTATTATATATAGGCTCCAGCTAAGCTATACTGAGCTCTCAGTTTAAGGGTCAGAGGTTGGCTCTTGTTGAGTATTTCAAACTTGCCTCACCCTGACTTGCTCACCTTCTTTCAACTAACCTGGATAATGTCCAATGACACCTGCATTTATTTTCCTTTTGGAGTATTTTCTAGTCAGCTGCTAATGAGTGGTCCACAGCTAGCATTTCTTCACTGTATTGTATGTAGCACCAAGTTGGTATCACTTGGCTGTTGGCCTCAATAATGGGGAGGACACCTGTAGTTTGAGCAGTGGCCTTGATACCTGGTTGACCATAATACGAGTGCATATTTACAGACAAAGATATCAACTGAGAACAAACACTTCCCAAATGGGGGAAGTGTCACTATTTAGGTCTGTTTTTTCCTCCCTGCCTTGGTAGTCATCTATGGACCACGCTACTTACTCAGGGGGGACTTAAGTCAAGTGCTCTGCACCTCAGGGACGTACTTCCCTGGGTAGTGACAGACAGATACAGGAAGCTCCTTCCTTCCTCCCAGGATGCCTGAATGTGAGACGCCAAGATAGGTATAATATGAGGCCCACAGAGAAGAAACAGAATCAATGAGCAGTGGGAGCCAGCAGTAAACAGCAGCCATGGGATAGGGACTATCCAAGAGTCATAGCGAACACAGAAGAAAGGCAGAGACACAAAAGCGAGATGTTTGGGCTAAGAGAATGAACTCATACGATCCTGTTGTACCCACTGCTCCATTTGAGGCTTCCTGGGTGACTATTAAGGTGGCTTTTCCTTTCCCTCTATTATTTATATCCTAATAAACCAGGGACTTGGCCCCTTCAGTGTAGTAACAATGTGACCATGGCTCACAGTATTTGGAAACTCCAGGCAGCTTCCGAGCTTGAATCAGATTTCCCCCATGTCCATAAAGTGAATTAAAATTTTTTATCTCTCAGGAGAAGTTTGAGTTTTAAAAATTAAAACCAAGAGTAATTCAGAATGAAATCTGGGTGTGTGTGGGGGGGAGCAGAGAATCTGCTTGAAAACCTTAAAAAATTAAATTAGACATAATCCTAAAGACGGGATTCTGCAAAGGACCAGATAGTAAACATTTTAGGGGTTGAGGGCCATATGGTCTCTGTCCAAATGAGTTAGCTCTGCCACTGTGCCATGAAAGCAGCCGCAGACAGCTCATAAATGAATAAACATTGTTGTGTTCCAATAAAAGGTTATTTATGAACACAAAATTTGAATTTCATATAATTTTCCTATGTCACATTACATTATTCTTCTTTTGAGTTTTTCAATCATTTTAAAATGGAAAAACTATTCTTAGTTCAGGGACCATACCAACTAGGCAGCAGGCTCAATTTGCCTGGCAGCATATTTTGCTGACACCAATTCTAAAGAAATGAAAGTGACAATGAGTGGACCTGTGAATGCATGTGTATGTTCGCATGTACGCGTGCCAATGTGTTACACTGTCTCCAAAGATAGTTCCAAAGAAGGAATTCCTAAATGTTCCACAGGAGAGATTCTCACTGAAAAAAGTAGATAGCTTCCCAGGGTGATTATACCTAAGTACAAAATTATTACAATACATAAGCACCCGGGGGGAAGAGATCATATCTTTTTTTTTTTTTTTAATAAATTTTTATTAATGGTAATGGGATGACATTAATAAATCAGGGTACATATATTCAAAGAAAACATGTCTAGGTTATTTTGTCATCAAATTATGTTGCAAACCCCTCGCCCAAAGTCAGATTGTCCTCCGTCACCCTCTATCTAGTTCTCTGTGCCCCTCCCCTCCCCCTAACTCTCTCACTCCCTCCCTCCCATGTCCTCCCTCCCCCCCCACCCTTGGTAACCACCACACTCTTGTCCATGTCTCTTAGTCTCATTTTTATGTTCCACCAATGTATGGAATCATGTAGTTCTTGTTTTTTTCTGATTTACTTATTTCACTCCTTATAATGTTATCAAGATCCCACCATTTTGCTGTAAATGATCTGATGTCATCATTTCTTATGGCTGAGTAGTATTCCATAGTGTATATGTGCCACATCTTCTTTATCCAGTCTTCTATTGAAGGGCTTTTTGGTTGTTTCCATGTCTTGGCCACTGTGAACAGTGCTGCAATGAACATGGGGCTACATGTGTCTTCACGTATCAATGTTTCTGAGGTTTTGGGGTATATACCCAGTAGAGGGATTGCTGGGTCATAAGGTAGTTCTATTTGCAGTTTTTTGAGGAACCACCATACTTTCCTCCATAATGGTTGTACTACTTTACAGTCCCACCAACAGTGAATGAGGGTTCCTTTTTCTCCACAGCCTCTCCAACATTTGCTATTACCCGTCTTGTTGATAATAGCTAATCTAACAGGAGTGAGGTGGTATCTCATTGTAGTTTTGATTTGCATTTCTCTAATAACTAATGAAGCTGAGCATCTTTTCATATATCTGTTGGCCATTTGTATCTCTTCCTGGGAGAAGTGTCTGTTCATGTCCTCTTCCCATTTTTTTATTGGATTGTTTATTTGTTTGTTGTTGAGTTTTATGAGTTCTTTGTAAATTTTGGATATTAGGCCCTTATCTGAGCTGTCGTTTGAAAATATCAGTTCCCATATAGTTGGCTGTCTGTTTATTTTGATATCAGTTTCTCTTGCTGAGCAAAAACTTTTAATTCTGATGTAGTCCCATTCATTTATCTTTGCCTTCACTTCTCTTGCCATTGGAATCAAGTTCATAAAATGTTCTTTAAAACCCAGGTCCATGATTTTAGTACCTATGTCTTCTTCTATGTACTTTATTGTTTCAGGTCTTATATTTAGGTCTTTGATCCATTTTGAATTAATTTTAGTACACGGGGACAGGCTGTAGTCGAGTTTCATTCTTTTGCATGTGGCTTTCCAGTTTTCCCAACACCATTTGTTGAAGAGGCTTTCTTTTCTCCATTGTGTGTTGTTGGCCCCTTTATCAAAGATTATTTGACCATATATATGTGGTTTTATTTCTGGGCTTTCTATTCTGTTCCATTGGTCTGAGTGTCTATTTTTCTGCCAATACCATGCTGTTTTGATTATCGTGGCCCTATAATATAGTTTAAAGTCAGGTATTGTAATGCCCCCAGCTTCATTCTTTTTCCTTAAGATTGTTTTGGCTATTCGGGGTTTTTTATAGTTCCATATAAATCTGATGATTTTTTGTTCCATTTCTTTAAAAAATCTCATAGGGATTTTGATGGGAATTGCATTAAATTTGTATATTGCTTTGGGTAATATGGCCATTTTGATTATATTTATTCTTCCTATCCAAGAACAAGGAATATTTTTCCATCTCATTGTATCTTTTTCGATTTCCCTTAACAATGCTTTGTAATTTTCATTATATAGGTCCTTTACGTTCTTTGTTATGTTTATTCCTAGGTATTTTGTTTTTTTTGTTGCAATCGTGAAGGGGATTATTTTTTTGAGTTCGTTTTCTAATATTTCATTGTTGGCATATAGAAAGGCTATGGACTTTTGTATGTTAATTTTGTATCCTGCGACCTTACTGTATTGGTTTATTGTTTCTAATAATCTTTTTGTGGAGTCCTTCGGGTTTTCGATGTATAGGATCATATCATCAGCAAAAAGTGATAGCTTTACTTCTTCTTTTCCGATATGGATGCCTTTTATTTCTTTGTCTTGTCTGATTGCTCTGGCCAGAACTTCTAGCACCACGTTGAATAAGAGTGGAGAGAGTGGACAACCCTGTCTTGTTCCTGATTTAAGGTAGAAAGTCCTCAGTTTTATGCCGTTTAATAGGATGTTGGCTGATGGTTTATCATATATGGCCTTTATCATGTTGAGATATTTTCCTTCTATACCCATTTTGTTGAGAGTCTTAAACATAAAATTGTGTTGTATTTTATCAAAAGCCTTTTCTGCGTCTATTGATAAGATCATGTGGTTTTTGTTCTTTGTTGATATGGTGTATTATGTTAACCGTTTTGGGTATGTTGAACCATCCTTGAGATTCTGGGATGAATCCCACTTGATCATGATGTATTATTTTTTTAATATGTTGTTGTATTCGGTTTGCCAGTATTTTGTTTAGTATTTTAGCATCTGTATTCATTAGAGATATTGGTCTGTAGTTTTCTTTCTTTGTGCCATCCTTGCCAGGTTTTGGTATGAGAGTTATGTTGGCCTCATAAAATGTGTTTGGAAGTATTGCTTCTTCTTCAATTTTTTGGAAGACTTTGAGTAGAATAGGAACCAAGTCTTCTTTGAATGTTTGATAGAATTCACTAGTATAACCGTCTGGGCCTGGACTTTTATTTTTGGGGAGATTTTTAATAGCTTTTTCTATTTCCTCCCTGCTGATTGGTCTGTTTAGGCTTTCTGCTTCTTCATGACTCAGTCTAGGAAGGTTGTATTGTTCTAGGAATTTATCCATTTCTTCTAGATTGTTGTATTTGGTGGCATATAATTTTTCATAGTATTCTACAATAATTCTTTGTATTTCTATGATGTCTGTGGTGATCTCTCCTCTTTCATTTTGGATTTTATTTATTTGAGTCCTGTGTCTTTTTTCCTTGGTGAGTCTTGCCAAGGGTTTGTCAATTTTCTTGATCTTTTCAAAGAACCAGCTCCTTGTTTTATTGATTTTTTCTATAGTTTTTCTGTTCTCTATTTCATTTATTTCTGCTCTGATTTTTATTATCTCCTTTCTTCGGCTGGTTTTGGGTTGTCTTTGTTCTTCTTTTTCTAGTTCCTTAAGGTGTGAAGTTAAGTGGTTTACTTCGGCTCTCTCTTGTTTGTTCATATAGGCCTGAAGTGATATGAACTTTCCTCTTATTACTGCTTTTGCTGCATCCCAGAGATTCTGATATGTCGTATTTTCATTTGTCTGTATATATCTTTTGATTTCTGCGCTTATTTCTTCTTTGACCCATTCATTTTTTAGAAGTATGTTGTTTAGTTTCCACATTTTTGTGGGTTTTTCCCCCTCTTTTTTGCAGTTGAATTCTAGTTTCAAGGCTTTATGATCAGAAAATATGCTTGGTACAATTTCAATTTTTCTAAATTTGCTGATATTGTCTTTGTGGCCCAACATATGGTCAATTTTTGAGAATGTTCCATGTACACTAGAGAAAAATGTATACTCTGTCGCTTTGGGATGAAGTGTCCTGTAGATATCTATCATATCCAGATGTTCTAGTATTTCGTTTAAGGCCACTATATCTTTATTGATTCTCTGTTTGGATGACCGATCTAGAGCCGTCAGCGGTATATTGAGGTCTCCAAGTATGATTGTATTTTTGTTAGTTTTTGTTTTAAGGTCAATAAGTAGCTGTCTTATATATTTTGGTGCTCCTTGGTTTGGTGCATATATATTAAGGATTGTTATGTCTTCTTGATTCAACTTCCCCTTAATCATTATGAAATGACCATTTTTGTCTCTGAGTACTTTTTCTGTCTTGTAGTCAGCATTACTAGATATGAGTATTGCTACGCCTGCTTTTTTTTGGGTGTTGTTTGCTTGGAGTATTGTTTTCCAGCCTTTCACTTTGAATTTGTTTTTATCCTTGTTGCTTAAATGTGTTTCTTGTAGGCAGCATATAGTTGGATTTTCTTTTTTAATCCATTCTGCTACTCTGTGTCTTTTTATTGGTAAGTTTAATCCATTTACATTTAGTGTAATTATTGACACTTGTGGGTTCCCTACTGCCATTTTATAAATTGCTTTCTGTTAGTTTTGTATCTAGTTTGATTCTTCTCTTTTGTTTTTCTATCATTTGTTTTTGTTTGTTTGTGTTCCATACTTCTTTCCTCTGTTGCTACCTTTTTTAAGTCAAGTGTTTTTGTGGTGGTTTTTTTAAGGGTGGTTACCATTAAGTAATGAAAAGGGTACCTACCATATTCATTGTAGTACCCTATCTTATAAGTATTTCTGCACTTCATCATCCTTTGCTACTGTTAATCTCCATCCTCTCCCCCCTTTTTTTCCTTTGTTGTCACAGTTTAAGTTTGGTTTTATTGTGTTCTTGGTGGAGCTGTTACTTGTGGTGTTGTTTTCTTTTGTTCTTTAAATCTGGTTGGAAAACCCCCTTTAGTATTTCCTGGAGTGGGGGCTTTCTGTTGATAAATTCTCTCATCTTTTCTGTATTTGTGAATGTTTTTATATCTCCTTCATACTTGAAGGATAGCTTTGATGGGTATAGTATTCTTGGCTGAAAGTTCCTCTCTTTCAGGGCTTTAAATATTGGGGTCCACTCTCTTCTAGCTTGTAGAGTTTCTGCTGAGAAATCTGATGATAATCTAATAGGCCTTCCTTTATATGTTGTACTCTTCTTTTCCCTGGCTGCCTTGAGAATTTTTTCTTTGTCATTGGTTTGTGTCATCTTTATTATGATGTGCCTTGGAGTGGGTTTGTTGGGGTTAAGAAAACTTGGTGTTCTGTTTGCTTCTTGAATTTGAGGCTTTAGTTCCTTCCACAGGCTTGAGAAGTTCTCGTCTATTATTTGTTTGAGTATATTCTCCATTCCATTTTCTTTCTCTTCTCCCTCTGATATACCTATTATTCTTATGTTATTCTTTCTGATGGAGTCAGACAGTTCCTGTAGGGCTTTCTCGTTTTTTATTATTTTTGAGTCTCTTTCTTCTTCTCTCTGTTGTGCCTCAAGTTGTTTGTCTTCTATTTCACTAATCCTATCTTCAATCTGGGCTGTTCTGTTAGCTAAGCTTGTTACCTCGTTTTTCAGCTCGTGAATTGAGTTTTTCATTTCTGTTTGATTTGTTTTTATAGTTTCAATTTCCTTGGTAATATATTCTTTGTGTTCATTGAGTTGTTTTCTGATCTCCCTATATTGCCTTTCTGTGTTTTCTTGTATCTCTCTGAGTATTTTTAAGATTTCTATTTTAAATTCTCTGTCATTTAGCTCCAAGGCTTCCAATATGTTAAGTCTTTTCTCCATAGATTTTTCCACATCTATTTGTGTTACCTCTCTTTCTTTTGTATCCATAATATTCGATTTCCTCTTTCTTATCGGCATCTGAGGGTGGTCTTATTGATAGCACTAATTAGAATTAATAAAGAGTAAAAAGTAAAAAAAAAAAAAAAAAAAAAAAAAAGGTAAAACACCCCACAAAAAAAAACCAGTAATAATTTATTATTTCCCCCTTTTTTTCTCTCTTCTCTTTCCCTCCTCTCCCCTCCTCAGGGAAATATCATGCCTATAATGGAGGGCCTGATTTGGGGTGAAGAGTTCAAGGGGCAAAAAAAAGGAAGTAGGGGCCTACTAAATGCAAAAAAAAAAAGGAATAAAATCTTAGACAAGCATGATTTGCTTGTAAGTGATAGTCAACTAAGAGATATAATGAGAGGGATAAGAGGGAACCAGAAAAAAGGACCAAAAAAGAATAATAAAGAAGAAAAAATAAAAATAATAAGTAAAAATCTGTTGTATTAAGTGGAGCGAAGACTAAATACAATGGAGACCTAGGGTTGGGAGGACCCAAAATGCCACAAAAATAAACAAACAAGAAAAAAGAAAAAAAAATAAAAACAAAAGCAAAAAAGAGAAATAAAGCCAAAAAAAAGCCTTGAGTCCCAAATTAACTTATTTGTTCGTGATTGAGGATTATATGGGATGAAAGTAAAATGAGAAAAGAAAAAACGAATAGAAAGGAAAAAATAAGAAAAAGAGAACAACGAAGGAAGAAATAAAATAGGAAGAGAAAAAAACAAAATAAAGCAAGACAAAAAAAAAAACAAAAGAGGAGAGAGTGAGAGTTAAGTGTTTTGGAGTATAACCTTAAAGGAGGGTGAGGATGAAGAAGAAAAATAAAATGCAACACTCATGGGTAGTGTAGTTCAAGAAAGGGGAAGCATGAGATGGGCAGAGAATAGAAGGACCGAGGTGGAGGATATAAAGGCAAAAAGATAGAAGAAACAAACAACAACAACAACAAAAAAAAATTAGTGGATCAAGTTGTAAAGTCTGTGGGTTTTTCTTGATTTTGAGAGGTTAACTTCTTCCTTTTTCTTTTCTCTCCCTCTTCCTGGTCGGTGACTCTGTACCCCAGGCTCTGCCCCTGTGTCACTCTTAGGTAGGGATTTGCAGTTGATGGGATTCTATGGCAATGTCATATAATTGGCTTTAGTCTTGCTGGAAGTAAAGGCTTGTTGGCGTTTGCAGGGTCCAACGATGAGAGAGTTTGCTTTCCTGGATTCTCTCTCCTAGTCCCCCCTTTCTGAATTAGCAGCCTGGTGATCCAGCTATAAGGCTGCAACTGCTTCTGCCTGGGGAGTAAGAGGCTCAAAGAGCTGGGAAATCCCCACTCTATCCCCACTCAGTGCAAGGCTTTGGGAAAGGCTCTGAGAGTCAGGGCCTCCAGTGTAATCAGGCGGGGGTGGGAGTCAATTGTTGTCAAGGTGACTGTTCAGCACCTATCATTTAGTTGGACCTCTCAACCCAGGCTTTCCACACTTTGTAGCCTGTTTTTGCAGGGAAGAAGAGGCACTAGTCTCTGCTTACGACTAGTGTAGTATAGACCTTATTATCTGCCAAGTCCTTCTTGTTAGCGTTTATCCCTGAATATGGAGGCTCTATCAATCAGAAGTTGCCCCCGCCCCTTTAGCGAGAGGCACTAAAAAATATCACGCCTCTTGTCTTGGATCGCTGAACTGAGAGAGATCTTATCAAATAGAACCGAGGGTGCGCAGATTTCATGGGTTAAGCTAATTTCAGTGATTGGGACGCAGCTGTGCTTCCGAAGGTATTTTAGGCTGCCTGCGCGCGCCCCTCCCCCAATGCTTGATTGTTAGCTTGAATGGCTGGGTGAGGTGCCCCCGCCCACGGAGAGAATCTCCCAAGCCTCTCCCGCTAGCCCCGCTGCTGGCGGCTGGACCGCACCAGGTGCAGGATAATGGAGCACCTGGGTGTGCGGGCCAGCAGGGCGCCCTGTGCGCGTGGAATGCCCAAGGCATGCGCGCGAATGGGGCACTCCAGGCACCGGTGGCCGGTGACCCCCACTCGCAGTGTGCAGGCCACTGGGAACGTCAGCGGTGCTCAACCGGACCAGGCGCGCGCGGCTGCTCGCGGCGGTTCGTGGAGGCCGCTCCGCTCGCAGCGGCGGCTCGCGGTGGTGGCTCGCGGTTCCCAAGTATATGGGCTGACTCACCACAGGCGCACTTCCTTGCGGTTTGAAAGAACGTCCCTGTGGTAGATTCCTCCACACCCTCGTCTCTCCGATTCAAGTGATAACAGTCCTTTCGCTATCAGTTTGTGTGGAACTCCGGAATGCGAGGATAAATTTTTCTGTTTCTAGTTGATAAATTTGTTGTGATTTAGGGGAGAGCTGTCGGACGCGCTGCTCACGGCGCCATTTCCGTGACGTCCGATCATATCTTTTGTATTGCAGTTTCCCTTACATGCCTTACAAATTGTCCACATTCGATTTATTTTTTTATCAATTGGATGCATTTTAATGACTTCAGTTAAAGCTTTCTCCCTCCATGACAGCCATCTCTTGAATACTAATTAATAATTTGAAGATTCTTGAATAATTTAGATCAATATACCTTTAACAGAATGTTCAAATATTATCCATCATTAACATTTGTTAGCAATTTCTATCTTAAAACTGTAACCTGTTTTTTTAAAGTATCTTCTTAAAATTACTTGAAAACTAAAGCTATTCTTTTCTATTCCTTACCACATTAACAAAATTGTATTTAACAGCAAAAATACACCATTCAGACTCCAGGCTTCTAGTCACATTATATAGCTCCAGAATTAAGATGAAGTCAAAAGTTAAGTTGGTTTTTGATTCAATTCTCTTACAGATTTTTATTATAACCCTTAAAGTCAGAACTATAGATAGCATCAAAAACTATAAACAGCATCTCAGTGTCTCAGACTGATAAATCCAACACTTCCAACACAAAAGGAAGTTTTCCTTTTTTTTTTTTTTTTTTTTTTAAGTTTCAGAAATTTATCCTGAAAGGGCAGGGCACACTTCAGAACATTTTCTTTTTTTTTTTTTAATTTTATTTATTCGTTTTTTTTTAGAAAGGAGAGAGAGAGGGAGAGAGAGAGAGAGAAGGGGGGAGGAGCAGGAAGCATCAACTCCCATATGTGCCTTGACCAGGCAAGCCCAGGGTTTCGAACCGGCGACCTCAGCATTTCCAGGTCAACACTTTATCCACTGCGCCACCACAGGTCAGGCTCAGAACATTTTCTACAAAACATTCTGGAAGATAAGTGAAACTCATCAAAATGTCAAAACCTCTCATGTGCTCTCTCCGTCCTCTGTCCCTCTCCCTCTGTCCCCCACCCCAGCCTCTCCCCACAAACACACACATGTGTACAAACACATAAATGTACACCTGCTTTCCAGGCTGATCAACCTGTTATGTAGCTTGCTCAGAAAATTTCTTTCAGATCCAATTCTGCTTTACTAAAGCACAACTTAGAGAGGCCAAACCAGAAAGGGTTACCACGGCGCCCTGACACAGAAACAAGAGCTCAGAGCCTAGGAAACACACTTGGCTGTGGGAGAGGGCCTCCCCGATCCACACACGAACATGTACCGCGGTTTTCCTGGAGGAGGGACAATCCTTAGCTAGTCAGCCCAGCGTCAGTTTCAGACCAAACTGAAAATTAGAAAGACTGCCATGGTCAGCCTCCCATGTGAATGTAAGGGTACACCCACCCACCTCCACCTGGGCACGCTGAGAACCTCAGACAACACCCAGCGCACCACATCCAGATGTGGTCCTGAGCAAGTGACCACCCAGCTTCACCACATCCAGATGTGGTCCTGAGCAAGTGCCCACCCAGCTTCACCACATCAGGGAAGGTCAGAGGCCAGTTTATAGTGGCTGACCCTACTGTGCAGAGGTTCGGTGGCAGTCAGGTCCCTATATCAGGGCTGTCCTAACAGGGCATCCTGTCTCCACCTCTGCTTCACATTAGCAAGTCTCCCCACAGCTGGAGTAATATTTTCAAAATAGGCATCAGAGCATATCACTGCCCTAGTCAAAATTCCCCCAGGGCTTTCCATTATGTTTGGGATTAAAATCTAAATTTGCATTGTGAGCTGGACTCTTCTTCATGCCCTGGTAGACTTGACCTCAGGCCTGCATCAGTGGGTCCCTTGCCTTCCTCCTTCTGGTTGGTTTGGCCAGTGGGAGGCATCATGGAACTCTGGAAGGCAGAGAGGAATGAAGAGAGGTTTCCCCCCCAGCTGCCTCCCTGCTGGGTCCAGGTGACCTGGTGGCATCCCTCCACAGCCCAGAGCTTGCCTCCTCCCCTCGCGCAACATCCTTCAGTCCTGGGATACTGCACGAACACATGTTTCTTTTCCTAAACCCTGCCTACATCAAAACTCCCTCCAAATAACCCAGTTTTACTGCGCCTTTGGTTTTTTACCAGAACTCTGGCCAATAGATACAGCCCTATGATGCCCTACATGATCTGACCTCTGCCTCCCACTGTGGCTTTATATTATTCAACTCACTCACTTCCCACCAAGCCACTCAGATCTTCTCTCCAGTTTTTAAACACTGCCAGCCTATCCCTCTCTCTGGATCTTTGCCTAGATTGCACACACACCCAAAACACACACATATACACACATACACTACTGTCACTGCCATACACATGGCTGTCTCCTTAACACCAGCATTACCATACACATGTAAGTAATGTGTTGCACAATGTTAGGATGGCTAAGACATCACTAGGCAATGGGAAATTTTTAGTTCCATTATATGTGCATATACTATTGTATATGCAATACATCCTTGACCAAAACATCATTATTCAATGCATGATTGTAACTGAACAAGGAAGGAAACATATATTAACTCCCCTTGGGAAATACAGAGAGATATGGCTCACATAACAAAGCTCTTCATCTCATCCAGAGAGGGTCATGGAAAGTCAAAAGGCAGGGACTTCTAGACTGAAATGAGCCAACTGACCACAGATGTCAAAACGTCGCAGACAGAACCTCCACCACATGTGGTGACACAGGCTACAAAGGACATGTCCACCTACTCACATACCATCCAGTCCTCACCTGGTCATCTGCACTTGAGAGCCTCAGATTTATTTGTGAGGAGTCTCCTTGCTGTATCTTCTAACTCTTTCTAGTTCATATGTCTTATCTCTTACTCCTTTGTCACTTTCAGGAGTCAAGTTTTATCTCTCTTGCCACATGCTGTAAAACCCAGCATAAGAAAGAGGCAAAATAGTCTCCCTTACCCACTTCCACCCAAAACAATGTGTGAGGACAACAAAAGGTACATTAGACAGAGCCCATTATACAAATAATGTTGGTATCTTAACTAGGAATAATGAGTTGAGTCGAAGTACATAATTCCTTTAAAGAATTAATAGAAATGTTACAATATTGAATTGAAATATTTACTAGTTAGAAACAAAAAGCCCAAGAACTATTTTTTATCTCCCCAAAAATATATTCTCAGCTCTACTTGTTGGACTAAGGAATCCACAGGTAGTTCTGGTTACTGAGCAGCAGTGAGAAGAAGGAGAGCGAAAGTGTGGAAACTTGCCATGTATTCTGGCAAGGCCAACTCAGCCACCAAGGCTTGTTTGTGACATCCCAAAGCCAGACCCATAGTAAGGTTAAAATCACACAGGTATCCACAATGACTGACTGTCCACAGAAAAGAAGTCAGAAACTACAGAACTGTAGCTTTCATGGGCCTCCAGCTGTAGCCTGCCTTTTACCATTTATAAGTAAAGCAGTTGGAGACCTGTCAGGTTAAATGACTAAGCAAGGTCTCACAGGGCCTGTGCATGGTAGAAGGGGAGTCCGGGCCACCAGGTTAACCTTAGGACGCTTTTGAAAGAATAGCTCAGTGACTTGGTCACTGGAAAGCTTTGTCGAGCTGGGAAAACAATGTCTCATCACTCATAGCTTTCCTCTAAATTTTGTAGCCACACGCCCGAGATAAATTGGCTTAACAGAGCTTCTTCGGGCATGGCTGTCACCTTGTCTGAATAGCATGAGGTGATTCTCCAAGAGGGAAAACAATGAGGAGTTTCTGGCTCAGTGCTGAGAGAGGCTAAAACCCATTCAACCCTCAGCTTTTCAGCCCGCGAGTGCATCCTTTTAACGGTGATTGCTTCAACAAGCATTGTTGAACTACATTAAGTCAGGATCAATTCATGGCACAGTTCTGAGCCTGCAAATGCATGTTTCAGTGGATTTCAGAAATGACTCACTAAATTAATCTTTTTTCCTCTAAAAAGAACAGCTCAAAAACTGGGAAGTCAGTCTTTTCCTGGGACACACCCACTATCAAGCCCAAAACTGACCCCTAATTTTATGCAGATCACCTCCTGACCTTCACCCCACACTGTCCCTTCTTAGTTCAGCAACAGGCCCCAGAACAGCAGTGGAAAGGGAAACTCAGCCTTCACCCAGGCTGTGGCTTTGACTACAACCGCCAACCCATTACCCATGCACACTGCAGTCCTTGCTTGTCTATCCAGAGGACACTTCAGGCAACGACTGGAGGAGAGAGTTGAGGATGAGAAGAGGAAAATGGGGACAAAGTGGGGGGCAGAACAGAAGTAATGTCTACAGAATCTTGCCTTGAGAATGCTAATGGAATCCGAGGCCAAGCACTCCGCAGCCTCCAGCCTGTATTCAGGTAAACTGCAGCAAGAGAGAGGCCAGATCTGGAGGAGGGGCTCGGTGACAGAGAACGTCTCTGAATCAGGCTCTGATGGTCTCTACTGTGGAGTCATTGTGAGAAAGCTCCACTTTTCCTAAGACTGGCTAAACAGTTTTAAGAGATTACCTAGGCCTCCACCTAAAGCTACTCTGAATTGGTATACAGACATACCCCAGAGAGATGGCTGGTTTCATTCCAGACCACTGCAATAAAGCAAGTGTCTCAATAAAGTGAGTCATAACCTTTTGTTGGTGGAGGGTCCTGCCTTCAATTTGTTGAAAGTGCAGCATCTGTGAAGCTCAACAAAGCGCGGCACAATAAACGGGCATGGCTGTCCCAGCACTTGGGCAGTAACAGCTGGAGTGGTTTAATGGAACAAGCCACACACCACAGGGCACATGCAGAAAACAACTGATTCTTACATTTACTACCCTTCAAGCCTCATCGGCAGACTCATCCTTCCTGGCCTCTTGGGTTAAATATCTGGCAGATCCCTTAATTTTTTCAATTTGTTTCAGGCACAAGAACAGTTTCATTTTGGAAAGAAACCATATTTCTCCATGTATAAGACACACCCTTTTTCAAAAAATTTGGGGTCTAAAAACTGGATGCATCTTATATAGTGGTTATGGCATTTCACATGTCATAGATGGAACTGAGGACAAGGCAATATATGAAAACAGTGATTCATCCTCAGGCACAGATGAGCACTAGCTAATGGATGGGAGTTTCGACAGTGACAAGGAGCTGTATGAATTTTATGATGAATAAAACTTGAGTTCAATAACTTTATGTAATACATTTTTTTTTCAAATTTTGGGCCCCAAAATTAAGGTATGTCTTATACATGGGAGCATCTTATACATGGGGAAATATGGTAATTGTCCAGTCAAACATGAAAATCAAAACCCCAAACCCTTATCTAATTTAAAGTCCCTCTCCCTCTCTAACACATTACTGCCCTAGGCCAAAACATAAGGGGGGGAGGAGTCATGTTGGGCTGCCTGTTTCCCAGCTTTAGTCTTCCACTCCTCCTCCCTCCAGGATCGAGCCCAGGACAGGATGGCATTACAGAAAGGACGCAGTCTTAGCATGGCTGGTTCCTTTGTGATCTGACGTTTGGACTTCCTTAACCTGGCTCTTTGTCTGCTGAGGCATTCAGGGGGTCCCGTGGAGACTCCCTTCTGGTGATCTTTAACTGAGGCACAATGGATGGGGTGAGACCTCCTCCAGCTCCTGGGTCCCCTATAGACTCTCCTGTGCTGTCACACCTGGGTGGGCTTTCAGAAAAAGTTGACAAATCTTAGCTATGACATTCTATTAGCCCCACCCTATTAAAAGTTTGTGTTAATTCCTTATCAAGAAGGGAATTCACAATCATTATAGTCATCTGTCAAAACACATGGTACAGAAACTGAAGTCCTATGAGCCTATCCATGGACAAAGGGAACCAAAGGGTCAATGGAATCACCAGCCACGACCAGCGACGGGAGCTGGGGGAGAGTGAGGTTTTCCTCCGGCAGTGCAGCAATGACGATGTTCTGCCTCCCCCCCCCCCATGAGGAGCACAGCACCTAGACCTCCACGCGGCACCCAGACCACAGTCAGGGTCCCTGAAAACCCTCTCCTAATCTGCCCTAATAGCATAGTGACAGGGATGGAAAGAGAGAGAGTTCCCAGGCGGCCAGACTGAGGCTTAATTTTCTTGTATTGCTGAGCATCTTGCTGAGCTTAGCCTGTGAGTGCTCTTACTAAATATTATCCAAAAATTAGGAACATAAAAACACAGGCAAGAGGACTGCCCTAGGTATAAGGGTCATTAAAAAGAGTGTGTCATTCAGACGCTCTTTCTATTTATGGATCACCAAAGCAGGGCTACCAGATGCAAGGACAGGCTTTCAAAGACAGAACAGGAACTAAAGGAGGGTAAGTGAAAAATCTAAATTTGGCCGTTGCCATGACGCCTCAATCCTGTCCCCCTTTGGTAAGATTCACCTGTACCTGTCTAAGTATTTTCTCCCCTGACATTCGGAACTGAGTCACACTGAGGAAGTCAGTGAGCATTACAGAGAGTTCACGGGCTGGAGGGAAAATACCAACTGTGGGCACCCACTGGCAGTGGGCGCTCACGGGCAGTGGGCGCTCACGGGCAGTGGGTGGGGGGCATGAAACTTGGACAGCTGAGGGGATCAGAGGAGCAGCAAGGGAGTTGTGAGCAGGGAGGAGACTGGAGAAGAGCATGGTAAGTGAGCCACTCAGAAAAGAGATAGCTGGACTGGTAGAGAAACAAGTTTGATGTCAGAAGAAATAAGCTTGGAAAGGCGGGATGGGTCAGATGAAAACAAGTGGTAGATTACAATAAAAAAATTTCTTCTCAGAGAACAAAGAAGGCATTCTGACATTTTGGGCATTTGTCATGTGGTTCTTGGGATCACTGACATTTGCTATTAGTAAAAAGGTGGACAGGATTGGTGGGACTTGGTGAGTATATTAGAAGAGTTTACAGCTTGTTCAGAGAAATTTAAATGATCTCACAGCCATCCTCTGGAATGATGTGACCCAAGCACTTTTTTAAAAAAGTTTTTAATATTGCAAAACATCCCTTTTCTTATCGAGGGAGCTAACTCAGCATGCACTCACCTAATCTGACTCCTGTCCGGTGGAAGGGCAAGACTGCTTCAGGTAGGAAAATAAAGATGCTACTAATAGGAACTGTCCATGGAGGAGTGGGATGCACTGGGCACCTGATTTATCTTCAGTAATAGCTTCTTGGAGAGCAAAGACAATGGTGAGAACGAATTGCATCGTATGTAATGTTTTGCTTCAAAGAATGCTTTGCCTCATTTTCCTGCTCCTTGTACATGCTGAAAATGAGGAAGTACCCAGCTGATAACTTTCCTTCTGATTTATAGGAAAGGTTATTTAATCCCAACTAAGCATTTTACTAAGTATTAAGCTCTCCCATCCTCACCACCCCTTTCCCCATTCCTTTTAGGTTTCTTTTGTGTACCCCAGGATTGTGGTCCATACCTACAGCAAGAGCAAGTGACATGTTCCAGTGACTGCTGCTCAGGGTGATTGTTGGTATGAATATGCAAACTTTTGAGGGGAGGGGAGTAATTCAGGTCATTTATCTATGACTTTCATAATTACTTTGAATATAAATATGATGACACTATATATTTGTCAGGTATGTAGCTAGAATAGTCATGGAATTAAACACTAAATATTATTTGGATCCATGATATTTTGATCTAATATTTATGGCACTACCAAAAAAAAGTGCCTGGATTCTACCAAATACAATATTAGAAATATATAACCCATTTTCCCTTACTTGTTAACTGCTGAATTTCAAACTATTTTCATATAATATTGCTTCACGTTTTTAAAAACAGCATATATTATATACAATTATAATATTTTTAAAGTATGCCGCTTTAAATGTAAATAATGACCTATTTCCTCTTCCAAGTACTTACTTAATGATATCACTTACAATGATCACAGACCCCCAGGGATAAAAAATAACAATCTCAAAACAATTATCTTCTTTAGAGGGGGGGAAAAAATTACCACCACCAGAAATATCGGAAAAGAAATGAACAGAAACAAAGATATTTACATCTCCTCAATAAAGGTGCATCACCAGGAAGCCAGAGCATAAATAAGTGCTGAAGGAAAAACTCTTGCACTCACCCTCAAAAAAATTTGCTGAAGGTTCCAGAACTTACACTTAATAACACCTTCTATATTAAAATAGTATATCACATCTGCCAAAAGACCAAGGTGAAAGCAGAGGTCATAACAGCAGGGACCTGCTGTTATGTAATTGTTTGCCCAGGAACAGTTCTTGGAAAGGAGGTCCTGCGATTGGGACCTGGCAGAAGAGGTTGGCATAATGATCTGACACGTACACCTGTCAAGGTTGCAAGTAGGGAAACCAGACCTGCCTGAGGCACGAGAAAGGACAGGTCACCAAGCTTGCCACCAAACCTTAATAAAGCCTCAAGTTGTCTTCAGCTCAACCAACACAGTACTATTATTACTCCTCTTCAGGTTCTAAAGGCTTATTTTTAATTCAAATATCTATTCTCAAAATTAAATTGAGCCTACTTTGAAAGCCAAATTTCATGAGACACTGCATTCCAGGATAATACTTCACCCTGTACAAATGTGTTCCTTCTCCTGCTCTCCCTCGGTCCAAGTCCATCAAACTGGTTCAGTTGTGCAATTCTATTAAGACCCTCTTTTGTCTTACATTTGACATATGCACTTGGCCTGCATATTAGCTCCCCTGGGGGGAAGAAACCTTCCCAGACGGTATTCCTGCCATTTCTAATAAACTGTTTCAGATTTCCCTCTGATATCAGCTCTGATATTCTGTTCATTCGGACCTCAGAAGATCTTGTGATTTCTGGGGTCATCTTATCCTTCATAACAATGTAGTTGTTTTGTATCAGAACAAATATCTATAGATTTTGAAAAATAAATTCAGTTTCAATATTCACTGAGTTATGCTAATTCCCTAGAACCTGAGAACTTTCATTGTTCTCCAAGAAATGGTCATCTATCATGTTTAACTTGCTTTTCATATGTTTTTCATGTTAAAAAATGTATGAGTTTCCTCTTTCAGCTCTGGCAGAATTATCATTTTACTTCAGGGACATTACAGGCACAGTAAGCACCCCCAGCTGCAAAGGGGCCACACGCTTGTCATGTTATTCCCCACTGCCAGTGTCAGCCTGAGAAATGGGGTGATATTTTGCTGAAATACATCTCTGCCCCATTTCCCGTACTGAATGACAGTGGTCTTCAAAGAAGGGTATGGACACTCCCCAGGGTAACAGGGTGACATTATAAAGTGTGAGGCTGATGTGTACGTCCTCAACTTCTCTATGTGCACATTCCTAAAACTGATTTTCTTGAGACAGTACCTGAAGTCCTCACCCCTTTCACAAGACACTTAAAAGTCACTTTAAAGAAAAGTATCTATGGTAAATCCTACCTTGGTGCATTTTCCCAAGTGGCCAAACTGGGTGGCGAAACAAAGGAACAAGATGGACACTTTTTTTTTTTTTGTATTTTTCTGAAGTGAGAAGTAGGGAGGCAGAGAGACAGATTCCCACATGGGCCCAACCGGGATCCACCCGGCAAGCCCACTAGGGGGCAGTGTTCTGCCCATCTGGGGCAATGCTCCATTGCAACCAGAGCCATTCTAGCACCTGAGACTGAGGCCATAGAGCCATCCTTGGTGTCTGAGCCAACTTTGCTGCAATGGAGCCTTGGCTGCAGGAGGGAAAGAGAGATCAAGAGAAAGGAGAGGAGGAAGGGTGGAGTAGCAGATGGGTGCTTCTCCTGTGTGCTCTAGCCAGGAATCAAACCTGGGACTTCCACACACACCGGGCCAATGCTCTACCACTGAGCCAACCAGTCTAGATAAACACTTTTAAGCAAGGTTTTTTTAAGTTTAAATTTTTATTTTTTTAAATTTATTTTTCAATTACAGTTTACATTTAATATTATTTTTATTAGTTTCAGGTGTACAGCATAGTGGTTAGAAAATCAGATACTCTTCAAACTATTCTCCTGAATATTTCTAGAACCCAGCTGGCTGCATACATGGTTATTGCAATATTATTGACTATATTCCATATGCTGTGCTTTATATCCACATGACTATTTTGTAACTACCAATTTGTACTCCTTAATCCCTTTTTCACTCAGTCCTCCCACCCCACCCCCTCTGGCAACTATCAGTCTGTTCTCCATATCTATGAGTCTATTTCTGTTATGTTTGTTTATTTATATTGGTCTTCAGACTCCACATATAAGTGAAATCATATGGTATTTGTCTTTCTCTGACTGATTCATTTCACTTAGCGTAATACCTCTAGGTCCATCCATGCTGCCACAAATGGTAAGATTTCCTTCTTTTCATGGACAATTAGTATTCCATTGTGTAAAGGTACACAACTTTTTAATTTACATTTTTGTTAATGGGCACTGGGTTGCTTCAGTATCTTGGCTATTGTAAGTAATACTGTAATGAACATAAGGGTGCATATAGTTTTTTTTCTTTTTTTGACAGAGACAGAAAGAGAGTCAGAGAGAGGGACAGACAGGCAGGAAAGGAGAGAGATAAGAAGCATCAATTATTCATTGCAGAATCTTAGTTGTTTATTGATTGCTCTCTCATATATGACTTGACCGGGAGGCTACAGAGCGAGTGATGCCTTGCTCAAACCAGCCAGCAACCTTTGGGCTCAAGCCAGTGACCATGGAGTCATGTCTATGATCCCACACTCAAGCCAGCAACCCTGCACTCAAGCTGGATGAGCTTGCACTCAAGCTGGATGAGCTTGCACTCAAGCAGGCAACCTTGGGGTTTTGAACCTGGGTCCTCAGTGTCCCAGTCTGACACTCTATCCACCACACCACCTCCTGGTCAGGCAAGGGTGCATATATTCTTTCGAATTAGTGTTTTGGGTGCTTTTGAATATATACCCAGAAGTGGAATCACAGCATCATAAGGCAGTTCATTTTCAATTATTTGAGATCACTCTGTGTACTGTTTGCCATAGTAGCTGTGCAAATCTGCATTCCCACCAACAGTGCATGAGGGTTCCCTTTTCTCCTCATTCTCTCCAACACTTGTTATTTGTTGATTAACTGATGATAGCCATTCTAACAGGTGTGAGATGATGATAGAGCATTATGGTTTTGAGTTTCTCTGATAATTAGTGATGTTGAGCATTTTTTCATAGACCTATTGGCCATATGTATGTCCTGTTTGGAGAACATATAGGTCCTCTGTCTACTCAAGTCCTCTGCCTATTTTTTAATTGGATTGTTTACTTTTTTGGTGTAGAGCTATGGAAGGTCTTTATAAATTTTGAATATTAACCTCTTATCAGATGTCATTGGTGAATTCTTTTTCCATTCAGTTGGTTGTCTTTTTGCTTTGTTGATGATTTTCTTTTGATGTGAAAAAAAATTTTTTGTTTGATGGAGTCCTATTCATTTATTTTTTCTTTTACTTTCCTTGCCAAGGAGAAATATCAGAAATAATATTGCTATGAGAAATGTCAGAGATTTTACTACCTATATTTTCATCTAGAAGTTTTATGGTTTTAAGTCTTACATTTAAGTCCTTAATCCATTTTGAGTTTATTTTTGTGTATGCTATAAAAAGGTGGTCTAATTTTATTTTCTTTTTTGCATGTATTGTTCCAATTTTCCCAACACCTTTTATTTAATAAGCTGTCTTTACCCCATTGCATGGGAAAGTAAGGCATTTTAACAATCTCTCCTAAATTCATTTCATTATGGGATGCATTCTCAATAAGTTTTTTATGTTTGTGTGTAATAACTGATCGTAATTTAATAAATGCATGTTGTTTGACCACAATATATAAATAATTATTGTAATAATAAGTCAATTTAGAAGGAAAATATTAATACTTAAGAGAGTTAGGTCATAGGAAAACTTTAAATTTATATAGTTATTTTTGTTCTAGAAAAGTATGATGAGGTAAAAGACTTTCAAATATAATAATATATTACATTAGAACACATTTCCTTTTAGAAAGTGAAAAAGATATATAATTTTTGGCCCTGGCTGGTTGGCTCAGTGGTAGAGCGTCGGGCAGGTGTGCAGGAGTCCTGGGTTCGATTCCTGGCCAGGGCACACAGGAGAGGCGCCCATCTGCTTCTCCACCCCTCCCCCTCTCCTTCCTCTCTGTCTCTCTCTTCCCCTCCTGCAGCAGAGGCTCCATTGGAGTAAAGTTGGCCTGGGCGCTGAGGATGGCTCTATGGCTTCTGCCTCAGGCACTAGAATGGCTCTGGTTGCAACAGAGCAACGCCCCAGATAAGCAGAGCATTGCCCCCTGGTGGGCATGCCGGGTGGATCCCAGTCGGGCGCATGCGGGAGTCTGTTGACTGCCTCCCCGTTCCCAACTTCAGAAACACACACACACACACACACACACACACACACACACACACACACAGAAATATAATTTTTTAGGACAAGAAGAAATGATGCAAAATTTCTTACTATTAAAAAAGAACTTATTCCTTCATATTTGAAAAGTAGTGGGAATCAAACAACTATGTATTCCATGTTTTTAAGATACATTTAAAAGATCACTTAAAAGGTTTATTTAAGGTGTCAATATTTGTCAACTGCTGGAAATTACATCCCTTGGAACATTTAAATATATATTAAAATTTTTTATGTGACAATGTAAAAATGGGAAAGGTAGTATATAATCTGAAGAGTGTTGTTACACTGTATCTAGGTATGAGAGAGAGAAAGAGGAGAAAGAGAGAAGAGAGGAAGAATCTGCAAATATTCGTACCTGTAAGTTGAATGGCATATCATTGTGGGATCATTCTAGAGGTTAAAATACTGTAGCCTTTTAGTCTAGAAGAATTAAGTAATTTTACCTTGGTATTATAGCCCAATATAAAAGAAATAATTTGAAAGACCGTCCTCAGTCAATTTCCACCTATTACATCCAAGCCATTATATCCAATGTAACAGAATTCACTGTAGGCTTAGACCCTGTGATTTTGACAATACTCACGAGAAGTACTATACTCAAAGAACAGTGAGCAGGCCAAAGTATAGGTAGAGGCAACCAAAACAGTAAACATACAAAGAAAAAATGGAGCTATAAATTTCTGCATGAAAGGCCATTTAAAGATGTCAGAATAGAATATTTGCTACAGAAGAGGGATGAGTTTGACAGTCTTCCTTGCTTTATCTCTGAACATCTCAGTTTAGCTTTTAGACCCTCATGGTAGAAACCTGATTATGTTGTTTCAAGTAAACTGTGCCAGCCCCAGAGGTTTATTCCCTTTACCCCCCTCCCAGGTTAATTTAAATAAACATGCTGTCCTTATACCCTCCTACCCCTCCTTCTTCTTCACTTCTTTCTGGGGGCAATCTATGGTTTGTGTATGGTCTGCTGGCATCAGGAAGAATGGAGCATCAAGTCCTGAAAATTCTCTGTCCCTATTGGCCTCTGCAGAGCTATAAATTGCCTCATCTGGGTCTCACTATTCCATGCTGGCATTTGGTGTGAAGTCTGCAATTCTGCATAGCCACAAATGTACAGGTCATGTTCTCTGAGTCTTTCTCAGTCTAAGGTAGGACTGGGAAAACTGTCACACATCCCCAGGGGAGTTCTAGATATGGCTTAGACTCACACTTACATAAACATGCTTTTGATTCCTGTATATCAATGCCTTGACAGTATAAAATGGCTACTAGCTATTCCCAAAGAAACCCTGGATCTCCTGAAAACATTTGGAAATTTTAAACCACCCCAAACCATGTCATCAGGCACCACTTACAATCTTAGGTAGCCAATCCTAAGACTGCCTACCCTGCCTTTCCAATTCCTCCCCATGAAAATCAAAATAAAGACACTTGCCCACAGTTCTATTCCTTCTCTCTGGCTCCTCAAGTCCCGGGAATCTTCCCGAGTGTTTCCATGTGGCATGTTGTGTTCTCCCCGGAGAACTGCAAGTCTAAGGAAACTGTAAAGCTCCTCTGATTTCTCTTCCTAGATCTGTGTCTGGGTACACTTTACCTTACGCAAGGTAACGTGGACAAAACAGAAATGGGAGCAGTTTCCATGGTCCCATGGCTGGGAAGGAGGGATGGTACCTAGAGAAAAAGGACGTTCTATTAGGGAGGAAACTGTGTGTGGGAGGGAAGGTGGGTGCTGAGCTGGCCAATAGCATCGAGTTTAAGACGCAGGGAACTGAGGCAGAGACCAGTTTCATCTTCTTCTGTAAAATGTTGCTAAAACCACAAAATAAGTCTTTTGACTAAAATTAGTGAAAAGAAACAGATAAATAAAGCAAAGTGGATGTGCACCAAGTTGTCATTCAGCAAATTAACCTAGAATGGATATAATTGGTAAAAAGAAAGACTAGAACAGGGGTCCCCAAACTACAGCTCGCAGGCTGCATGCGGCCCCCTGAGGCCATTTATCCGGCCCCCGCTGCACTTCCGGAAGGGGCACTTCTTTCATTGGTGGTCAGTGAGAGGAGCATAGTTCCCATTGAAATACTGGTCAGTTTGTTGATTTAAATTTACTTGTTCTTTATTTTAAATATTGTATTTGTTCCCATTTTGTTTTTTTACTTTAAAATAAGATATGTGCAGTGTGCATAGGGATTTGTTCATAGTTTTTTTTTTATAGTCCAGCCCTCCAATGGTCTGAGGGACAGTGAACTGGCCCCTCGTGTAAAACGTTTGGGGACCCCTGGACTAGAATATAAGAAAGATTTAGTAATTGTCCTCAAGGAAATGACTTAATGTCAAATGTTGGATGTCATTGTAAACAAGCCTTTTAAAGATCACTTTTAAAGCAATACAGTGAGTGGTTAGAGTATGGCATTCATAAACACATAGGCACCGGACAAATGAAAAAGAAAAAAAGTAACGGTCCCAATGTTACACAAATGGATTCTAGTGGCTTGGGATAAATTTCCAGTGACAGCATCATGCATGATTCAAAAAGAGTTGCATCTCAAACAACTTAGAGAGAAGTGAAGGTGACATGCCTTACAAAAGTGCATTAGAGAATTCAAAAAGTGGTTTTAGTGATGATGAAGACACCATGTCAAAGATGAATGTGAAGAGCATGGGAAAAATGAAAGTAAAAATAGCATGTCTGTAAACTCACACTAGTTTATCTAATGAGATTTTAAACATGTTGTACACATAAATTAAACATAATGACTTTAGACTGTTCCATCTATAGCTCTCAGAGTGTACTTATTCATGTTTGAAAACAAAATTAGATTTTACCATGAGAAAGTAGAAGGTCAGGGTCACTTCAGGGATGAAGGTTTATAGCAAGTGGCAAACAGGAAGGGACATACTCTTGTAAGCTCATATGACAAAGCACACGATGTGACCTAAAGAGCCAGGAGGCTGCTCTGGAGAACCACTACTTAAAAGTCAAGAAAGGATGAATAAGAAAAAAGGAAAGAACGTTTCACGTCAAGTCACAAGCAGGTACAGAGTCCTGGGGCAGAAAAAGACCCAGTGCTAGGGCGATAAAAGATGGTTGTGGCTAGTGATCAGGGGACAGAGGGAAGTGCAGTAAAAGATGAGGCTGGAGTCAGAGCACAGACAATGCAGAGCCAGTGAGAGATGCAGATGTTTTCATCTGAATGAAATGACGCCAATGAAGAGGCAGCAGAAATCCAAGCAGCAGATGCTGGTGTCTTCGTTGGCAAGGCCAGATTCCAGATCACACAGGCCCCGCGAGCCATGGGAAGGACTTAATGGATGTGGGTTTAGATTTTGGTTGGGTTTGCTTTTCCGTTTTGTTTTGCTAAAGTGCAATTGGGAAACTATTGAAAGGTAGCAACTGTTAGAGTGAACTAATCTGACTAGTGTGCTAAAACATCAATCTAGTTCCTGGAATAAATGGCAAAAGGGCAAGAATTTTTAAAGGGAGGCTGACTGGATGAGTGTCATCCTGGTTCTATCTATATTCTTGGTGGGTGCTTGTTCATGGGGTAGCAGCAGAAATAAAAATAAGTAAATGCATTGACCAGAGGGAGGGAGTTTCAAAGGTGCCTCCTGTGAGGTGAGTGAGACTTCCTGCCTTTGCACCTTTCTTTCAGTAGCAAAATGAACAGTATCATGTTAATATCCTGTACATCACAGGCATGGAAACTTTCATGTTCCACACAGTGTATAAACAAAGGAAAGTTCCAAGATACATTGCAGAATCACCCAATTTGTTCCATGGGATGTGGAGTTTTGAATGATTGTCACGGGACGTATTTGGAAGAAAGGATGACTTACAGTGTTCCACAAGGAAGCCCTGTGGTCATCCCCTTGTTGATGATGCTCTGAGTTGGAAACCAGTGGATCAAAAAGCTCATCCCGAGATCCCAAATCCAAGGAAAGGTACTAAAAGATTAAAACTGCTGTGGCCCATTAGAGAGGACATCCTCATGCTGCTAACGTCCTGAGAAGATAGAATCATTTTTTGGAAGAGAAGGCTGGCTTTGATACAGACCCCTGAGCATGAGAAGGAAGGTTTCATGCTTGTTACCTGTTTTGATGGCCTCTCATGCCAGTCAATATTTTTCCTCCATTGAGAATACTGTAAGATGGAGCCTTGGGAGCAGATGGAGAATGTCTTTGTAGACAACACTGGAACCACAGGCAGTCTGCCAGCCCCACACCGGGAACGGGCACCCACTAAGAACCCCAGGCTATCCATCATTTACACAGATGCTGAGCAAACAACGCCCCATGTGGAGAAGCACATGGGTTTGTGTAAGTGTTCTCGCTTGTGGGAAAAGGGAGAAAATACACCCCTGACTCATTCAGCAAACAGAGAGTTAAGCATTCCAGGCCATCTTCTCTAATGTGGAGGTAGTAAAAGAGTCAAGAAGGTCACATCTGGCTGCATCTGCCTGACTTATTTGTATCGAACAGATTGCTACAGGGTGTTTTTTTCTAGTCTCATTATGTGTGTGTAATGCCAATTAAATAACAGGAATGAAAATTAAAAAGGAAAATATCTGCCCCTGTTGGGTTTAATCTCATTAGTGCAGAGTCAAATGATTAGTCCTAAAAGGGCTCCAACAGGCAGCAAAGACAGCATTAAAGTTGCAAGTACCTTTACGTCAAGATGAGCTAATGAATCTGAACGGCTCACTTAGTTGAAGACACCAGAGCCATTCCTATAGTAAGCCCATATTATAGCTTGAGTGGCATTGTGTCTAGTTGAACAGCAGGCAGATGACCAAAACATGTCCTACACTTCAAACCCGTAGCATAGACTACTGTGTGCCAGGCATTTTAAGGACAGGTGTCATTTTTCCGTGGGTTGATTGTGAAACCTGGGAGATGCTTACAGTGCCCAGTAGCTTACGATGATCTTCAAGCATGAGACTTTTTTTTTTCTAATTAACCAAACCAGCCAGCTATAAATTTGTCAGCAGCACTGAGTAGCTCTCAGAGAAAAATGCAAAATGGAAAGGTCTGTCCAATTCCAGCCTCAGAGTGCATTAAAAATGAAAGGACGGAGCAGCTGGGAAGCACATCAGCTGACGCTGGTCCTCAGCTCAGCATCAGCTAGAATACCAAACTGTCCGTCCTTCAGAAAGTCTGAGCGACGTCAGCCCCAGCTGTTTGAATCGAGATGATTCGAGAAGCAGCCTTGGCATGGTAGGCTATGCAAAAACTGGCCAGGCCCAGAGGGTTTTTCTCAGTGACACACTGACATGTCGCTTTACTTTCAAAGTGCTCTTATACCTACTCCTGTTGTACCTTCACCCCGAGAAGCAGTGAATACAGGTATCAGGCCAGTATTTCAGAGGGAGAAAGTGAGGCACAGATACGAACCCCAGCCATGGATATTGTCTTTAGTTCATTGTCCCGCTGAGTTTCCAGGCCAAGGAAGCCAGGCACACACACACACAAACATCAGTAGAGAAACCTTCACCTGGTATGCAGCATGGACATCACGCCCTCCCTGCCTGGTGCTGAAAAAAAGTACTTAACCTCCTCGGGATAGAGAAAATTGGATGTTTTTCCAGGTGAGGACTAATAAAAAATAAATTTTATGATCACATAACCCAGAGTTAGGCTTTAGGGGGGCTTCTGAATCCCCTAAAATTATATACAAAGGTGTGAAAAATGTGTGCGTGTGTGTGTGCATGTGTGTGAGTGATTTCATGAGGATAGCTTTTGTCAGATTATCTACCTCCATGATATGGAAAGGTTAATAATCCTGAACTCCACATGAGAAAGGACCCACGTTATTGTGGAAAGGCTGAAGAGAGAACTAGACCTGTCTACCTTCTTGTGGAGTTAGGGGCAGTGGAGGGAGGAGGGCTCTATGTGAGGTGACAAGATCCTATACATCAACACTGGAACACGGTCAGCTAGTCAAAGTGATGGAAGCTGGGGAGGGCAGGATGCTCCGGGGGGGCACTGCTCTGCGCTGGGAAGGGCTTCGGGACATAAGGGTTGGACTGCGATAGATGTGCGTTTGCCAGTGTTAACCATGTGATCTTAGCCAAGGTATTTCCTATCACTTAGGGTCAGTTCCCTCCTCTCAACAATGAAATAATAAAAATATGAAAAAGAAAAGAACCAGTCCCATCACTCAGCATTATTACAAGGATGCAGTGACACAAATCAAGACAAGTTACCAGCAAAGAGGAGACCTTTAATAAATGCTGGTCCACTTCCCCTTGCCCTGTTAGAGTGCCTTAAGAAAAGATAATAAGAAGAAAAAAGAAAGGAAGGGAGGGGAAGAGGGAGAAAGAGAAGAAAGAAGAGAGGGAGGGAGGGAAAAAAAAGAAGTAACCCTGCCCCTGATTTGTAAGGAATTAAAACAAGAGACCAATCTGTGGCCTGAAGAGAGAATAGAGAGAAGAGACTCAGAGGCTTCCCAGAGTCAGCCAAGCAGTGGGCGGGGCCTCGGGTGCCAGGACGGCTCCCACAGAGGGAACCTGCACAGTGGGACTCGACCCCAAACCTCGGGCTTCCTCCTCCAGGGACCTTCCCATCCTTCTACCCAACTCCTGTTCCCACACAGCTTTTTGTTGTTGTTGTTTTCATGTTTACATTCTGTCCCTCCCCATTTAATTATAAGGCTAAACATAGTTTGCAATTAAATAAGATCTATTACTTTAAGCAATAAAAGGTAATGTACCTGTATAAAATAATATCCATATCACAAGCCAACTGTCAGAGCAAAATAAATGAGGCAGCAAAGAGGTACCTGTAAATAACGCCAC
This sequence comes from Saccopteryx bilineata, assembly GCF_036850765.1. Classification (NCBI taxonomy): domain Eukaryota; kingdom Metazoa; phylum Chordata; class Mammalia; order Chiroptera; family Emballonuridae; genus Saccopteryx; species Saccopteryx bilineata. The sequence continues at coordinate 248,580,774 of NC_089493.1, forward strand.
GTGGAACAGCCAATGCACAGGGATTGACACACTATCAGGGGAGGGTTTCATTATAAAAGGATAGGATGCGAGACAAGTGTCCTGAATCCCCATGCCAACCTGGGTGGCGGGTGGTGATCTAATACAGTACTTTCCAACGCTCCCTGCTTTCTGTGCCCTGGATTCCCTAGGACAGTTCCGATTTTAAATCGCATAGTGTACAGCTCCCTTGAATTCCTTGCCAGAGCGGTGGAAACTAGAAGGTCCTTGACATTGGGCCTCACAGCAGTTGAAGGCCAAGAGGCTGCCCCTGGGTGGTTCTGACAATGAGAGAAATCTCACCTTGAAGACGGGGAACAGAGAGTGCAGAGCATGACAAGGAGTCCCAGCTTCATGGCACCTAGAGAGTAACACTAGGGCAAGATGCAGACCAAGCATGTGCTCACACATTGCTGGGGTAGAGTTCTTTCTTTCTTCTTGATGGTAACTGATACACCATGCTTTTTTTGTTTTAAGAAATAAAAGTACAGTTCTCCCTTTCCTTCCATTTTCCATAATCTGGCAGTGATTTGTTCTGACCCATGTATGTTGGCAATTTTTACTTCATCTGCATATCTCTTCATATTTATTACAGAAAATACTCAAACTGGCCCATCAGAAGACTCATGGATAAACTATTATCATTAGTCAATACCAACTATCCTAGCTTATTCAGAGGACCACAACAACATAAACTACTAGTAGCTAAGGTGCCTAGATTTATTAGAAGCAAAATAAGAGTTACGTTCTTTCCTAAATATATAGTGACCCCTACTCTCCCAGCTCATACAAATGCATGGACACATGCTGACCTCAGAATTAAAGTGACCTCGAGATAGGCAATGTATTCAATAACACTGTTTATTTCTCTGGTGACTGTCATGGGGACAGCAGAGGGACAGAGCCTAATAAGGTTTGGAGTGACTGGAGAAGAAGGAATCTGAAAGTACTGAGCCCCAAGAACTGCGGGGGGGGGGGACAGAGGGCAGAATGGCGGGCAGGGTCTGAACACCACTCACTGCAGGGGGTGCAAAGCTGACAAAAAACACAAACCAAGGCGGATGGTGCAGCCTGGGCCCTTGCCTTCCTACAGCCTCTGAAAAATACTGCGGCCTGGGCTCTGTTTCTCTCTCCTCTTTGGGCTGCCCTATTCCTGGCACTCTGCTACACCTGCATATTTTCTACCAGGTGAGCCAGAGAAATTCACTGTCTTAAATTTTGTTTGGCTTTGTTTTCAACACAGTACGCAGAAAGTTCCTGTCGGATCTATTCCGGGACCTGACAAGGGGAAATTTGACATGCAATGCTTTCTGATTTGGAAATAGATATTCTGAAGGTAAAGGAATGTTTTCTCCGGTGTACATAGCAGGTGCTAAGAACATAGTGACAGTCCTGGTGGGATGGGAGACAGCTCTTCTATCCGAGCACACTGACATCAGTTCAATTATGATCTGTGTGGAATAAAAGAGGCTCCTTTGGACAGAATTTCAACAGAAATCCCACACTCAGCAAACCTGCCATAGATTTGCCTCCAACAAGAAAATGATTGTGTCACGTTTGTTCGGCCAAGCAGTAGCAGAGAACAACGAGGTCTCTGTATACACCTGTGAAATAACACCCAGAAAATGCCAAAGCAGCTGGAGGACTTTAACCTTTAATGAACATTTTGAAGCTCTTTTGGATAGAGGGAATAACTTATGTGCCAAGTAAATAAAGGGAAATCTATCCAACGTGTAGCATTTGGGAAAGCAGCAGACGGGGGTCTTAGTAATGGGCTTTGGTCCCTCACGTAAGGAAACATAATCATTCCATGGCCACTGAAAATGTCTCTGGGGTTACAAAGTCAAGCAACCGCTAACAGATGTGAAGCTTGGTGGCCCTTGGCGTGACATAACAGCACATGGCTGAGGCTTGAGATCATGACGATCCCAACCACAGCGCTTCTGGAGCGCTTGCTCAAAGGCAGGAGTGACGGGGACTCTCCAACAGATGTGAAACAAGGGCTGGACATAAAACTTGAATTATTATTCACTCACTTACTTCTCAATTCCACTTTTATGAAGTAGACCTTTTAAGACACAGAGAGGTTAAGTAGCTTGGCCAGGATCACACAGCTAGTAAATGCCAGAGCCAGGATTCAAAGACAATCTGATAGTCTGATTCAGGGGTATTCTTTTATCCATTATACTATTTTGGGGTCATTTGGTAACACCAAACTTGCATTTAATCCTTTTTAGCATCCTGTTTATTCCTCTAAAGCAATCCTTTCAGAGGATAAACTGTGAGTAACTTTAAGGAAATTGCTTTAAAAAAATCTTATTTCCTTCTCCTGTTTATTCTTCCCAGGAGCACCATCTTCTAGAAGGGGAACATTGGAAATATCTATAAATCAGACACCTGAAGCAATCAGGCCTCAGACTGAAACATTATTAAACAATCTCAAGGTGGGTTAGTACTCCAACATTTAATGTTTCATTACCAGCAACCTGAGTCTCTACATAACCTTCTTTGGAACAAATATGAACACATTTCCCCCTGAAGTACAGTGTTATGTTTAACATGTATCGACTATACTCCCATTTTATCCTACAGTTCTTTCATCTGCAACGATGATCTTGAAATATAAAATGCATGTGCTCACTAGGGAACTGCAGGAAATTAATTCCCAGCGAATTTTGTCAATGACTGTCAGTCACTCTCTCCCTTAAAGGATTGTTCTGTTGTTGCACAGACACATCATTAAGCATTGCTGTGAAAGGAAATAGATCACATATTTCTATTTTGTGGGTCTCAAATCTAAAGGGAAATCAGATATTGCTTAGTATTGTCACAGTTGCATAATTGCCCTTAAAATCTAGCTATGAGTCGTGTTCCTTCCCGTGGTTTCTTGTGACCCAAGTCTTTTTTGAGCTGAGTATGTGAATACCCTCTCCTCTGGTTCCTCTGTGTGACAGCTGCTCATAGGCTCTGCCATTGTTCCCACATAGTGCTTCACAGATTCCACTATGTATTTTTGTTTTTGTTTTTGCGAGAAAGAGAGAGAGACAGAGAGAGGAACAGATAGGACAGACACACAGGAAGGGAGAGAGATGAAAAGCATCAGTTCTTCGTTGTGGCACCTTAGTTCTTCATTGATTGCTTTCTTATATGTGCCTTGACCTGGGGGTCACAGCAGAGCAAGTGACCCCTTGCTCAAACCAGCAACCTTTGGGATCAAGTCAATGACCATGGGGTCACATCTATGATCCCACACTCAAGCCAGCAACCTCAGGGCTTCAGACCTGGGTCCTCTGTATCCTAGGCCGACGCTCTATCCACTGCACCACCACCTGGTCAGGTAGCACTATGCCTTTGTTAAGACTAAATCACTCCCAGGTATTATCTTCTTGAAGGCAAGAAACCTATAGTTCTTACAATGTTGATATGCAAATACTCTGTACTCACTAAATAAAGATCGGATGAGTAAATTGTTTAACTGTGCCAACAATGGGTCAATAATATAGCAATCATTTCTTCCTAGAAGTCTGTGGCAATGTTGCAAATATGTGTTATGCTTTAATGCATCTCTATGTTTTTCTTTTCCACTCATGTTCTGCCAAACATAAGGCAAGGAGCACAAAGTGCCTCGTATCAGCCTGCCATGATACAAATATTATCCAGGAGCAGGTGAGAGAAGTCAGTCATCTGATTAAATATCCTCTTTAAAAATAAATAAGTAAATCAGAAAAAAACAAGAACTACATGATTCCATACATTGGTGGAACATAAAAATGAGACTAAGAGACATGGACAAGAGTGTGGTGGTTACCAAGGGTGGGGGGGGAGGGAGGACATGGGAGGGAGGGAGAGAGGGAGAGAGTTAGGGGGAGGGGGAGGGGCACAGAGAACTAGATAGAGGGTGACGGAGGACAATCTGACTTTGGGCGAGGGGTTTGCAAAATAATTTGATGACAAAATAACCTAGACATGTTTTCTTTGAATATATGTACCCTGATTTATTAATGTCATCCCATTACCATTAATAAAAATTTATTAAAAAAAAAATAATGACTCCTCTGAGTTCTCTGACCCAGTTATTCTAGCTTTGTCCCTTGTGGTTCAACTTTCCCAGACTGACCAGGCCGGAGCACAAATTCACAAGCAAACTGAGTCCTTAGCTTTGACTGATAGTCTTGGCTACCATCCTCGGGAAATAAACTCTTATCATAAAGGGTTCAAGGTGCCCACAAGAGAGTCTGTGAGGCAGACAGGACACTGTAGGAGGGAAGAGTACTCATAAAAGACACTTGGCACATAGGGAACAGATGGACCTGGATACTCTCCACCCTCCCAATTTATTCAAGAGAACACAGACAGTTTTGTAGATTCATCAGTAAATCCCGAGCTTCTGACCATCACAAAAGGTATATTAAATGGTTTAGCTGTTTCATTAAAAATAATAGATTGCACTCAATAACAGGCCCCAGAAAAAGGCAGGGATTTTTATTTAATCTAAAAGGATTGTTGTCATGGCTCTCACCCAATTATTAATTGATTATCTACAAACAAAGTCCAGAATCACCGTCATTATTCCAAATGCCTGTTATACTGTGACTACAAGCTCAAATACAAATGTGGTCAGTAAGATTACTGCCCAAGTGCAGATGTGTGCTTTGGGGGCTGAGTCTCAAAATTTTATTCTATAATTTTAAACATCACATACATTTTCTGGAAGATTAGAGTTCATCTATCCAATGAATTACTAAGGAGAATTCTTTACCATTCCCAGAATGCAGAGTGAACGGAAAGCGGAATACTGATTATAAAATTTTGTTTTAAGCCCCACTCCACCCAACAATAGTACCAAGTTTATTCAGGAAATACAAAGGACACGGTTTGATACTATGACATCGCCAGTGTTTGATACCAGGCAAGCTTCATATAAGCCATCTGCAAATCACCACAATACTTGCCAACCTATATACAGCATTTCAAGGCTCTGATACAAGTATATCTGCCTTAATGAAGAGGGTAATCATCTAATCCAGTGGTCCCCAACCCCCGGGCCGCGGACTGGTACCAGTCCATGGGCCATTTGGTACCGGTCCACAGAGAAAGAATAAATAACTTACATTATTCCCGTTTTATTTATATTTAAGTCTGAATGATGTTTTATTTTTTAAAAATGACCAGATTGGCCCTGGCTGGTTGGCTCAGTGGTAGAGCATCGGCCTGGCGTGCAGAAGTCCCGGGTTCGATTCCCAGCCAGGGCACACAGGAGAAGCGCCCATTTGCTTCTCCACCCCTCCCCCTCTCCTTCCTCTCTGTCTCTCTCTTTCCCTCCCGCAGCCAAGGCTCCATTGGAGCAAAGATGGCCCGGGCACTGGGGATGGCTCCTTGGCCTCTGCCCCAGGCGCTAGAGTGGCTCTGGTTGCAACAGAGCAACACCCAGGAGGGGCAGAGCATCACCCCCTGGTGGGCAGAGCGTCACCCCCTGGTGGGCGTGCCGGGTGGATCCCGGTCGGGTGCATGCGGGAGTCTGTCTGACTGTCTCTCCCCGTTTCCAGCTTCAGAAAAAGAAAAAAAAAAAATGACCAGATTCCCTCTGTTACATCACTCTTGACGCTTGTCTCGGTCACGTGATACATTTATCCGTCCCACCCTAAAGGCCGGTCCGTGAAAATATTTTCTGACATTAAACCGGTCCGTGGCTCAAAAAAGGTTGGGGACCACCGATCTAACTTGAGAGCCTCCTTTCCTGACTCCTATGGTTGTAACAAGACAGGAAAGATCACCAAGGACAGGAACTCCAGCTGTGTCTGGACTCCTAAGGGTGAATCCAAAGAGGAACACTGATCCCAGTTTGTGACCAAGGGTGACTGTAACTCGCCTAACAATACTGCCAGCAAGACGAAAGCTTACCAGTTAATTACCAGCCTGGCTTCTGCACTTAAAGGGACTCTAGTAGACAGAACTAATTAAAATTAATACTTATATGGTCATTGTGAGGAAAAAGGGGGGGGGGGAGGGAAGGCTCAAGATAAATTCTACAATGGACGAAAAAAGCCATTCCGATTTTTCACGTCAGCCTTCCTCTCTGGACCACCAGCAGAAGTGTACTGACCGGCAGTCTTCCCAGGAAGGCAGAGGCACGGGCTGGAAAGTGAGCGGATACAGAAGCTCGCCGAAAGGATTTCCTGAACTCCCGGCTGTGGGGTCAGAAGTGGTCAGAGACACTGCATTTGTGAAGATGGGGCCATGCTAATTCGAAGTGCTCTGATGCCAAACGTGGGAAATTTTTACTTTTCTTCTGGTGGGTGACCTCAAGAAATCAATTTAATTTAATTTCTCTGAGCTTCAGTGTTTTCATCTGTAAAATGAGAAGGGAACAAAAGAGAGGGATCCCTCTCTGAGATCCCGTCAGTGGTGTGAGTCTGTGATACCATATCTCAGAGATGCAGACAGGAGCCAAGAATAAGTTTGTAGTCACAGATGCAAAGAATGGTCACCCCTTTTTAAAAAATGCTCTGCCTTTCCTTGAAAACAGTGGCAGTGTGTCACATTGTATTCTTTATCAACAGCATCCCCAGCTTCATACTAATGTGTGACCTACAGAAATTAGAGTTTGGTTTTGTTTTCAAAAATATCTTTTGCAAAGTGATAAATGGAAGGTTAAAATCATGCATTTGGCCTGACCTGTGGTGGCACAGTGGGATAAGGCGTCGACCTGGAACACTGAGGTTGCCGGTTCGAAACCCTGGGCTTGCCTGGTCAAGGCACATATGGGAGTTGATGCTTCCTGCTCCTCCCCCTTCTCTCTCTCTCTCTCTCTCTCCCACACACACACTCCTCTCTAAAAATCAATAAATAAAATATTTTTAGGCCCTGGCCGGTTGGCTCAGCGATAGAGTGTCGGCCCAGCGTGCGGAGGACCCGGGTTCGATTCCCGGCCAGGGCACACAGGAGAAGCGCCCATTTGCTTCTCCACCCCTCCGCCGCGCTTTCCCTCTCTGTCTCTCTCTTCCCCTCCTGCAGCCAAGGCTCCATTGGAGCAAAGATGGCCCGGGCGCTGGGGATGGCTCTGTGGCCTCTGCCTCAGGTGCTAGAGTGGCTCTGGTGGCAACATGGCGACGCCCAGGATGGGCAGAGCATCGCCCCCTGGTGGGCGTGCCGGGTGGATCCCAGTAGGGCGCATGCGGAAGTCTGTCTGACTGTCTCTCCCCGTTTCCAGCTTCAGAAAAAAGAAAAAAAAAAAGAAAGAAAAAAAAAATTTTTAAAAATCATGCATTTGTAAGGGGATAAATAGTGATGGATGGAGTCTTGACTTGGGGCAGTGAACACACAATACAGTGTACAGATGATGTGCTGTGGAATTGTGCACCTGAAACCTGTAAAATTTTGTTAACCCATGTCACCCCAATAAATTCAATAAAAAAACCTAAAACTACTTTATTATAATGTTACATCTGTTTTCTCTCTAGATTGTAATAGCAGATTCTGATAAAATGCAAATCCTTTCCAACACAGCAAAAATTGTCCTAGCACATGATTCCAGTTCAGCGAAATAACTTTTCAGTTAACGCAATCAACAGTTCAAATGCTGTAGAGATGTTTACCTGAAACATGAATGCTCATTGAGCAATGTCACCCTAGTAAGAGGACAGAGGGAAAGGGGATGATAGGATGAGATAAGCCTGAAGGGAAGGGGGGAGGTCACTATGGGGAGGAGGCAAGGGAGATGTTGAGGGGAATATGGGGGGGATGCATTTGGGGTGACACTAGAATCTATGTAAATACAATAAATTAAAATCAATTAAAAAGAAATAAATTAATTAAAATTTTTTTCTCAAGTTAATAAAATATCTAATGCCAGCTAAACAGCTCTACATGACCGTATCATAGGATAATAAGAAATGTATTGGATACATCATGGCTACAGGTGACAGCGGAAAAGTTTTTTTTATTTACTTACTATCTTTTAATTGTTCATTTATTACTCATACATACTCACGTTTATACATTTGGATAATATAAAAAGAAACAGTGAAGAGTTAAGTCTCCTCCTTCCTGTGTCCCAACCTCCCCCCACTAGATACGCCCCCAGGGGCGGCCTCTGTCAATCATCTCTCACCTGACCTTCCCTAGATACAAGCAATGTGTATATACAGGACTCTTCTTGTTAAAATGCAAATGTTAGCATATTTTATCACTGTCTTGCATCTTCTTAAATTCAAAGTTATATCTTGGTTAGTGTGCCTAATCATTATATGCTTCAACTTCATTATTTTAAAGGCACATACTCAGTTTTATAGCTAGACATACTTAATAAAATTGGTTCCTTATTGATGGGCGTTGAAGTTGTCTCCAACCTCTATTATAATCGTTGCCTAAATAAGTGCCTTGGGACATACTGCTCTGTGCATGTGAGAAAGTATCTACGGGATGCAATAGAAAGAAGTGCTGGGCTGCAGGCATATGTATCTGTGACTGTTAGAGACACAGAAAACTGTCTCTGGGAAGGTTATACTCGTTTATGTTCCTCTAAATGAAGGGTGAGGGGGCTGTTCCCCCATCTCTGTCAACATAGTGTACTGTCAAAGAGTTTCACTATTTTACCTAGATAAGGAATGAAAAAGAATTTCTTGTCATTGTGTTGCATTGAAATGTGTTTATTATGAGAAAAGTTGTCCATTTCTTATTGTGTTCAACATCTTTGAGTTAACAGTGGTGGCCAGAGGACTGTCTTGCTGACCTCCAGCTCCAAGAAGTATAATTAACCAAGGGACACAGCTGCTGTCCTCTGCTCCCAGCCTGTGACTAAGTATGGCAGGCCTATTCCATGGGACTCCTCGGTTGGCCACTCTGGCTCAAGGACTCCCCAAAAGCCTTGCAGAAGTTTCCCCTAGACTGCATGGTGGTTTGGCACACTTTCACTCAAACTTCCTTTCCTCTCTCCTTCACTCAGCGTCTGACTCACAGTATAGTCTGAGACTTGTCCCAGCTTCTCTCCACTCTTTTCTCCTTTGCTTTCCAATACCTTTCCCCCTGCACATTTAATCCTGTGTTGGTATCTACACCTCAGAGGACCTAGACTAACACATTCACTGTTCAAAGCCTTTGCATCTCATTGTATTCCTGTATTGAACTTTTCTTTATTGATTTTTAGGTATCCCTAATATTATAATGGGTTGGCCCTTCTGTCATGTGTTCCAATCATCTTTTCTTAGTTGGTCTTTGATCCATGGCTTAGTTTATATGTTCTCTATGTCAAAGAATGTCTAGGATTTCTGAGAAATATATGGGAGTCTCTATAAAGGTGTAGAAATAACTTCTCTTGATCTGGAAACCTAGAGCCAAAGAGTTGTAGGCCCTACTCACATCTGTGAGAGTAAGAACGGAAGACTTACAGTTGCTGGTCTGGAAAAATTCTGAACCCCCCTGGGCAGGCATAGCAAGGGTCCGTCACACTAAGGGCGGAGTATGCTCCTTGAGCAGGCCTCCATGATGCACCATGGGAGGAGTTCTGTAGCTCTTACCCTCGGCAGCCCTTGGCTTTTTCTTTTCCACTGTCATCCTTGGAGATCTCTAATTAAGGTGCTGAAGAACATACCCTCAATGAGGATGGAGCAGCTTTCCCTGTCCACTTCCACCCAAAAGTTGTTTTAGGTCTTTAATAGTCATAGTTTCCCTTAGTGTGGGCTAGTCATTCTTTTGATAATACTAGCCTCCTAAAAACTTTGTTATTATTTGAGGCCTGCAAGCTTCTTATGCCAATAGCCATGTCCATGGTTCTCTTCTAGACATACTCCTTAGACTTACTGAGTTTCTTTGCTTTCTCATCCCCTGGCCTCCACCTCCTTCTGTCTCTGTCTCTGTCTCTCTCTCATCTTGATTGTGCGGACTATAGGCTTTTCAGATTACAGAGCCAGAGCCACAACTTTAGTCTCTTTTCCCTGAGCCATTGTGTCCCATCGGAAGAACTTCTTGGGGACTGCCTCATCAGGTAGACCCTCAGCCCAGACACTTTAACCCATCCGAAGGCTTTAACAATATATAACAGGCATGCTCTTGATTTGTTATCTGCCATGAGGAGAAGTCTCAATCAGCCCTTGTTGCCCGTTTTCTCTTTTACTAGGCGGCTTGAGAACAGTTGTCCCTTCCAAGCTCACAAGGCTCCAAATGTTCAGCCTCCCTCTGTTCCTTCTCATTCCTGCATCAGCCAGCTCTTTTCTGAGCTTGCTAAACACAATCTATAGTGACCAACTCACACTGAGAATGAGGTTCTGTTCCCCAACCTCTTTTCCTAAGGTTACTCATTTATGAGATAAGTGCTCCCTCTTTCTGGGTGCTAAATTCTACATTAAATGCGTTAAGTTTGGTTATGCTATGAGAACAAAATCTCAGTGCCTTAACAAAAATCTTTATCTTGCCTCACATGACATGTTTGATGCAGGTTGGCAAAGACACTCTACCCATCATTGTCACTCAAGGATCAAGCCAACAGGGCTTCATCCCAGCAGGCACCGCTATGATGACAACAGGAAGAGGGAAATACGGAGGACCACATGTTTCTGCCTGGAAGTGGCACATATCATGCCCAGTCACATTGTATTAGTCAAGTAAGCCACAAGGTCATGACTAACAAATGGGGGCATGTACCTGTCCATTTTCACACGCAAGGAGAGCTGGAAATACTCTGTGAACTACAATAATTGTCTCTTTCTGTTCATTCTCCTCCTCCCTTCCTCTCCTCCTCAACCTCACACCACTTCCTCTTCCTTATTCTCCTCCATTTCCCCCCAGCTAACTATTTCTCCCGAGAGGCTTGATTTGACTTTAATATAACCTTACACCTCTGCCAGCCCCAAGTTCCCTCCACTCATATAAACAGCCTTGCAGTTCAGCGCACCAGAAGCAAAAGTCCTAGAGTAAAAGGTATCAAAAGTTAATATGGACAGGTTGGAATTTCACTTAAAGGAAACCTGCAATTGGGTAGTTTGGTCAGATTCCCGGAAGGAAAGGATTCACGAGCCCACTGTGTGAGCCAAGAGTGAGAGTGCTTTCCACTGGCACAGAATCTACCTCCCAACCCTCATGAAAGTGGAGGTTGTTTGGGCCATCCTGCCAAATCCAAAGCTATGATGGATGAAATGTGTACTGGCAGATGCAGGTATTTGCACAATTATCCCAATGAGCTAATCACAAGCACATAGGAGTGCTTTCAGTTATTGCTTTCAGCCAGAAACAGTTAAGGCTCAAGGTAAACTAATCAGGTTTGGCAGAAACGCTATCTCGTTCAATAAGATATCACTATTCCAGGTGACCTGTTTGACCCACTGATAAAAAGATCTCCTACTTACCTCTGAGAGAAGAGGTTTCTATTAAACTTTTAAAAGATTTACCCAAAGACATTTTATTACTTAAAGTATTACCTTTAGATCCACAGAGACTTGGGAACTTTGCAATCAAATTCATTTCAATTCAGCAAGAGATCAACTTCAGGGTGGCCCTGTTGTAGATTTCACGTGTTAGCCTGTAATACAATGTTATAGCACCATTGCTTACATCCTCTTAGAACAAGGTATTTGCCAAGACAAATAACTCAGGCACTAGTCTTGCTTGTTCTATAAAGTCACGGTTTTTAGAAATTGAACTTCTCTAAGATATGATTTCTACAACTGCAAAGCTTATTAGTTTTACTGGATGGTCAGTAGAGTGCATCCTAAGTTCATTTTCTGTGACTCAATATATACTGGCGCACCCGATAACCACAATTTTAACATTTGCACCAATCTTACCCCAAATTGTGTCATAAAAGTATCAAAGTTGAAGCGCTTTATAATTTGTTTCAGTTAGTCAAAATAAACTCTTAAAAGACTTTATAATACTTTCTAAGCACTATTTTTAAGAACAAAAAACATCACCATCATCCCCGCTCTCCTTTCTACCCACCCACACCCACACCACTGAACCAGTTTTGTATTGAATTTGCAGACTAATCTGGCTTTATTTTGACAAGTTCTGAATTTTATAATCATCTTCCTTGATCTCTCATTTCTGGGCTACCAGCCAGAACGTGAACAAGATATGTGAAGGGGCATTTCCTGAGGTGATTGCTGAAAGTTTTTCAAAGTGATCGTGGGTGGCTTGGATTGCCTCAACTTCAAAACCACTTTTTCCTGTTTTCATGCTTGATTTTGTGTGTCACTGACCAGCATGTAGGAGAACCGGAGTCTTTCAGCTGTGCTGGGTGCAGCTTCTGTTCCTCCCAACCCTTCTCTAGAACCCTCTATGGGTCAAGCTCTGCAGTAGACAATGCCCTTCACTTTACAAATTAACCTCTACTATATTCAAATCTAGATAGCAGAAACTCACAGTTCTTCCTTCTCGCTGCCACACTCCACTCCACAGACACGGCCTCTCCCGAGTTCTGAACTACCAGCCCTTACCTCTATGCCTTAAATAAGACTCTTTAAATAAAATATTTACTTAAACAAATCCCTTTAAAATTTTTCCTCAATTCTTTAATGAAGTTGACTTATTTTCTCTAGATTTATCCAGAAAAATTATCATGGCTACACATCTGGTACTTCAGTTACTATAAACTCTTACTCCCACCTTATAGGCATATATTTTATTATATGTTTCAGACAGAAAACTCTGCGACAAGAAGGTATTTTTCTTAGCTACTTTTTTATTGTTTGGATAGGTAGTCATCAGAAAGAATGCATGGTTACGGCATAAAAATTTGTATATTCAAATTTTGTGGTAAGCTTGGTGAACTGAAGAAAAAAAGGGAGAGAGGAGAAGGGATACTTTTGCTACTCAACAATCCTTTACACCTAAAATTAATAATAATAAAGCCTCAATATTAAGACCACTAAAATTCTTTTTGAACAGTATTCTTACATATTTTTAAGGGCATTCAATTAAAACTAGATGTAAAGAAGTACAAATATCTAGACTACTATTAGGTTTTTTTATTCTTCTTCTTGATTTTAGAGAAACAGAGAAAGGGGAGAGAGAGGGAAACATTCCTCTGTTGCTCCACTTACTTGTGGGTTCATTGGTCACTCCCCATATGTAGGGGATCAAACCCGCAACCTTGGAGTTTCCAGAGGATGCTCAGTCTAACCAACTGAGCAAACCAGCCAGGGCCTATTTATTAGTTTTGTTACTAAGCCTTAATAGCTAGCAACAAATACCACTTTTAACCCTTGGGTCCTATTCCGGCATGGGCAGACTCCACTTTTCACTTGCTCTGAATTCTTCTAACCTTGGAGACCAAACTGTCCCAGGTGTGTCCAGGCTTCCAGTTCCTCTTGAACGTTTTACGTCAAAACCCCTTACAAGTTGCTTTCATAATGTTAAATCATCCTTCTCTCCAGCTTGGTTCTTTTTATTTTTAAAAGGCTACTAGCTGATTTAAAATGAGTTCTAAATGAGGTGTTAAATTGCCTTCATGTGGACCCCGGGCGGTCACCAGAGAGAGCATGCGCAATGCCCATGCCCAGCCAGTGTGGGAGCCACGCTGAGATGAGCGCTCCGGGGCGCCAGACTCTGTGCGCACGTGGCCGTGCTCTTCGCGGAATACCATGCTCTTAGCTAGTGTTCCCGTCAGCGCCAGACTGGACGGCCTCTCTGTGGTAAAGAGAAACAGAAGCTAAGTTGTGTGCCCTTACAGTCATCAGCATGAACTCTCAAGATCGCCATTTTTATAAGCACAAGCAGTTATTTCCATTTCTTTTCATCTCAGTTATTTGTAGCTAGACTAGAGCTTGTTCTTTTTCTGATTTAGATTGAGTAGGTTCTTACCACCATAAACAAAAGATTAGATGCACAATTGCTTTCTATAAGAGTTTGGGGTTGTAAAAGCAAGCTTTCTAAAACTTCATGCTTAAAACTACAATGTCAGGAATTGGAAGTCTCTAAACAGTGACATTATGACCTCAGCACCAAACAAGGACTCCCTGAGCCTTTCCACCGACTCTCAGATGTTACTGGAAGTAGTCCTCCAGTATCCCTGACATTTCTCTCCTGTCGAGGATGCTAATCAGAGAAACCCCTGACCTCTTGCTGGCCCAGACTCACACTACTCCCGGAGACTGGTAAATTTGGGGAGTACAGGAAAGATGCTGGACTCAGCCACACCCTTCTTTATAGAGTGGGCTTTGTCTGAGGAGAGCACACGTTCTCCTCTGCTCCCCACGGCACACGCTGTGCAGTGCCTATACTGCAGGGAGAAGCTTCCTCGTGCTAAATGCTAACTTGAACCCAAGGGTTGGCAACCTCATCCTGGTGTTCAATATTAACCTTCCATTTAGCTAACGGACTATGAAACATATCTGCTATATTGTATTATATTTTGTTCTCCATATTTTCTGTGTACCCCCCCCCATCTGTCTAAAACAGAAAAGAAAGAAGTTTTGTTTTGGCTTTCTTTCTTTTTTTCTTTTTAGTGGTGAGCCCAATTTATGTGGCACCATGTATAATTAGACTTTCAAAGGAAAAATATGCATGTATTAATAGGCTTGGAGACTTTACAGATGCCTGAAAATAAATATACATTGTTATAGTCTAATAACCAGATGCATTCACCTTGCAAGGAGATTGTCAATAAATTGCGGACTGCTACGGACATTACTCAGCATTAGTATATTAAAAACCCAATAATACTATACAGATGATCTATACTTTAACTATAGTGTATTACAGAAAACCAGTATACAAAAGAATCGATTTAAAACAGATACTTTCCCACAGAGATAATGTTAGAGATGGAAGTTGTAATCCTACCTAAAAGACAATATGGGATAAATCAGAGACCTTATTGACAAATATCTATTCATATATTAATTCCAAGAAAGTGCAGGTTAAACAAGATCCTTTGGAGCTATTTTTAAAATATAAAATATGACTCATATAAAACATGAGTCATAAGATGTTTCTTTCAACATAAACATTTTCCTTAGTCAACAAATCTTGGAGAAAACATAATGCTATTATTTCTCCTCTTGAAGCTTAACAATGTCCACTACTATATTAATGGTCCCATGAAGCCTTGTTTTATTTGTTTTAATCCCACATTCATCAAATATGCATAATTACAGGACATTATTTTCAAGTAGCACCAATTAATTTCCATGGAGCACACTTTGGGAAATGCTATTTTATAACAGCAAGTGTTATTAAAATGTAGCACCTGGATTTCATAAGGAATGTGGACAGCACATCGCCCCTTTCCCGGCACCCTTGGGGTCATGTGAAATAAAGGGAAGGGACCAAGCTCACAAACTCCAGTGAGTTTAAGTAGCATAAAATTTTACGTATTGCACACATCAAGCATTACATTGTGGAGCTCTATGCACACAGATTATCTGGGCATTTCTCATGTATAAAGCCCATTCACATTGCCAGCAATCACTAAGGCTGGACACCCAAGAGGAGATTTAGCTCTGTCTTCCTAGGACCTTAACTATATAGTCCTGGAGTCAGACTAAGCCGAGGATCAGCCCCTTCCCGAATGAGCCATCATCTTTTCTCCTCGCTGCCACCGCAACGGCCTTCCTGCTTGCTCAGATGATCATTTCTCAACTTCCCACCCTCTGAATGGTGACAGGCAATGAACAAGTTGTTAGTTGTTTAACTAGCTCTCTATTACAGTGGAATTTCTTTAAATTCTACTCTTGAGTTTCGTTATCTAACCTTAGAGCCAGTTCCCAAACTGGGCACACGAGGCACCCTAGGACTCTGCTGTGATCTCAGGTGTTTTTAATTTTCAAGGACACCATTGTGATGACATCTTTCAGACATCTTCCAAACTCTTAGCCTGAGATAGTTCACAATTTCAACATTAGGCCACATTATATTCCTTTTGATGATGGTCACCTCTCTGTAAACTTAAGTTTGGGCAGTTGCTATGATAAAAAGCAACTATTTTATGAAAATCCACATGGAATAGGAAGTGAACTTGGTTCAATCTGATTTTAAAGTCTGAGAAACTGGCAAGACCAACGGGGTACACACCTTCCATCAGTAATTAGTTGTGGTTATTTCAAAATAAAATTTAAAAAATTTTCCATGCATTTGTATTATTTTTCAAATGACTATGAAGTTGCTAGTATGACTACTTCAGTTGTTTGGACCTGCCTGCCTGACAAGCAGAACTGTTGTGTATTTCTTGTGGCCAACGTGTGCTGTGAAATGTACCAGAACCCTGAGGGTGCCTCCATCAGAGAAAGTTTGAGAACTTCTACCTCAGAACTCAGAAGTTGACAGCAAGAAAATATAAAGGAGATTTCAGCCTAGGCAAGAAACACCTCTCTACAGACTTTTTAAATCTCCCCCTATAAAAAGTTACTATAGCATTGCAAAAAATCTGAAAATTATATATATCAAAAGATAACTCTCTACTAACACATTGAAACTAAGCCAAAAAAAAGTGCTTTTTAAATTTATTTTTTACAATGTATCCTTATGTAAGAGAAAGCAATTAAATGCATTCTCCATTTTATGAGTTTGAAGAAGAAATAAAACAGAGATAAATACCCACGTTTGATGCTTTGGAGATGAGAAACCAGTGAGAAGACGGTTCGACTCTGATGAACAGAAGCTGAGAGAGTCACAAAATGCTACAGCTCACATGGTATCTGTCCCCTGTGACCCATTTCTGTTTCTCAGCTCTCTTCAGGATCACAGTTATACGTGCCACTCAGACAGCTATAACCATAGTCCACCAGGAGAGATTACCGTCTCTTCATTCGGGGCCACATTTCTCCTTAGAGGAAGTCTGCCTGGGTCTGTGAAAGATGACATCCTAGAACCAAGCACTGGGGACCAGGAAGCTAAGAAGCTATTTCCGCCATTCATTGTAGCTTTTCTATTTTGTCCAGATACGCAATGCATAGATTTTTATTCTTCTTAAAGTCCTTGGGGTTAAAGTGATAAAATAACCTAAGGAAAACAGAAAGAAGCAGCTGTACATTGTTGTAAATCATCCTGCAAACCCACCCAAGGCATAACGATGTCTAAATACCTGCCATGATGTCCCCTGAAGGTGTGGACCTTAATTACTTTCTTTAGTAGTCACTTGTTTCTATTTTCCAGCCTATTGTTTTTTCTTCCTTACCCCGCTTGTTGCCCCCTCCCCAAGGGCTGCTCCAAGAGCCGCCCTTCACCCCTCATCCCGGACAATCTGCAAATCACCACCTTACACTACAGTCTTGCTTCAAAGATTAACCAACATCTACTATAAGCATTCGAAATCATCAAATTGAGTCCTACGTCACAGAGTATTCATAACTGTTAGCAGTTTTTCACATCATCTTATAATTCATCTTCTTGATTTTTCAGATAATGAAAATGGGTAACCTAAATGCCTTCCTAGGTTCACACAGATTTAGGGAAATGAAGCATAGAATATACTGCTTCTGTCTTGCTATAGAATATATTATACTTTTAAAAAGTCTCTGAATAAGTACAAATATATACCAAATATTAATGCAATGTTTGGATCATGAATCCACTGTCAAAGCTCCAGGGGGTTTAAGAGGCTTCAATACAGCTCCACAAAAACACCATCCCATTCCTCTAAAGTGATCAGGGCCTCATCACTCTTTCTGACCTGACAGATATGATGGAGTGATGTGAGAAGATAGATGTACACATGGAGTAGGTCAGTCTCTGTACTGGGCAGGTACGTCTCCTGGTTGAAGGACTGCTCAAGATTTCTAAAGGAAATCCTCGGGAGTTGTCCATGGAAATGAGAGCTAGCCTAGTCTTTATGAACAAATGTGGGGAGTGCGCCCTCTAGTGACAGCTGTCCAATCTGCAGGACAAGTCAAGTGGGAACAGCGACCCTGTTTTGATGGCCCTTCATGGTGGAAATCTTTCCATCAGGAACCTTTTACAAAAGTGCCCATGATTCATGGCCCCAGAAACACCCATAATACGATACATTTCTCTCAGGGATGTACTGTAGGAAGGGGGATCTACAGCCATTCTCTTCCCAGGACCTGTGGTCTAAAAGTGACTTTAGATACAGAGAGAATTCTTCTCTATCATGTCTACCCAAGACATTTTTTCCTATGCCTGTCAATCCCTTTTTTCTTCTCTCTTTCTTTACTGATACTAAAATAGTGCCTTCAAAGTGCCTAGAAAAGAGCTGATGCACAGCAGACACTCAACCAGAATAAACTGTTCTCTCTTTAGTTTCCAGAATAGGCCTTGATAGCACATATTTCCAGATCTGGAGTCAAAGGTCTTATTATTAGTCAAAAGCTATTATTAGTTATTAGCTTTTGACTAATAATAATATCTGACATTAATTGAACATTTACTAAATGCATGCATTGTTCTAACTACTTTGTATATACTAATTTGTTTAATTGCCACATCTAGTAGAGGTTGATATAACTTTTTAAAATTAAATTTTTATTTTTAATTTATTGTCTTGACATGGTTTCAAGTGTCCCATTCAATACAACTCCCTCTACACACTGCATTGTGCCCCCCATGCCCCATGGAAAGTCTCTTTCCACCCCATTTCCTCCCCTTTTGTACCCCCTCTCCCTACCTCCACATCCTCCCCCAACTGTGGCACACAAAAATTAAATAATTTTCCCAAGGCCATGCAATTAAAAAGTGCTGGAACTGGGATTTGAACCTACAGAGTCGGCCCCTAAAGCTCACACACATAATTATTACACTAAGCAGACTTTCCAAATTCCTCTTTCCATGAAGGCAGAAAAAGAAGAAAAAAAAGTTTATGCTTTAGACCCTCTTAGGAGGGAAACAAAGAATTTGGAAAAAATAATAAAATGGTTAAGCAGCAGATTGAAAGGATGTTCCTGTTAATGTTGACACATTACTTATATGAGGAGCCCCAAAGTACATATAAAATACACAATTCTACTCTATCATAATTTTGACAATTCTATATATAAGTTAGTAGTGATAATAAACATTAATCCAACAGCTGACTAGCAATAATTTTTCTTGCCTTTATATAATTCATACAGCATTCTAGAATGCATGCTTTCACAATGTTTTCAATGCCTATTTATTATTGAAAAATAATATTTCTACATAAAATAATAAATTATTATATGTGGTTTTGTCCAAATCTTTAACTTTTTTATTTTTCCTAAAAGAAAAGTTAGATGTGAAATTATTTCCCAATGCATATTTATCACAGAAGGCTTTATGCTTGCATGATTAATCTAGCATCTAGAGTCATACTTTGAGAAACATATTGATTTTTAATTGTAAATACTTAGCATAAGAAACATTAGTAAAGGCTTAAATTCATTCATTTAATTCTGTCATAATCTGATGAACCATAGCTTAAAAAACACTTAACCAAATGCATTTTAATTCATGATGCCTACTTCTCCCATTAGACTTAAAGAAGTACATAATGCAAAACGCAGGCATAGGCTACCTCTGATGGACATTTCTTACTACCGAGTCATCAAAATAAAGGCCATCCAGGGTTCAGAGTCCCAGCAAATATATGTGCATTTAATAGTAATGCCACCTGGCATTTAGATCCTGCATCTCGCTTCTCCCGCTATTGCAGACACCCAGTGGGCACCGCAGACATGACGTAACCTGAATGTCATGCCCCTTTTCTTCAAGACCTCCTCACCCTCCATCTACTCTGACATCACTAGCTCTTAGGCAGAAACCTGCCTGTCAAATACGCTTCTCCCTCCAATCACTGATTGTGTAGCCCAATGTGGTGGAACTCACAGGTCACCAACAGCTAACAGTTATGTCTCCCTAACAGCCCCAAACCTAACTCCTCCTTGCAGATCTACTGCGTCTCTGCTAAGATGCTTACAATTTCTACATGAGTTACTGCAAGGCCCGCCGAGGCTCCTAGGCTCCCTGACTCTGGTCTTACTCCAACTGATACGTACACAGAGTGATAGCCCTTTCCATGGAAAATATTGAAACCAATATATATATCTGCCCAACACTGGAAAAAAAAATGCGCAACACAATAAAACAGATAAGGAAACGTTAGTCTTTAACTCACCACACACTTCAGTCCACTTCCTATAGGCTGGTTTTTCTATCTCCATCCCACACAGGTTTTCTTTCTTTGAGGCAAAAGAGAAACAAACATCTGAGTTGCATTTCTTAGAGTGGTTAAGACCACTCCTAGCATGGAGAAGAGGGCTGGTCAGGTGAGTGCATGTCTAATGGCCAGAATGACCATCCTTTCAGAATGCACCTGTGGTGCCACCTGTCACTTGTAGTGATGGGAATTTCATCTTCCTCTTAGGCATAGAACATTCTCAGTTGAAGTGACAAGAATGGCTTTTCTCCTTAGGAAGAAGTCTCTAGGCTTTAAGGAGAGAGCACTTGGATCTGGGAGGCACTTTCCTAAATAGGTAACATACACGGTGGTGAGATACACAGGCCCTGAGGTTTGTGTCCTGGCTGCATCGCCCATGCGCTCCGTGATCTTCAGCAAGTTACTCAACCCCGCTGTGTTCTGGTTCCTTGTCTACAAAGTAGGGATGATAATAATAGCTCTCTTCATAGAGTTGATATGATGATTTAGTGAGTTAATATTCATAATGCACCCATAAAAATGCCCAGCACATACTAAGTATTATTAAAATGTCTGTTAAATACATTTTTAAATAGTCCATGACACTAATTATATAAACACATACCTTGACTGAATGTGTCCCTACTCAGCTTGACTTCCAACTCCTCCTCCACATCCTAACTTGTACGTATCGGAACTACAAGCAGAGACCACAACTTACCCAGTTCATCATTTTGTCTTATGGGTAAAAATTTCAGTGTTTGGATTTTAAATTAAGTGTATGATCAAGCATTAATAGTGAGACAATGGTCAACCTTAAAATGGGAAATATTTTTACAAAGAAATTTTCATTCCATTTGTGGCTGTGAACAATTATTTATTATGTATTAAGTTTTAGCTCTGCAAAGCAACAGCAGATTGATGAGCTGTTGGGGCCTGAATAACTCTTCAGGTTGAAAGATGCCTTTGGGTTGCATTTATCACTTAGCCCGGAAGTAGAGAAGACAGCAGAGCCTTGCTCCTGTGATGTCCTGCACAGCCAGCCAGCCCAGCCCGCACCAGCTTGCCCTTTGTGGAAGAGAGTTTTCCTGAAACCTCCCTGTTAAAGAGTTCCACGGGGCTCCTGTTCTTTCTCTTCCTCCTCGCTCCTCCTCCGTCTGACTGTTGTATGGGGTCACTTATAAGGAGAAATTGCCAGCACCCCTCACACCTTAGGTTACCCTTTCCATAAAAGCGTTAAGCACTGGCTTTAAAAACTGACACATGGATACTTTCTGATTGGTGACTAACTATTTTTATAGTGAGATGATACTTATCTTCATTTATCCAGCCCTCTGCTAGACTCTGAGGATACAGGAGTGGATAAGATAGATATGGTTTGTGCCTTCACAGAGCCCCTATGTTCTGCTAGGTGGGACAGATAAAACAAGCTATCGTACAGTAATTAACAAATAATGATTAAATTACACAATGGAATTAATGGAAGTCTAGAGAAAAACAGAAGAGAACTTAATGTAGAGGACAGGTACTCATCCTTGGCCATCATATTAGGATCTCCTGGCAAGCTTTTAAAACTCCCAAGTAGCACCCAGATCAACCAAAGAATGTCTGGGAGCTAGGATCAGGCACTGGCTTATAAAGCTTCCCAAATGATCTTAAAGTGAACCAAGATTGAGAATCATCACTTTCCTCTTCTAGAAAAATACTACAAAGCCACACCTTTATGATTAAATTTAACTTACTAATACTAGTTGTGTGACCTTAAACAATCGATTTATCCTCTGCATACTTCGATTTCCTCATTTGCAAATGGTGTAGTATAATATCATCTTCCTGACTGCTGTGTGAAATAAGAGGACGCATGCCAAGTGCTTATCACAGCAACCTCCACCTCGAAATTGCTCCATAAATGTCAGCCATCCATACTACTGTTGCTTCTGCCATTGCTATTGTTGTTGCTACTTGCTCTACTTCAGTGGATGGATATTCCTTAGGACCTCAAGCAGCCCAGCCACACAAACTCAGCACCTGCACTTTGGCAGGATTTCCTCGGACCTTTAACAACCTGCAGAGATTTACCTTCAGATCTCTCCTGTTGCTCTACCTCCCTGGCACCATTTTTTCTCCTCCACACATTCCCTTCTCGCCTTGACTAAATGGATTGCCACCCTCTACTCAGAAGACACAGGAGAGTCCATGATCTCCTTGGGGCCAGGAGACACTGTGAAGCTAGCCCTCCCCCGCCCTTATCCTGTCCAAGTCGCTGGCAGATAACCTTCCTAACTCACTCTAGAATTTTCTTCCCTAACTAAAGCCCAACAGCCATTGAATCTATTTCTTTGCTATAAGCTGAGCAGTTTTCTACTTTTCTTTCTTAATCTCTTGATACAACCTCAGAAATAAAAAAGCTTGTACTTTTCCAAACATGCAATTTATTTATATATCTATATCTATAATGACATACACTATTTCCACACGATTTACAACTTACTCATTCACAAAATGAGGATAATATCAAGAATAATTGGTTTTATTTAAAACATATTCCCACCCATGGTAGAGGTATAATACCACATAACACAAAAATTCACCTCTTGACAGGATTGCAACCCAGTTCCAATTGGTGACATACTTATTTTTGGTGATATGGGACGCAGGAAAATGTGCCCAGAAAAGACGCAGACAGATGCACACTGGCGCTCGCTAGGGTGCAGCTGTGCACAGCCGTCTGTGTGTGGTAGAATCGGTGCGATGTCGGCGGGCTCTTGGGCAGGTGTTCCACATCCTTCCCAGCATTATTCAGAGTGAATTACAGCCAGCAGCCACCTATGTGAGAGATCATTACTATTTATTTTCATTTCAAATCACCTCTCTTGCTTTCACATATCAGGACTGAGAGCCACTGTGGTCAGCAGAGTGGAGGAGGCAAATAACTAATATGTCAAATTGATGTCCTGCACGTAGTAAGCACTCAGCCCCACGCGTGACAGGGGCGCCCAACCCTGGATGCCTAGGAGAAGATTATGAAGCATTTTTTCCTAAGTAAGGAGAGGGCAAGCATACCATTGCTTCCCCAACTGGTTATAAGATGAAGAGAAAACACCTGACAGGACTGTGATGGGGGATAGCCACAACATAGCTCTGACCCCTGGCAAATGGTGGGTGCAATCATATGGGCCACTGGATTCAGAAAACCCAGAGACACGGACATTTTTGATTCCCTTTCCTCCTCTTGCTCCTCACCTCTCTGTCACCCAGGACTACTCCCCCCTGAGAATAAGAATAGGCTCAGCGCTCTCTCGTCCGCAATCAGACTCCAGAGTTCTGATTTCTTATTACACTGCCTGAGACAGACCAGGGTGGAAACATCAAAGGCACTGTTAGTCAGGATACAAAAAGATGGGCAAAAGCAGAACAAACAAAGAAACAACACAGACACAGTGAGAGTGTAAGGACATGTTACCAATCGCAAAATACTGTCAACGGCAGTCTAGGATTAAAATTCGGCTCTTGCATTATCCATTTAAGTATTTGTCCCAGACGGAAAGCAAAGTATGACACAATGTACTCTATAGATTTTTATTTCACTTTTTCAAATGATTAGAAAATAAAGGACCTGCTTTAAAAACCAACATAATAAATATAACAGATCAAGGAGGAAAGCCACCAAGTGGCTAATGCATGAATTACCGAAGGGAAGTGCAATATATTTGAGTCACACAATTCAGGACATTCTTGAACCTCATCGATTTCCGTTGTTTGGAGGACACACTCTGGCAAAGAACTCTTGCCTCTGGGTGCATATTACACCGTGAAATAGAAAGGGACAGGTCCTGCCAAAAGAATTTATAATCCTCAGGAAGAAGATAAACAGCCCACACTCACACCTTGTTAATATGCATAAGCGCACAACCTAATTGTGTAAAAAGGATTTAGTATTCTGGGTGCTGATGCTTCATTGAGTTAAGCATCAGTGAGCACATATCAAGGAGCTCAGTTATTCAAAAAACTGTTTCTGTAACTTTCTATTAAAATCTATTGTTTATGAATTTTCAGCAGGAAACGCACGCATGCCCGGGATTTGAGTAAACACTCGAGTCCATCTTGACCTCCGGCAGCCGAGTATAGCCAAGGACAAGCAATAATCCTTGAGAAATGTGCTGATAACAAGTTCATGTTGCTTAAAAATGAAATGCCCTTTCTCATAATGAAATGCCTCAAGAAAATTTTGTGCATATCTTGGGTCCAGACGCTTAATGCTTCAAAATCCCCGAGGCATGTGCTTCTCTCCCTTTGGGTTCAGAGAGAATGAGAACATTCAGTACAGAGTTCTAGCATATTCTTTGCGAATCCAGTATATGATACCATTAAAATATCTCAAATAAATAAGTGAATTAGGGGAAAGCAAGCAGTTCTAATAAATCTCCCATGGCAGTGAGTTTGTATAGCTCATGGAGATAGCAGGGGTCACTCTTTCCATGGAATAGGGGTGCTGTTCACACAGGCGTCACTGTAAACACTGCCTGGGGAACTGAAGAAGGAAACCCCACGCGCCTACCCAAGCTCCATTATCCTCTTTATGAAGGGTTTTCCGGTAAGACTTTATGAAAGTCTGAATACACCGATCTAGGTTACTTTGAGAGAAATCACGTTGGCTTCAAAACAAAACAAACAAACAAAAACCCACAAAAAAACCCTGTGGCATTCCTACATGTTCAAGAACAGCAAAGAAAGAAAGAGGAAAAGCATACGTTGTGCGTGTATGTGCCTCACATGTGGTCCAGGCTGAGCACTTTCAACATGCTTAAGTGCAACCAGGCATCATAACAACCTGTTCTTTGTCAGCATCCCGATTTGCAGAATCTCAGTGAAAACTGAGACCTGGAGAGGTGAAGGGGCTTCCTGAGGAAGAGCCAGCCAGGAAATTGAGGAGCCTAAATCTGAGGCCAGGACTCTGAGACTAGGAGCCGTGGTGCAATGGCAACCTGTTGAAACTAAAGGGCTGTCATTTGAGATGAAATTATATACCATCTTGTTCCAGATGCTACTATAGATAAGTAGCAGCAGAGGCCAAAGACTTGACAACTTAAATTTCTATCCATTCACTTATTTTTCAATAGATATTAGGGAAATTACGATTGTTTCATTTTAGCATGAGAACCCTCATACTCAGGAGGATAAGTGGGAGGATTTCTGACAAGTCCCAGGGGACCTGCAGGCAGCCCCACACAGTTCCTGCCCTGCTGCTGCGCTGAACCAAGCCTGTCCCCTCCTCCCACCCCACCCTCTCCCACACCTTCAGCTCCGTAGCCTGCCTCATGGCAGATGGGCAGGGAAAAGGCTAGAGAGCCAAGGGTCTGTGTCTTTTTCCACTTTCAATCAGGACTCCATAGCAGCATATTAGACTTTTGTGCTCAGTATTTTTCAGGCAGTATTTTTGTAAAATCGCTCCATTTTCGTAGTTTGTGTTGGAGATTATTCTGAATCTGCTCTGCTCAATTGTTCTGCTCCCCTTCACCCTGCAATCTGACTACATCCTCAAGTGCCATCAAGAGCAGGGCAACGCACAGCCGCCCCTCGATCCACACTCAACAGGCACCTTTGGAATATAAAAGTTCTGCAGCTGCATTAAGTTTTAAGGCTTTCTCCTACCCTTTGCTGCCATCTCTCGTCTTCCTTTCTCAATGCCACTCATTGAGACAAAGTCCTCTACTTCATGACAAACAGGAAAGAAAAAGAAATAAAGTAAAAATACATTTGGACAAAAGGGAAGAAAGGACAAAAGGATGCTGGTGTTTCAAGTTGTAAGAGTGCCCGCTTTGTGCATGGTGTCTAAAGTGGAGGGAGGGAAGGAGGGAGGGAAGGAGGAGGAGAAGGAGAAGGAGAAAGAAAAGGAGGGCAGGACAGGGGGAGGGAGGGAAGGAGGCAGAGAGAGGGGGAGGGAGGGAAGGAGGCTGAGGGACAGGGGGGGAGGAAGGGAAGGAGGCTGAGGGAAGGGGAGTGTGGCAGAATGAAGTACTTGGAGTGCACGTACTATTAAAATGGATAAATGTATCCACATAGTATATTGAAAAAGCCAGAACCATTCAGGGTGAGGGGAATTAGAATTTATCAAATGCCTACCTTTCACCGGGTCCTAGATATACCTATCAAATCAGTGCAAACAACTCGGTAAACATTTATGAAGCTAAAACACATTTTCTCTCGCCAAGAATCTCAATACCCTGAGGCTCTAATGTGCCCACTATCTGACCCATTTGCTTTTTCTCCTCCCCTCTAGCAGGCCGAGAGCCGATTGAACAACTTGTACAAATAAAGTTTGAAAATGTAAGTGGATTTTGATTATCATTGTCACTCCTTTCTCCTTTTTCATAAATAATGGAGTTAACTGTACAGAGCTATTTTAAAAATAAATGGGCTTTCTTAACTACACGGTTGGCATAGAGTGTTACTCACCCATGGTTATTCTGATTTGGGAAATCTCTGTATATTACTGTGACATTCTTGAATGGTCGCAAACTTTGGCTATGAAAGCACATCTAGCGATAAAGGCCATCTTCAGCTAAAAGGTTAATTGTTTTAGCAGCTGAAAAGTCTGCCTTCTCGGGCATTTCTTAAAGCTGAGAACTTATTACATAAGGCACAATCTCATTGGGCATGCAGAGTAAATAACCTTGTTAAGAATGTCATGTGAAAAACCGCTGCTCAAACAGGGTCAAAGGGTTGGACAAGGGAAGGCAAGAGGCAGTCAAGTGTAAGGCCGCTATGCGATGTAATTTATGGTGCCTTGATAATTTGGGCATGTCTAGCATTAACAGAGCTATTTGCTTGGAACCAGGCAGGAGCTAATAAAAGTACCCAATAAACAGACCTCAATGTAAGGATGTTAAAAATTCACCCCAACAAACTAAAGGGATGATGGTAAAGGAGCTGTGCAGGGTCAGCCAGCGTGCTGACCGAAGTCCCCAAAGGCCCGGCTTGAGGCAGCTAAGAGAGTTTAATCATCTCTCTGTTTCTATTCAAAGTGGGGCTAAACAGCAGGAAGAGCATGCTGTCCCACCAGTTAGGTTAGTTAGGAGGTTATTCAGTCTAAGATCAGAAATAGGGTTGAGGCAGAGCCTGTCCAGGGGCCAAAACATCAAAGGTCCTTTTAGGGGGTGCCCCTCCTGCTGCGGGCCAGGCATTCCCATGACCTCGCATGTCAGTAGGTCTTCAGCCCTGGCACTACCTGAATTCTGACCTCCTTTCTCAGGGAAGGTCATAACCCACAATGTCCACTGAACTTCAGCCAGTACGATTTTAACATATTTTACTGTACACTCAATTTTACTGCCAAATGCTATTACACCACAGTGTTCTTTTATATATATATATATATATATATATATATATATATATATATATATATATATATTTTTTTTTTTTTTAAGAAAACTACGCTATAACAAAAGCATGTTTTTCTAACAATGGCCCTCATCAGAGTTCACAGAAGTCACTTCAGTGGAGGGATCATTCAAGACACTTCAGATGGGAAATGTTCATCCCGACTCCTACATTATGTTCCCAGAGAAACCCTCTCCCTACTCTAACGATTGCAAATCCTTGACCATAAAAGCCTGAATAACTAAGGACACTTACTAGCACTACACTGTGCCCTAAATCACTAAATCACAATGGAGAATTTGGTATATGACAGAGTTTAAGAGAATTTTAGCCACTCTTCACCCTCACCCCAACCCCCACCCCACAAGAATTCCATCTGCGTTCTGCGACATGGCTGGCAGTTTTATTTTTACTGTACTATTAACTGCAGACACACATCCACTAGGCCAAATAACTCCAAACCTGAAAAACACAAACTCTATGGGAAATCCATCATCTCCACACCTGAAATAGAGAAACAATCCTAGCCAAAAACACAGACTCCTTTCTTAACTCTTGAGTTGTTTCTCTTTCAGTTTAAAAGACATTTGTAATGGAATGTGTTGGGACAACATTGGTTCACAAAACTATACAGGTTTCAAGCACACGACTGAGCAAACCACCCTCTGACCACGGCGTTGGGCGCCCTCTGCCTCTGGCAATGTCTCTTCCTGTCCCCATTTTCCCCACTGCGTCCCACCTCCAAGCCCAGTGCTGGTTTGAGGGCAAAGAAAAACCCACGTTGCTTCAGTGAGGCTCACTGCTGGGATAGGATGTGGGTAAGAATAATGCCAGAAATTTTACCCTCTGTTAAAATTGGCCCATTTGGTATTGAGTGGTATTGGGAGTGCGGGAGGAGAGGCTCTGTCCTCAGCATTACAGCGGTTCCTTTCCAAATAGATAGCAAGCAGGAAGAAATGCAGCCGGA
Source organism: Saccopteryx bilineata (assembly GCF_036850765.1). Classification (NCBI taxonomy): domain Eukaryota; kingdom Metazoa; phylum Chordata; class Mammalia; order Chiroptera; family Emballonuridae; genus Saccopteryx; species Saccopteryx bilineata. The sequence goes on from NC_089493.1 coordinate 248,609,183, forward strand.
CCCAGGACAATGGCTTAGGAGAGTACATGCACTTCATAGATTAAAAATGTAGAGGCTATTTTTGCATCTCTGCTTGGAATACAAATGAATATATTCTTGTCTTATTTAAAATGGTTTCTCATTTAGAGCTGAAGAGATGTGTGTGATACCTTAAATTCTATGGGCTTTGCTTTCCTGATTATATTACCCACGAAATAAGCTAAACAACTAGAGTGCTTGGCAGGAGAGTCGCATTCCACACACCAACCACATATAAATAATCTCCCTTTACATAGAAGTCGCAGTCAGTTGAAATGGTACAACTTCTCCATCACATACCCATTCACCTGTACCATGTCATAATAGCATTTCTCAGTAAAGACTTCATCCCGCATAAGTGCATGTGCATGTGTGTACTGAATATGCAGTGTACATAACATAATTACAATTTCACATTTTCAAATGTCACATTCATGTGTTCTGCCAGCCATGTCGCAGAACGCAGATGGAATTCTTGTGGATTGGGGGTTGGGGTGAGGGTGAAGAGTTGGGTACACTTCCACATAAGCACAACAGAGGTCCAGAGCCTGTCATTTGGCCCATCAGTTACCTAGAGAGGAAGCGTTTTGTTGCTGGTAGTCAGTTGACTTTGTTTAAATATTGAATCAATGGAGAACATTTTTTTTCTCCCTTAAAACAAGGATTGAAGTTAATCTACAAAGACGTGTTATATTTTGGAAGTGTTGTATTAATTTGGTTCGATTTCTGACAATGCTGATTAACAGCACCCCTTCTAATGAGGGCGTGTCCCTCCCCCCAGGCTCTTTCTTCTCTTTCCTACTCTGCCTTGTACTGTTGCAGCACGAAGAGAATGCAAAGGCATCATGATTTCTGCAATTAGAAATAATTCGGCACATAAGTAGATTCAGACACGTCTAAAATCATTGTAGTGCCTGAGCAATTTTGTGCTCAAAGATTTTTGTTAAAAATAAACTACATTATACTAGATGAAATAAGTAAATCATAGAAAGCTCAGAACTGCATAATTTCACACATAGGTGAGATATACAAATGAGGCTCGTGGACACAGATAAAAGTGAAGTGGTAACCATGGGGAAGAGGTTGGAGGGTGCTGGTGGAGGGGAGTAAAGAGAGATAAATATACCGTGACGGAAAATGATTTGACTTTAGGTGATGGGCACACAACACAATCAATAATTCAAATGCTATAGAAATGTTTACCTGAAACCTATGTACTCTTATTAATCATTGTCGCCCCACTGAATTTAATTTTCTAAATAAAATAGAAAAGAGTAAAGGAAATAATGTACCTCTTAAAAAAATAAACTATTTTAATGAAATAAAAGTGTTACTCGTGCTACCCCAAAAGACAGAAAGCCTTTTAAAAGCATTAGTAGCCCTGGCCGGTTGGCTCAGCGGTAGAGCGTCGGCCTAGCGTGCGGAGGACCTGGGTTCGATTCCCGGCCAGGGCACACAGGAGAAGCGCCCATTTGCTTCTCCACCCCTCCGCCGCGCTTTCTTCTCTGTCTCTCTCTTCCCCTCCCGCAGCCAAGGCTCCATTGGAGCAAAGATGGCCCGGGCGCTGGGGATGGCTCTGTGGCCTCTGCCTCAGGCGCTAGAGTGGCTCTGGTCGCCAACATGGCGACGCCCCGGAGGGGCAGAGCATCGCCCCCTGGTGGGCAGAGCGTCGCCCCATGGTGGGCGTGCCGGGTGGATCCCGGTCGGGCGCATGCGGGAGTCTGTCTGACTGTCTCTCCCTGTTTCCAGCTTCAGAAAAATGAAAAAAAAAAAAAAAAAAAGCATTAGTAAAAGGATATCAGCAGAGAGCAGAAAGGAAAGATGTTTAAGACCAAATAAAAATTGAATTCCTATAATCATGCAGCAAGAATGAAACTGAAGCCTTGGGCTCTCACAGAGTCAAGAAAAAGGCTGAGAGTTTCAAGGTGAAATCCTAATTGGGAAGATATTTAGCTAATCATTGTAACTATCGGAGGTAGTGAATGCAGCCTCAACACTCAGCAAAAGGCAACTATCAGAAGTCAACAAAGTTTCTTACAACTAGTCTTACACACACACACACACACACACACACACACACACACACACACCCTGTCCCGAGTGCATTTACTAGCTGTGCTCTTGGAATCATATACTATTTCTCTGAGTCCTTGGATCAAGTCCTTGGAAATAAGACACACAAGCAAGACATTTTACTTCTGTGATTTCTAGTATTACAGATAAGTTCTGATAAAATTCCATCTAAAATTAATAACAGGTCTATACACCTAAACATTCTACTATTTTCAAAAATTATATTTTTACACCTAGAATTTTAGAGAAAACTCAAGAAGCACATTTGGAGCTTACTGTAATATAGTGTTTTAATTTTAAAAGGGGAGTAACTCAAAAGAATCAGCTGAAATGCTATTAAAATTAATTTTTTAAAAGTTAAGTAAAAATAGTTACAAGGTATAGTTTCCTTTCTTTTCTTTTTTATTGTTTTTTTAGAACCAGAGAAAGAGGAAGGGAAAGAGAGAAACATCAATTTATTGTTCCACTTATTTGTGCATTTGTGGGTTGTTACTTGTCATGTGCCCTAACTGGGAATCAAACCACAACCTTGGCATTTCGGGACAACACAATAACCAACTGAGCCACTCAGCCAGAGCCAAAGACACATTTTCAAAGGTCACCTTCAGTAAACCAACATTAACCAGTTTGAAAATATATTGCAATAATAACTCACATTTATAATAAGCAATAAAAACATGATAACTAACAATGATCCAAGGAATAAAAATATATAATGTATATAATGAAAACACCAGGTTTGCTGAAACATATTTAAAAAAAATAAATAAAAGGAAAAGTCCATTTTCTTATGGAAAAAAGACAGCCTTGTAAATATGTCACTTCTTTAAAAATCAATTTAAAATTTTTCAAGATTTAAATCAGATTCCCAAAGAGATTTAATTTTCTTGGAACTTGTTTAAGTTAAATGTTTAAATTATCTAAAAAAATAAATAGAAAAAAATGAGGAAAAAATAATAAAGAATATAAATTAAAGAAACTAGTTTAACCACATCTCAAAACATATTATAAAGCTATAATCATTAAATCTGTAAACAACCTTGAGAAAAAAAAATCAATATGTAGAAAAATATTCTAATATATAGAGCAATTGTCAAACAGAAATGTAACATGAGCCATATATATAATTTAAAAAATTTTAATACCCACACTTTAAAAATAAAATTAATTTTAATGTTTTTACATTATTTATTATTAATAATATGTATTATTTTTGATATATTTTACACCCAAAATATCATCACTTCTTCATGTCATAAATAATAAAGATTATGGTGTTCTACACTCTTTTATTGTTGTTGACCCAAGTATTTAACCTCCAATATATATTTTACACTTATAGCATATCTCAGCTTGGCCTCGCCAGATTTCAAGTGCTCAAGAGTCAATACAGCTACAGCTACTGTTTTGGACAGTGAAAGTATAGAGCAAACTATTGTCTGATAGAAGGTATACCATGACTTCAATAAATGGTTTTACCACAGTTTTTCCTCTGGTTAAAAGAAAAAAAATAGCTTATGTATATCTCAAACAATGAGCAGTATAAGCTCCAAAGAAATAGAAGAATTAAATGCCTTAAAATAAAGTCAAAATTTACTAACTTTGGGACCATATAAGTGACTACCAAATCTCTACAGAGAGGAAAATTTTCCAACCTTAAAAGTAACATAACACTCTCAAAACACATGGAAAACAGGTTTTGTTATGTAAAATTTCAAAACTTTTTAAAATCTGAAATCAAAAGACAACTGGTAAAAACAAATACCATAAATATGACAAACAGGATATTAATAATTGTGAGGAGCACATGTAAATCAAGGTGCAAACCAGTAAGAACCCCAACAGATAAATGGACAAAAGACAGGAACAATTTAGAAAAGGAAATAATCAACTAGTGAACAAACAAGTGTAATCCCAGAAATGCGAATTTAAACAGGAAGATGCTTTAAAGCTCCTTCCTTCCTCCAATACTCAACAATCTTCTAACTTTTCTCATTTTTCTTACAACCTTTGGAGTTATAGTTATACTTAGTGAATGCTATGGCACTGCATCTTCTACCACTTGAAATAATTTTGTACATAAATAGATTCAGGTATTACAATGACAAAAATCATCATAAAACCTGAAGTATTAAGTGCTGAATGAACTTTGACAGAAAGAAAGAGACAGAAAGAACTGTGGCATACCTCAGTGAATAGGACCTTGGTCCTCTAAAAAAGTAGTGAAGGAATAAAATGAACTGCTACATAAAGGCAAAGTACTTTTGTTTTCCAAACCTACACAACTACAGATGTCATAGGTAATCTACAATAACATATAATAAAAAATAATAAAATGAATAGTAATCAAAAGATAAATTTTAGTGCCCATCTTTGTAGCAGTGAAGGGAAAGCATCAGTTAAGATGATGAGACTCAGCCTACCCAAATCATAAAGAATATAGTAAATGTTAATATAATACCTATTATGTGTCAGGAGCTGTTCAATTCTAATCCTCACAATAACTCTATAATGTATGTATTATTAATACTTCCATTTTATAAACAGGGCATCTTAGATACAGAGAGTTAAATAACTTTTTAAAGATTACATTATTAGTAATGTAATGGATTAATCACTATCCTGCCCATAGGAGACTTAACCACATTCTTAAAAATCAGGCTAAATTTTAGCTAATTAAATATTTAATGAATGCTTAATATGTTAGGACATTTGTTTTAAAGAGGTCTAATTTATGATACAATTCAGTTCCATTTTATATGCTAAAGTAATTCTTGTGGAATTCTTTACATACAACAAGGTATAAAGTGCATTACAATGAATTCTTAAAGTTTAGCACAGCTCTATTACATAAGTTTTTATAGTTTTATGGTTGTTCTATCTTTCCTTCAGGGGTTGTGGTATCTTATATCAACAGCCAAGTCTTTGATCAGAAATACAAGCTCCCATCATTAGTACCACTGGAATAGTCAACACACCGAATTTGCATTCTTCCCTTAACTCCAGGAGAGGTGAATAGGGAAGATCCCCTCATTAAGGAAATGAATATGACATGGAAAATGTCCCACAACACAAAAGGGGAGCTGAAAAGTCTGTTCTTTCCAGTCCCTTTGGATTTGGAGATGTGCAGGGAGGAGGAGAGAAGAGTAGGCAGTGAGGAAAGGCCTCCCTGACCACACACTCCAGAGACTCAGAGATAATGACAATGATAATTAGGTTGAACAGAAAACTTAAAACAGAGAGGAACTGTGGCCACATTCTTGTGTGCAGCTAAAAGAACACACACCTTTATGTGCCCAGCCCAACCTGCTGCTACAGATTGGGACTGACAACACAGTGTGTTTGGGAAGAGAAAGTATCTGAGTGAGGGCACCCAAGTAGCCCTGGGTTCCCATGTGGAATGGAAGGGTCTGAATAGTCTCCCATACTAAGAGGTTTCAGGGTTGGAAGTCACGGATGGTCCATCCCAGGAAATAATCTGAGGGTTTGTTGTAACTGATGGAAATGCTGCTATAGCCCAGAGTCACTCAGAAAGAGAGCTAAAAGGAGTCACAACTAGACCTCAGGTAGTGAGCAAGAGCCAGCAAGGACTAAGCTAGGGCACAGTCAGGCTGACAGAATCCATCATAAATTAACCAACTATAGGAATGAGCATTAAATGGCCAATCAGGCTGATAAGAGCGACTTCAGAAATCAGAGGTCCAGAGGAAAGGATAACGCCCCACAGTGAGACTCAATCCTCCCTCTTCTCACCACTTTAAGAGTGTCCAAGTCTCACCTCCAACCCCATACACCAAGACTCTATCCTGGAAATGAGTTTAGAATGGTTAGAAAAACTGAAAGATGTTAGCAATTATCTGAAAGAGACTGTGTCCTACTGTTTTAAGTTTTTGAAGAGGAATAAAATTTTTGTTTAGATTAAATTTGACTTGTTTTTATGTATTCAGCAGAATGGGGCTCAAGAGGATGCAAAAAAATTTACCAAAAATAAAAAGCAACATTATTTGGTGTGTGTATCCAAATGGAATCTGTTATCACTTCACTTCAGTAACATCTCCCGTGGTGAAATGGGATTTGTTTTACAGAGACCTGCTTTCTGAAGGTGGTTTTCCAAAAGAACTGTCTTATTGTAAGAGAGAGAGAAACAGACAGAGTCAGGAAGAGAGAGACTGTTCTGAAAGTATAGTTTCTTTATAGAAAAACCTATAAATGCCTTCCTTATTCCTTATTATGAACCAAACACTGTTCTAAATACTAACAAGTATAAACTCATTTAGTCTTATAATTATACCATGAGAGAGAACTTTTTATTATTTCCATATCACAGATTCAAAAATTAAGATATAAAAAAATTGGAGTGATGTCAGAGAAATGGCAGCATGAGAGATACTCCTGATCTCTCCCCTTGAAATTTCAACAAATTGAACAACTATAAAACAGCGAAGAAACTTCAGCTGGGCTTGCAGCCACACCTGAAAGATCTGCACACTGAAGGGACTGAAGGTAGGGCAGGTTGAAAAGGGAGGCAAAAAATAAAACACTTTATTGGTGGACTCTGGAAAGGAGAGAAGCCAGAGGACCAAATTTTTCTCTTTCCTTGTTGATCTGAGGGAGGGGAGGCACTTTTAGTGTGGGTTTTGTTTGGGAGCCAGAGGAGGCATAGAGACTGAGGGGCAGAGTGAAAGGAGCTGAATTAAGGTGGGTGCAACCAAGAGCAGGACACACCCAGTTCCCATGGTCTGCCCACCTATTGCTAGGTTCCACTTGTGATCTCCAGCACTAGGCATTAACACAGCCTATAGTGCTCCCTCGACCTGCACATGCTTAGCCCATGGAGTTTGGCCTGAACAGTACTGGGGTATACTCAATCTGTGAGCAATTAGCCCATGAGTTAGGCCCACATGGCACTGAGCCATGCTCAATCTGTTCATACTTAGCCTGCAAAGTTTAGCGAGCATGGTGCTTAGGCCAATTGGCTGGCAGTGTGCAGCCTCTGCTCTATCCAGGGCCAGCACTTTGTGCAGTATCAGAAATAGAACCAAAGTGCAACCCCTACAGCCTCCCAGATCTCACCTCACTCACCTCACAGTATGAAGAGTGGCCATGAACAGATATATGAAAAGATGCTCATCTTCCTTAGTTATTAGAGAAATGCAAATCAAAACTGCAATGAGATACCACCCTCACACCTGTTAGATTAGCTATTATTAACAAGACAGGTAATAGCAAATGTTGGAGAGGCTGTGGAGAAAAAGGAACCCTCATCCACTGTTGGTGGGAATGTAAAGTAGTACAACCATTATGGAAGAAAGTATGGTGGTTCCTCAAAAAACTGAAAATAGAACTACCTTATGACCCAGCAATCCCTCTACTGGGTATATACCCCAAAAACTCAGAAACATTGATACGTAAAGACACATGCAGCCCCATGTTCCTTGCAGTATTGTTCACAGTGGCCAGGACATGGAAACAACCAAAAAGCCCGTCAATAGATGACTGGATAAAGAAGATGTGGCACATATACACTATGGAATACTACTCAGCCATAAGAAATGATGACATCGGATCATTTACAGCAAAATGGTGGGATCTTGATAACTTTATACAAAGTGAAATAAGTAAATCAGAAAAAAACAGGATCTGCATTATTCCATACGTAGGTGGGACATAAAAGTGAAACTAAGAGACATTGATAAGAGTGTGGTGGTTACGGGGGGAGGGGGGAGAGGGAGAGGGAAAAGGGGAGGGGGAAGGGCACAAAAAAAACTAGATAGAAGGTGACAGAGGACAATCTGACTTTGGGTGATGGCTATGCAACATAATTGAACGACAAGATAACTTGGACATGTTATCTTTGAATATATGTATCCTGATTTATTGATGTCGCCCCATTAAAAAAATAAAGTTATAAAAAAAAAAAAAGAGTGGCCATGGCCGATCCTACACAGCTGACTCTCTGGGGCACTCTCTCCCCTGAGAGACAGAGGTGCCCTATGTTTGATCCTCTGGTCTGTTGGGATATGGGGAAGGGTGCCTGGAGACCTGAGACTGCCATTGCTAGAGCCACAAAACTGCAAAGCCGTAAAGCCACAAAGCCATAAAGCTGAAACTGTAAAGTCCTAACAATGAGCCTTCCCATCAACATGACTATGGCCCTGCCTAAATCATTATGACAGCAATGTCTCAGCAGAGCTCCACCCAAGAATCTCACAGAGCCAAAACTTATAACACAGCAATACCTACTGGAAAAAAAAAAAACCCTCAAAACTGAAAAAAATATATTTTTTCTTTTTTCATTTTCCTTCTTTCCTTTTTCCTCTTTCTCTTTTCCCCATTTGAATTTCATTATCCTTAGTTTTTATATTTTTTATTCTTATTTTTATGAGGGTTTTAGTTTTAATACTTTTTCTTTTACTCTTTTCTTCCTCTCTTCTCTTTCTTTTCTTTTTTTCTTTTTTTTCTCATGTGAACTTCATTTTTCTTCAAATTACTATATTTTTACTCTTATTTCTTGTGATGTTTTGTTTGTTTTATATTTCATTTTTTCTCTTTTTTTCTCAGTTCTTGCTTGTTTTCTGTAGTCTTTTTCTACTTGTCATTATTTTTAGAATTTTTTCACTGTATTTTTATTTATTTTAATTTTTTAGTTATCTCTTGTTAGAGTTATTAACAATACTACTCTCAAATGCCATCAAGTAAAAAGAAATTAAATATTATGGATACACAAGACAGAGATGTAGTTCAGATAGATGATGAAAAATCTCTAGAAAAAAATCTCAACTATGTGGAAACCTTGGAGTTAAATGACAAAGAATTCAAAATGGAAATCTAAAAATACTCAATGAAATACAAAAAAATACTGACAGGAAATTTTGTGAGCTCAAAAACAAATTAAGAGTACTTACCAAGGAGATTGAAACTATAAAAATGAACCAAACAGAGATGAATAACTCAATATATGAACTGAAAAATGAAGTAACAAGCTGAGCTAATAGAACAGGTCATAGAGAGGACAGAAGCAGTCACACTGAAGACAGGAAACAAGAGGTACTACAGAGAGAAGAATACAGAGACTCACAGATTTTTAAAAATAAGACAGCCCTACAAGAATTGTCTGACTCCATCAGAAAGAGCAATATAAGAATCATGGATATTTCAAACAAATAATTTATGATAACTTCCAAAGCCTGTGGAAAGAGTTTGAACCTTGAATCCAAGAAGCAAATAGAACACCGAGTTACCTCAACCCAAACAGACCTCCTCCAAGACACATTGTAATGAAATTGTCACAGATTAATGACAAAGAAAGAATCCTTAAGGCAACTAGGGAAAAGAAGAATATAACATATAAAAGAAGGCTCATTAGGTTATCATCAGAATTCTCAGTAGAAACTCTATCAGCCAGAAGATAGTGAACCCAAATATTTAAAGTACTGAGAGTGTAATTACTACTCAGCCAAGAATACTATATCCATCAAAGCTATCCTTCAAATATGAAGCATAAATAAAAATGTTTATAGACATAGAGAAGCTGAGGGAATTTTTCACCAGAAAATGGCCATTGCAGGAAATACTAAAGGGGGTTACTTAACCAATACAAAGAACAAAACAAAACAAAGCTACAAGTAAAATACTTCAACAAGATCACAATAAAAACAAGGATAATCTGTAACAACAATAACATAAAAGAGGAGAGGATAAAGATCAGCAGTAGCAAAGGAGGATGGAGTGTAGAAGCACTCATGAGATAATGAACTCTTGTAAATATGACAATTTTTCTTTTAATAACCTAATGGTAACCACTCACAAAAATGTCACAATTGAAACACATAGCTTTACAAAAGAGGAAACAAGGGAAAGAAGTATGGAATACAATCAAGCAAAAACAACTGACAGAAACACAAAAGAGAAGAACCAAAAGAGATACAGAGCTATTAGAAAACAATATATAAAATAGCTATAGGAAACCCTTAAGTGTTAATAATTACCCTACATGTAAATGGATTGAACTCACCAATAAAGAGACACAGAATAGCAGATTAGAACAAAAAGCAAAATCCAACCATATGCTACTTTGAAGAGACACATCTAAGCCGCAAGGACAATAATAGATTCAAAGTGAAAGGTTGGGAAATGATTTTCCAAGCAAATAATACACAAAGAAAAGCAGGTGTAGCCATACTCATATCTGATAATGCTGACTACAAGACAACAAAGATAACCAGAGACAAAGATGAACATTTTGTAATGATAAAGGGGACATTGTATCAAGAAGACATAACATTTCTTAATATACATGCACCAAAATATATAAAACATCTTCTAACTGATCTAAAAATAGAAGCAAAAACAAAATCATACTTAGAGATCTCAATATACCATTGATGGTTCTAGATCACTTATCCAAACAGAAAATGAATAAGAAATATCAGCCTTAAACAAAACACTAGACCAAATGGACATAATACACATTTACAAGACATTTCATACCAGAACTTCAGAGTATACATTTTTCTCTAGTGTACATGGAACATTCTCAAGAATAGACCATATATTGGGCAAAAAAACTAACATCAATGAATTCAGAAAGATTGAAACTTATACTAAGCATATTCTTAAACCATTAGGTTTTGAAATTAGAATTCAACTACAAAAAAATAAAGAAACTCACAAAAATGTGAAAATTAAACAATATAGTTCTAAAAAATTACTTGGTCAAAGAAAAATAAAAGCAGAGATCAAAACTATATACAGACAAATGAAAATGACAATATGATAAATCAAAATTTCTGTGATGCAGCAAAAGCAGTAACAAGAGGGAAGTTCATATCATTACAGGCTTATATCAAGAAACAAGAGAGAGCCCAAGCAAGCAACTTAAGGAACATTAAAAAATACATCACATCTTAAGGAACTAGAAAAAAAAGAACAAAGTCACCAAAAACCAGCAGAAGAAAGGGAATAGAGAGTGGAAATAAATGAAATAGAGAACAGAAAAACTATAGAAAAATTAATACAACAAAGAGCTGGTTCTCTGAAAAGATAAATTAAATTGACAAGCCCCTGGCAAGACTCACTAAGGAAAAATAATAAAGGACTCATATAAGCAAAATCTGAAACGAAAGACAAGAAATTACCACAGATATAGATATACAAAAGATCATTATAGAATACCATGAAAATCTACATGGCACCAGATTCAACAATCTAGAAGAAATAGGTAAATTTCTGGAACTATACAGTCTTCCTAGACTAAGTCATGAAAAAGTGAAAAGCCTAAATAGATCCATAAGCAGGGAGAAAATAGAAACAACTATCAAAACCTCCAAAAAATAAAAGTCCAGGACCAGATGGCTACACTAGTGAATTCTACCAAACATTCATAGAAGATTTGGTTCCTAGCCTTCCCAAAGTCTTCCAAAAAGTTGAAGAAGAAGCAATACTTCTGAACACCTTTAATGAGGACAGCATTAACCTCATACCAAGACCTGGCAAGGACAATACAAAAAATAAATAAATAAATAAATAAAAACTACAGACCAATATCCCTAATGATTACAGATGCAAAAATCCTAAACAAAATACTAGCAAATCAAATACAACAACACATTAAAAAAATAATACATCAGAATCAAGTGGGATTCATCCCAGGAGCAGAAGGATGGTTCAACATACATAAATCAATTAACATAATACACCATATCAATAAAACAAAAAGCAAAAATCATATGATTCTATCAACAGATGCAGAGAAGGCATTCAAGAAGATACAACATGGCTTTGTGTTTAACACACTCAATAATATTGGAATACAAAAAAAGGGCCTCAACATAATAAAGGTCATATATGATAAACCATCAGCTAATATCACATGAAATGGTGAAAAACTGAAAGCTTCTCCTCTAAAATCAGGAACAAGACAAGGCTGCCCACTCTCTCCATTTCTATTCAACATAGAGCTAGAAGTTTTAGCCAGAGCAATCAGACAAGAGAAAGAAATAAAAGGCATTCATATCAGAAAAGAAGTAAAGGTTTCACTTTTTAAAGATGACAAGATCCTGTATATAGAAAATACCAAACACTCCACAGAAAAACTATGAGAAACAATAAATCAATATGGTAAGTTTACAGGATACAAAATTAATATACACATATATATTGCTTTCATATATGCCAACAATGAAACTTCGGAAAATGAACTTAAAATGTAGTTCCTTTTATAGTTGCAACAAAAAACAAATACCTAGGAATA